>NC_081412.1:5148557-5474807 GCF_030272615.1 Cryptomeria japonica | reverse complement strand
TAAAAAATGTATATTTTATATTTCTCTCCTTTGATTTAAGTTTACTTTCATTCATTTCTTTCATATAATGACATGAGTACAAGTGGTTGAAAATTGACACGAATCCTACATGAATTCTACAATAACTCCCTTTAAGTTACTACTGATTTTTTGTTCGATTCTCAACAACTACCAACATAATTCATTGAGCATTTTTCATTTATCTTATAAGTGTAAACTTCATAACTTCTTATAAGTGTAAACTCCACAACTTCTCAAATCACCATGCTAGCAACAACTCTATGAAACCAATTATGCTTACACTTGAATATGGTAAGATCCTAATATTAGGGTCAACCCTAGACACAAACCTAAACCTCAAGAGTTCAGTTGTGATAAGCCTCCCTATGTATCTCTTTTGTGAATAAGTGTCTTTATAGTTTGCACATTAATGATAGAATACATCATTTTTTCTTGTACAATATCTTAGATCTTAGCTTTGGGCTTATGACCAAGATGATGCACAAAAAAGTGGCTAAATGGCCTAAAAAGAGCTAACGTGCTTCATGGAGAAATAAAATAATATACTTGCATTATGGCTTGCTTTTTCCAAGTCATAATGCGAGCATGTTATGGCTTGGTTTTTGCAAGCCATAACACAAGCACATTACTTATATTCCATAATGTGGTCATATTTTTTTAATTTTGCCTAATGTGAGGGTGTTATGCTAAGTACAAAGTGTGCTTACATTTTGTACTCGACATAACCCAAGCACATTTTTTTAATTTAAAATTAAAAAAAAATAATGCATAAGGTGAGGGTATTATGCTAAGTACAAAGTGTGCTTGCATTTTATACTTAGCATAACTCGAGTGCATTTTGTTTGTTTAAAGTTGTGAAAAAATAACCCTCATTTGTAACCCACAACCCAAAATTTCTATAATAATGTTTTTGCCCTTTGTTCTATAGAATGTAAGCATGATTTGAATTTTTCTAAGCACATATACTCAAACTCTACTCTTTCCACTTCTTCACACTTTTCCACACTTCTCCTTTGCTATATAAAGATCAATTCAATGTTTGCACACATAGATACTGTAGTCACATAAATCTGTCCACTTAATTAAATGAATATTTAGTATTTATTTGATTATTTAACCATCAATCAATAATTAATTAAATTAATATTTAATTAATTTACCTTAACCCTCTTCTCCTATTAATTAAATAAATTATTCAATTTATTTGATTTAATTCACTTAACCAAATTCAGACAATTAATTAAATAAATAAATCATATTTATTTAATTAAATCTTCTCTCACATTATTTATTTAAATTCCCCCAAAATCCCACCTCTCACATTTAAATAAATTAACATTTATTTAAGTCGCCTTTATCCTCCACCCACTTGTATTTTCCTACAAATGCAAGTTGCACAACTATTTTAAATAAATTATTTATTTAAAATCCTATTTATCCTCACCCACTTGAAACCTTTAATGGTTTCCCTTAAAGTCTTCAAACTTAATGGCTTCTTTCTAGAGTCTTCTCAAGCCTTTAATGGTTTCCCTCAAAGTCTTCAAGAATTTAAATGCTTTATCTTCCTTTTTCTCATGTAAATAAATTAATATTTATTTAAATATCTATCCAAATGCAAATTACACAATTTAATTGAAATAAATGATTTTATTTTAATTGAAAATCCCAAAATTCCTTCGACTTGCATTCTCCTACAAAACCCACTTGCAATCCTAACCCCCTTCTAGATTCTTCTAACCCCTTCCTAATTATCCTAATCCATCCCCTAAATATTGTCACATTCCTAAGCAACTTGGAGTCACTTCTCAAAGCCCTCAAAGTCTTTGAAAGGCATTTAAGGCTTTAAGTCTTCAAATGGTTAACCTCTAAAGTTTTCCAAACCATTAAAGGCTCTTACATAACCATTTATGGTCAACTCACCTTTTACCTTTGGTTAGAGACTTTCCTCTAACTTAACCATCCTTTTGACTCATGGGTCTCTTCCAAGCATTTATTTCTTTGACTAAGGTGACCATTTAACCCTTGCACATTCATTTATCCCTTGGATAAAAGGAATATCCATTAACCTAACCCTAACCCAACCCCCTAGGGTAACCATAATGTCCCCTCAAGCATTTAATGCTCCTTATCTCTCCTCTCAAGCCTCCTCATGGTGACACTTGTCAACATAGGATTGGGTCAAAAGTCTCACATGGATTGAATATCTTTCAATCCTAACCCTTGTTAAGATTGCTCAATCTTAACCCTTCATTTCCCCATTTCTTCTATAAATAGAACCCTTCTCCTCAAGCAAAGAAGGAAGCATTAGAGTATTGTTGTTATACTGGTATTAGCATAGAGTTTTTTAATAGCATCACTGTCTACACTGTCTACACTTGCATGGCATCCATGGCTAGTGCTAGAATCTGAGAGCTACACTCATGTGGAACTTGGAGAGGAGAGGAACAAGGGAGGAGCAACTATGAGCATCTTGACTAGCATTTGGAGGAGTATAGTTTATCTATTCTATGTTTGTATGCTTTCTATTTCATGCTTAATATCTCTCTTAATATGCCTGTTTAGGATAATCTTTTGTTGCTAACACTAACGTTTGTTTCTTGTGCTCATGTGTGTGTTGCCATCAAACATATTTTCTAATTCTTTTTACAAAGCATCAGATACATCCCACAAATGAATATTACATATATTTATATAAATCATCAACTTATATTTCAAGGTCGGCTAAACCCTCAACACAAATTATGAAATGATAACCTCACATGCTACAACAATACATGCACACCAAAACAATGTTGGCTAAGACATAGTCTAGACGTAAACCAATACTAAAAAAGCGCAACACCTCACTAATACATTTGGGGTCAAATTTCGATGGAGGTTTCTGACGGACAAGGAGCATTGTGTGAAAATTTGATTTTTTTAATTTAAAATGCCCGTGTTCGTTGGAATTCTGACGACCACGGGCATTTTATTTTAAAAAAAAACACAATGCATTTTCATTTTGAAAGCAAACCGAAGCAAGCGGAGACCGTCTTGCCTCCCTGCCCCCCCCACTAGAGCGATCTCTGCACAAGCAAGGTAAGGTTTTTGGCTCGCTTTTGTCCAGGTGAATTTTCTATCAAGGGTTTAGAATGTTTTTGGCCACAGTAGAGAGATCAATTCTCAATTTTGTTTGGTAAATCGTCTTCGATTTGCACGCAAAGGGCGCGTTGAATACTTGTGTAAGCTGTAATGGAGGTTATAGAAACTTGTATGAAGCATCTGTTTCTTCCTGAGTTTCTTCCTCTCTGTCTGTAGATGATTTTTGTGCTTGTATTGAAGTTTTTGTAGTGAAGCTATCTATATTAAGAACTCCTCTACATATTTCAATCCGTCACAAGTTTCCTTGTGTCCTGTCATTTGGACTTGAGTAACATTTAAAATGGATGTCTTTCAGCTTTGATACTCAGTGGTCCACTTTCCTAGAACATAAAGAACACAAAGGAGTATAGGTAGTTAAACTGACATCATCTATCATTAAATGTTGATTTCATCAAGTAGGGTGTTCGAAGGATAAAGGCCATTAAAGGCATTTTGTCCTTTTAGCTTTGATCGTATCATGAACTTCTATGATCTCCTCATTCTCCTGCATTGGGGTATAATACTCTGGTTTTAGCTTAATTTTGATTAAAGCTGCATCTTGAATTGCTTATATGCAGATCTTTCATAGAGTAAACATGCAACATACACTACATGTAAAGGTCACTCAAAAAGGATGGAGTACCATATCTCATCAAATGCAACTCAATGGGAAAGAGGACTAGATTCCAGAGAGGTGGTAAAGAGTTTTATTGCAATGGTCTAAAGTATTGTCCAAGATGAATCAATTACACCTCTCACAAAAGATGAGGTTACTCAACCATACAAGTCTTAGTGCTCCAAGAGTGGGCATGTCTTCCACACTAGTGCACCGTTATCTTGGTTCATTTTAATTTCTCATGTCTTTCTTTAGTTATCACTTAGTTAAGAGATTTCTGCACAAGATATCCTTAGGCCCCTTTGTGCCCTAGCAAATGTAGGAAGCTATTGCATACTTCTCTCTAACACCTATGTCCTTACTTCATACTCACAACATCAAGTGTGGCACAAAAAACAAGGCAAGAATTAAAATACATCAAGTGTGGCACAAATTTGGATCAATAATTTTTTCAAGTCTTAAAAGGCATATTATGAAAAATCATGGAGTCTTCAAATCTTCCATTCTAAAACATTCAAATTCAATTGCAAAATTCAAATTTTCTTAGATTTTTTCCAAACGTAAAAACCAAAAATTTTATGCAAACTTTATTAATGAAGGTCAAATTTTCTCAAATTTTGAAATTCAAAATACAAAGTGCCCCTTTGGTTAAAATGTGAACATCTAATTCAAGCAATAAACTTTGAATTTCAATCATTTTAAAAAAAATTGTCATGGTGAGGGCACAAAATTTCATTTTTTTTAATTTTAAATAAATTAAATCCTACTCTATTTGCTTCAAATTTCATTCTAAGAAAGAATTCCAATGTTTCCTTAAGGGTGAGCATGGCATCCATTATGCAAAAGGACTCAAATACAAAGATAAAGAATACAATTACCTTCATTTTCAAATTTGAAAAAATGGCTTTCTTGTAATTTCCTCAAAATGGATGAAGTTGAATCCACGCACATATCAAGCAATCCTTTGTCATCCTCAATACAATTCACTCCCAAGCTTTTACAATTGAATTGAGTCAAATCTCTCAAAATTTTAAATTTTCAAAAGAACTTTTTTGAAGAGCATTTTTCTTTAAAACCTCTATAGCCAAGTGGACAAATAACCATGTACCTATAACTACTCAATGCACATGTCAAGAATACCTATTCAATACATATATAGTTGAAGCACATCATAAACACCCAACAAGACCAACATCATAAAAATATAATTCAATGCATCAAGATATCATATAATCAACGAACACATATAGTAAAACATAAATAATTTTATGCACATTTCTAAACTAAAGCATTCAAATAAACGAGGCATATAAACATAACATAGCCACCTCAAATCATATTGAACACTAACAATCAAAATGTTAAGGAACCTCATCTTGAAACATGGGGATGGTCCAAACACACCATTCAAAGCAAGGACAACAACCACAACTAAAACTCACAAAAAACAATGAAGCTAAAACATCGTTCAACACCCAAGACAAAAAACACAAGAACAACATATGCATCCCCTAATACATAATTGAAGTCTAGTGATGTTGAGATCTACATCTCAACAATAGAAATGGGGTGTTACAATTATCATGTATAATGGTTGATATATATGCTAACATGTGGTACACACCCCCAAGGTAGTTATATTCTTATGCATTGTAAGTCATCCCACTAGCAAATTAGATTAAAACTGTGTATCCCACGTGTGGGGGAAGTGGTAATGGTAGTGTTAGCTATTTGAGTGTTATATATTGTGGGGCTCAGGAAAGAGAAGGGAAGTGAAAAGTATTTGTGTTTAGGATCTCATGATTTTTATTAAAGGTAAATAGGTTTTAGGTTATAGACTCCTAAACCCAATTTAATCAAAATATCAATAAAATAGCCACTAACCAATAGCAAAAGATCAAACTAGATGATTTGAAAGGGCCTAGAGTCTTGTCAATGTCATTTCCAACCTAAACAATGTCATTTCCTTTTTTTCAATACACACACCCTTAGCTTGACAATGGGATTTTGAAACAACTCTTTGAACAACCATCCAAGACACCATTTTCAAGTTCCTTTGATCAAGGAGACTGGAGGGAATCCTCAACCAAAATCACTTCATGCAATGAGGAAGAATTCCTACCCAAAGATGTTGTATGTTGTATCAATTCCATAGACTAGGTGAGCGCATGACTCCTTGCACACTCTTCTACCATGGTAATAGCTCTTTGATTAAGTCCACTACCCGTCCTCAACCATCAAGACAACATCCTCATTAGTGGTGCAGGGGCACCTCATGACCAAGGAAATCATGACAAAGACCGTGAATTTTTAAAGGAATAATGATGTTATTCATCCATATTTGCAATAAGATAGGTTATTTTGTTGATTTTTGTAATAAACCCCACCTTGTTACCCAATGTCATGGATTTGGTAGGATGATAAGCCACCATAGGCATATGGGCCTAGGGGTATTGAATTGAGTATTTTAGGTGTTTTTAGGTGTCTTATGATGTTTTAGAAATGTTTTAATGACACTAATACCATTGGATTCAATAGGTGTCAAATTTGGTTAAAATATGTCAAAATTGTAAAAATTGTCAAAGTTGCTAATAACCATTTTTGGTTAAAAAGTGCAAATTCTTTCCAAATGGTTCCCATAGTTCAAAAAGTGGTTGATAACTGATGGGAAGGATATAAATCATGATTTCAACTACCATTTGGGGGTTGTTGAGTCATTTGTAATGATTTGGCATCAAAAAAGCAATAAAATTCTGTGATTTTCCTGCAATTTTGCTGCTATAATCATTGTACCATACTATAAGGACCTGATAGAAGCATAAAAATAGTGGGATGTGTTATAGGAGTGAATCACCTTTCAAATGAGACTATTTTAGGTCTTTATTCATTCTGGAAGTGGAGATATCTGCAATTTACTAGAAGTTGCTGGGTTAGGACAGCGTTCCCTAGGTTTTGGCATTAAAATGGTGAAAACTTGCTAATCCTTCTTAGTCACTCAATGGCCCTGGAGGAGAAGAAAGGTTTAAAAATTTAGTTTAATATTTTGAAATACTTTTCGAGGTTTGGAGTGGAAATGAGCAAGGGTTTGATGCACTAAGGTGGGCAACTCCATGTGGCCACCTAGTGAAGGCATACAAGAAGGTTCCATATCTGGAGTTTGGGGTGTCACCAAGGTCTAAAACCTGGTAGTTTTTAGTTTTTCCATGTAATTGAGAGTTAAATACCATTAATTTTCTTTGGAAGAACTTTTGAAGGGTACTTGATTTGTAAAATAGACCTAATTGGGGCTATTAGGCCTACTAGCCAAGGGTAGGGTTAGGTCCTTTGCATAATTGATCAGCCTAAACCCTTGGGATATGTGTTAGTACTCCATTGTAGGGGTCTAAATCCATTTTAATCCTCATATTTCCTTTGGTATGATTGGGTGAAAAACAACAATTTTGGTTTGGCAGGGCTACAAGGGCTTGTAAGCCTTTAAAACAACAACTTTGCAAAATTACCTTAAGGGAATCAATCCAAGCCTGGGATAAGGCCTCTCTGACCTTGAAACCTTAAAATCATACCATTTTTAGTCACATTTTCATTGGGAAGAGTTCCAACCATACTTGGACCAATTTGGCCTAGTGAGTCTCCTGCAACCATTGGGAGTGTTGGGGAGATAGAACCCTGCATAGAAGCAAACAAGTTGGAAGTGATATGGAACCTATATATCCAAGTATTGAACACCCCATGAAGTTAGTTTGAAGTGCTAGGGTCCTTGGTTGGAGGTTTGAGTAGAAGAACCTATTCCACACCTTGCCTGGGGCTCTGCATCAATTAGAGTCTTGGAAATGTCAATGTCCACCAAGATATAGGCAAAAGTAGAGTGGTTGGTATCAAAGGTTGTGGAATCTACCTTTAGAAAATAACCAATAACATTGTTGATATCTTTATAATAGAAAGCATCTCATAAACAAAAGAGAAGGTTAGGCACCCTCGCCAAAGTGACATTATATTGAGAGATTTTCATCAAAAGATTGAAAAAAAGAAACCAGAATTTAAAAGAAAAAAAAAAAGTTCATCCCATATCGTGAGCCTACCATTTAGCATCAAATCCGAATCCTGCCCCAAGAAACCCAAATTGATTATATCTAAAACCTAAAAAAATTCATTGTTAATCACCTCTATGATTATATATGTGATGAAGGCTTGAGTGTGTCTTCTTGAACTCACTTATTATCAACTCCTCTATGATTACCTTAGATCTTTGTGCCTAAGAATTGTTCTTGATGAACTTATGCTCTTTATTGATTTCTTTTACTACCATTATATTATCCTGAAAAAGGCTTGTTCAATGCTCCCTTAGCATGCATGTGCTCTCTTTGTATTGATTTAGGGCTACTCATTAATGTATCTATGGATTTCCCTTATTCACTATGTTGTGACAGTCATTTGCAGATTTGGGACTATCATCTTTCATAATTTCATGTCTTTAAGATGTGGGTACATTGCTTGACAAGAAAAGCTCAAGCATTTGTGAAGTTCAAAGAGTTTAAACTCCTTGTTGAATGGTCATCCAGTTGTTCTCTAAATGTAAAATGCTCAAGTAAATGAGAAATTCACTCAAAATTGTTTATCCACAACTAAAAGAAAACAACTAACCACTACATATATGCATCAACAAAACAGTGTTGTATAGAGACCTAATCATGCCTTCATGGATATGTAGATCAAGTTCCTACATTTTGGACAAAAGCAATTCACACAATAATATATTTGTTGAACACACCCACCACAAAGATTTGGTTATGCAATAATATATTTGTTGTTAACTTTATCATGGAGGATTTGGTTGTGCTTGTTACAATCAAGGTTTGACCAAACTAATTCTTAAATATACAAATGAAGAGTGTGGTTGGTTGGTGACTAATTACTCTTTTTAACACCATTTACAAGATCATATCTAAATCAAGTGTCTCAAGAATTAAACTACTACTAAGAAGATAGTTTGCCTAAAGCAAATGGGTTTCTTGGGTGGCTATTTATTGTAGATAACTTAGTTCCTTCATGAGAATCAATCAATTTGGAACATGTATAACTCACATTTGTGACATGTCACTAATGCAATTCCTTAGTACTTGTTTGAGTACTATCTCCTCTATTGTTTTCTATCCACTTTTGTGTCCTTCTTAGAACAAATAATAGATTAATGAGAAGGTGGAAAAGGTGGATTCACCTAAGAGGGAGTGGATTTTCCCAATAATATGTTAGATTCTCCCAAGGATGGATGGACTATACACTTGAAAGGTAGATGATTAAGGATGATGACAAGGTGAATTTTCCTTACAATGATAGGGTTGATTTTCCTTTGAACAAGTAGATTCATGTAAACTAGAGGATACAAATTTGGACAAAATAATGGAAGGAGACTAAAACTAAATAGATTCACCTAAATGGGAGTGTAGTCATCTAAGGATAGGAAAAATTCACCATTTGCGTAAGAAAGATGGATAAGATAAATGATTTATGTGAAATAGATTCACCTAAGAGAAAGTAGATTCACATAAGGATAGGTGGATTTTCCTAAAGATGAAGTGATAATACTTAACAAAAAGAGGACTTAGGATGATGACAAGGAGGATTCATTGAAGGGTATGGCATATTCACCTAAGGGATAGTGTATTCTCCCAAGAATATGGAAAAATTATTGATTGGTGGAATGACATACTAGATCAAGGAATGATACAAGGGTAGATTCACCTAAATATAGGGTAAATTCAGCTAAAAGGGTACCCATGAGATTGTGGTACTGAGTACCTAGCTATGGATGGTGTATTTGGATACAAGTATGATGAAACCATGCTTGTGTATGATGAAACAAAGTCCAGATCTCTATTATAGGTCCAACATAATCTCTATGATTTGAGACACCATTTTATTAGCATATCCAATTAGGGTAATTTATGGGTTTAATTATGGATCATGTTGTCTATTTCCATGCACTATTGAACTTATTTGGATGTATTGTGATTATTTTAATTTTGAAGTTATAAATAAATTATGTTTGTACCTTAGAAAGGGTAACTCCAATTGATGTTTGGGCAGTTTATTTGAAAACTTATGGTGATTATTGCCTTATGTTATGTAATGGAGTTATTTTTACACTAAGTAATTAACTAGAAAAATGAATTTGTATTGTTGTACAAGTATGATGAAACCATGCTTGTGTGTTTACATGTTTGTGCATCCTATTGAGAACCAACCTCGCTGTTGAGGAACTCAATAAATGTGGTGTTAAGTAGAAGAATGGAAATCTCAAGAAGCTATGGTGACATATTGTGGCATTAGTAGGGATTATCTCTATTGACCACACCTTTCAAAGATAGTATCCCCTAGTTCTCCTCATAGAATGGACCATTGGATGGCTCATACAGATATCCTATCCTACATTTATCTTGATGGCATTGCCGATAGTTGGTATGTGGTTCTTGGTACAGGTTTCCTCTTACCCTATTATCTTATTTATATATTTGTTCCAACATGTGGAGATTGATTTTTGTCATGCTATGATGATTTTCATGTTTGCATGTGTTTTGACATTATGTAAATAGATATGACGTCACACCATACTTATGTTTTGATATAGTGTAGGTGATGGTCACATGTTGTTGATGGTAGTGATTTGGGTTCAAAGACACAATTCCACACACACACACAAATATTTGAAGATGCATTTTATATTATTCCTTCTTAGTGGCGATTAGTGTTGGAAGATTTGCACACATGTAGAGAGGAACTCATGTTAGATACAATAAGTTGTGTTTGATAACATATGAATGTGCTTCATGATGTATACATATAGCTTTGGTGTGTGACATGCATGCACATTTTTCCATAAGACACATTGCTATGTGGCATGTGCCCTATGCATGTCTTCTTTGTGAGCCACATTTCTATGTGCAATGTGGCCCTAGGTGTGTCTTCTCTATGAGGTGTATTGCCATGATATGTTAGGATTTGTAGTGTGCAGGCCACAAATGCATGCATGAGGGACTATTATTATAGTCATGTTTTTTGGGCATGTAGCCTAGGCATGTCTTCTCCATTAGGTACATGGCCATGCCATGTGGGAGTTTTTGTGTTCATGCCACAAATGCACACATGAGGGACTATTATTGGAGTCATGATGAATCTTCACTCTATTTAGCCACAATTTCTAGTCGTATAGTTATGTAATGTGCACTTTTAAGGATTGTGAAGTTTCCTTCAATTATTGATGATCTCTCATCTTTGTTGCATGGGCCAACACTTTTATTTTATCTTGTTTGAATTAGTTTAATCACTATTGTGAGTTTTCTCTATTGTGTAGTTATTGTGGCTATGTTTGATTTGCTATTGGAATTGAACACATTTATTTGACTTATTATTGGTACTATTTTTTCTTTCTTTCAATATTTATGATCTTTGCTAGTTTAGTGAAACTCTTGCTATTTTTAAATGTTGCCTTCTTTGTTGTGATGCGATTCCTCCCCAAGATCGACATAGATAACCTTGGATGAGTGTATATAAGGAATCAAACATTGGGAAAATTTGAGGATAGGGGTAAGTGTTTGTTGTATGGGTAGCTATGATCCACTTGTACATTCTTAGTGATTATTGACGGCTATGTCTTGGAGGCTAATCCCATTAAACAAACAAGGGGAAAATCATACATAATTGTATAGATCCTCCCTAGTTGTGTGTGGATTCAAGACCATCATTTCATATGGTTCTTGGTTACTTTGTGAGACCATGGCATCCTCTTAGACCAATATGTGAGCCTTGTATTGTTATCCCTGCAATGTGGATGAATAAGTGTATGTTAAAATAAATGCTTTGCATGCCATATAGATGCATATGAGTTGTTCACATCATCAGATCATGATTTAGAATATGTGAATTCTTTTATCCATGTGAAGTTGAATGATTGATTATGAAAATGTGTTATACATTGGAGCATAATCTGTAAGATGTTCTCTTCAAGAAAAAATATTTATGCTTTCATAGTGAAATGTTGACGAAATGGGGTCCTAGTCTAGGAAAGTAAACTACAAACTTATACATTCACCATTTCAAAACATTTTATTGGGGAATGGTCAATTTGGTTCAATTTAATTCCTCTAGGAGAGACCAGCAATATGATTAATTGTTCCATTTTGATGTGATTGGATATGATTAGATATAATTTCATTGAAGATGCAAGAACTAAGTAAAATTATGCAAAATTGACAAGATTAAGCATAAATAGGCAAATAATAAAGCAAAAAGCTAACATAGAGGTACATATTTGGAAATAAGTCTCTAAAATGAACCTAATCAGTTACCTATAGGGAAAATGAGGTTAGAGATAATCTACCTATATGGAAAGTGGTTAAACTCTACCTCTAAGTGGCTCATCTTGAGCATTGTCGGTATATGGGCATTGATGGCATATTATATCTAGTTCTATCATTTTTGTGGGTGCAAAATTAACAAGGCAAAATAGTATTAGTGGGATCATGATCTCATCAAAGTGGTTTTGGCTTTGCATTTATGATAGCACATTGATCACACCTTACAAAAGGTTCCAATCTCATACATAGCATCCCAAAGTAAGGTCAATAATGATGTAACTTAATGCTTAAACTGGAGTTCTGGGTAGTCATATACTGATCATTTCCAGGATTGATGCTTAAACTAGAGTTCTGGGTAGTCATATACCCATGACATAGGGTAGGGGTGACCTGCAAACAATGCTAGTTCTAGATGCCTGTTTGCTTGGTGTATAACTTGTCAAAATTAGATCGATTAGCTACAAGTTTGCCATAAAGTTTCCAACTTATCACTAGTGAAAATACAAGAACCAAGGCTTAGAATACTAAAAAATGTCTCTCAAAAAGTCTGCAACAGGCAAACTTTTAGTAAGAATTTGCAGACACAATGCTCAGAAATTCACACAATCAGCTACATTAAATACGTTCTCTATTAAGTTCAATGTTTTAAGATGAAAAAGAAGAGTTAAATGGTTTTGGTTCGATTTGCAATTTTTGTGAAGCTTTTGCATTGAAGTTTCCATAGCCTGATTTTTTTGCTTGTGAGGAAAGACTATGTCAGATAATATCAGCGAAGAACAAAATAAGGAGACAATTGCTAGATTATGGTCTAACTTGAAAAGAAAAGGTGATGGGAAATGTTATTGTCCCTACAAAATTTGTAAGGGCTTAAAGACTAGAAGACTTCTAATCAAAACAACTAAGAAACATTGTAAGTAGCATGGTCACATTGAAGGGGGACATGATTATCATCCACTGGTAAGTTGTTCATTATATCATTTTAACAATTTATATACATAAGAAATCACTTGATAATGAGATCATGATCTTGGTTTATTTATGTTGATCATTTTTATATAGGTTGAGCACCCCAGGGCACATGATATGGACCAACACAACTCGAAGAATATGGTTTTCGAAGTGGAGGAACATGGAGGTGTGAATATCGAAGCTGAAGATAATGATCCCATGGAAGATGATGATCATGCACCAGAAAACACAATTGAAGATGATGGTACAAATACATTGATCCATGACACATTTAGTATTGGCACAACTGATCATGATGATCAGGATGACCTTGATGTTCATGATTTACCTCTTCTTGAGAAGGCATATGAGCCCCTTTACAAAGGCTCCCAAACAACTCTTCTCTCTGCTATATTGTTGTTGGTGAACTTGAAGGTTATGAATGGTTTATCCAACATAACAATCTCACGTATGTTAAGGTGTGTCATACATGTCATTATAGTTAATAAATGGTGAATCATGTACCATTAATATTCTTTATATTAACACCTCAAACTTTTTTTTTTTGCTGTAGATTGATAGGTGAGTTTTTCTTACCACCATCAAATATTCTACCTCACTCATACCGAGAATTATCTGCCATTATGAAAGATATTGGAATGGAGTATCAAACAATAGATGCTTATCCCAATGATCATATTATATATCATAAACAACATGAATTTGGAATAGAATGCCCTGAATGTCATATCAGTAGATATCGAATAGATCAAATAACAAAAAAGGTGCCTCGCAAGGTTCTTCATTATATTCCCATTATTCCACGTATGCAACGATTATTCAGGTGCACTAGCTTGGCACAATTTATGGATTACCATGCACGCAATAGAATTTGAGATGACATTATTTGAATGCCTATGGATGGTTCAGCATTTATGGACATAGAGGAAAAGTGGCCACACTTTAAAGAAGAACCTTGTAATCTCAGGCTTTCATTGGCAGTGGACGATGTCAATCCATTTGGAGAGTTGAGATCTGTTTACTCGATGTGGCCTATTTTTGTTATCAATGATAATATTCCTCCATGGATGTCAATAAAGAGGAAGCACATAATGTTGGCAATGATTTTTCTAGGTATTTTATCATTTAATAGTCATCTACATTTAATTATAAATATTGTAGTAAAATGGTCATAATAATTATGTAATGTTTTTGTTCATTCCACTAGGCAAGTACCAAGTTAAAGATATGAATTTATATATTGAGCCTCTTATCGACGAGTTGCTGGAGTTATGGAATGGTGTGACCATGTATGACATCTCTAGATGAATAGGACAAAGACAATTTCAATTCCATGCAATGCTTGTATGGACAATACATGATGCCCCAGGGCTAACACATTTTTGTGGTACGTTATAGTGTTCAAGTTGTGCATGATAATTATAATTATAAAAATTAACATATTTAATAGAATTATACATTATCTTGTAGGTCTTCAAACAAAGGGAAAATTTGCATGTCCAGTTTGTGGTCCAAAGATGAAATCCCGTCATTCAAAAAGTTTAGGAAAGCAGGTGTTTGATGAGTATAGGCACTTCCTTCACAAAAATCATAAGTACTAGAATACTGAAAAACATCTTTTCAATGGGAAAGAAGAGACCACATCAAAGCCATGAAGAATAACTCCTCACTTATGGAAGTTGGAATATAATAGAATTAATCGTCAAGGTAATGTCATTCCATCTGATGGTTTATGTTTGGAATTTGAATTTTTCTATCGTGTTTTGTTTACTAATGATGTAATTGATGATACTGAAGGTCGTCAAGGCATGGATGACCACCTTTCAAAGGGACTAAAAAGTTGTCCCAGACAATTCAGTAGGTTGCCTTACTACGAGCAGCTACAAATTGTGCATTTGTTTGATACAATGCATATTGGAAAGAATATAACAGAGACATTATGGAAAATATTGGATGGAAGGCGTGACAAAGAAAAAATTGTCAAAATTTGTAGTGACATTGTGGAATCCAATCATGTAATGAATAATGTCATTCAATCAAATAGCAATGGAGATCTAATTAATATGAGTGCCCTTCCTTGGTTATTAATGGAGCAGCAAAGAAATTCTATAAAAGAAGTCATACAAAAAATTCGATTTCCCACAAGATTTGCTGCGAACATAAACAATCTCATATCAAAGAAGAGTGAATTTGGGCCAGGGATGAAAACACATGATTGGCATACCTTCATTAATGTAATTCTCGTTCTTGTGTATTTACTATATATTTGTATACTGCGCATGTACTTTTCATTGTATTATGTTAGAAAACAATGAAAAGATCATTTTATAATTGTTGCAGTACGTTCTACCTCTATCTCTCCTAGACCACTTCGACAATAATATCAAGAAATTCATATGTGATCTTGGAAAATACATGAGGTAAGTGGTGATGTTTGTTCAATTTGTTGTATAGATATTATATTTGCCATTTGTTTTACTTGTTATGCAATATATTGTATATTATTTTGTAAAGTCTCGTTTATATATTTTTACGTCTTCAATCTCTTTTAGGTGGTTGTCATCTAAAGAAATCCATAAGGAAGATATAAAATATTGGAAGAGAAAAATCCCTCATCTAATGTGTGAAATGCAAAAGTGTCTACCTTCAACTTTTTTCAATCCACAAGAACACTACCTCATACACCAAGTTGAGGAGATCGAATTGTGTGGACCTGTACACACTAGGTCAATGTGGATGGTTGAGAGGCACTTGAAATTTTTTAAGGCTTTGGTTCGACAAAGAGCACATCCTGAGGGTTCTATGGTGCAGGGATATATGGTATACCAAACTATGGTGTACATTACTGAATATCTTCCTAAGTTTGTAGCAAAAATCCACGTAGATCACATTTGGGATCCCAACCCCATTAATAAATTCGAAGGGGAGCACTTGATGGGGAAAGGTAGATTGAAGAAAGTGAGAGGTAATTATAAGATGTTATTATAGTAAATTAATTCTTCATCTTCTAAGTAAATCAGTTGTAAGTGGTCTATTAATTATTTGTACAGTTGGTCGGGAGTGGGATGCGCTACATTTGTATATTGCAAACAATCTTGATTGGATGACGGTGTGGATTGAACGATGTCAACATTTTGGTCGCACATTAACATGGGATGGTGTTGCTTCATTGGTTAAAGAAGCTCATCGTAATGGAGATTCCAATGTTACACAAAGGGAAATTGATTTAGCATATGGTTTAAGAGATCAACAAGTACATATAATTTTATTAATCACCCGTATGTTTATCAACTCATGATGCAATAATTTTAATATGTTAGACATATTGCAGGTCAAACACCACAAGGCTATGTGCTGCAATGGTCATAAATTTTGCATCAAATAGTTGGATGACACGAAAAAAACTTGTGATTCTAGGATAACTGCAGTCTTTGAGGTGACCAATATTTCATCTAGAAATGACATACATCCTCAAGAGTCTCAAAATCGATACTATGGCATTTTAGATGATATACTTGAGTGTGACTTTAATTCCTTCAAATTAGTTCTGTTCGTCGTCAAATGGTATAGGCTATGACTAAATAAAAATGATCCTGATAGAACTGTTATCGAACATGATAATGGATTTACAATGGTTAATACAAGGTCATTTAAACAAGTTGGGGATGAGCCCTATGTTCTTCCAAGTCAATGTGAGAAGGTATTTTACTTGGAGGTTCCACATAAACCGGGTTGGTCATTTGTTGTTAGACATGATCCAAGAGGAAGGCCAATAATGTATAATGTGATGGAAGAAGAAGATGTCGAAGAAGTAGAAGATGATATAGATGATGCTCACGATCGGCATTTAGTCGATGATGTTCCTGATGGAAATGTACATGAAGAAGAAGTTGATGATGATGATGCTATTGCTGCTGATGATGATGGTGATGGTGATGGTGATGGTGATGGTGATGGTGATGGTGATGGTGATGGTGACGGTGATGGTGATGGTGATGGTGATGGTGATGTCGATGACAATGACGAACACGACGATGACGACGATGACGACAATGATGATGATGATGATGATGATGATGATGGTCATGATGATGAGTTGGATGAAGAAGAAGATCAATGACATGAATGAAATGTATGAGATACGATTATTATATTATGTATTTAATATTGATATCTTGATAGAAATTGATTTGACTTATATGGTTACATAAATAATTCATATGTTTTGAATTCTAATGCCATTACTTAATTAATTCATGATGCACCTCTAGCTATGTGATAGATGGTGATTTAAAATACATATGTGATGGATTACATGCTTATGATGATACATGTGACATTTTTTGAACTTTGTGTTTATTTATGGAATGCGGACTACTTATTAGCTATGTGATGGATGGTGATTTATGATACGTATTTGATGGATTACATATTTATGATGATACATATGTGATTCTTATGATGCTCAATTACATATATGATGATACATATGTGATGCTTATGATGCTTATGATACTGCAGTATTTATTGTTTATCAAATTACAAATGTAATGCTTATGATGCTCAATTGCTGGTGCAGGAACCTGAACCCCTTTGATGAGGATCCTGCACAGTCTCATGGATCGATAGGTATAAGTCTATACACCTTATAGAAATAATATATTTTTAAAAAATTACAAGAAAAACAAACTTCCTCAGTTTTTCAAACCTCAACATTAGCAGCAAATCTAATACAATTATCAACACTTGAGGCCCCAGTTTGACTTACTCAAATTTTAATCTCAACATCAACTTTATGGCTGAATTCTTCATCAATATTACCCTCATTTGCAAAATATCTCTTTCATTACCAACTAACTCTCTCATTTGATGGTGCACAGGTATCACCAAATAGGTATTTGTTAGATGTGTCTTCCTCGAGTGAGGGAAATGCAAGAATAGAAGAGGAAAGTGAGACATGTAGTAGATCTCAAATAGGGAGATCAACTAGAGGTCAAAAGATTAGAAGAAAATTCAATAAACGCATGGAATTTTTTCTTGCTCAAGGGAGGTCATGTTCTTATGATGATGAGACCAAAGGCGACATTGAGGTGCCCTTGAGGTACAAACATCTACTAAAACAATGTGTACCCAAGGAGCTTCCTCCAATAAACACTGATTTTTGTGTTAATGAGAGGATATATCACATAGCACCTTTGTCATTACATGGTTTGGGCCTATTTTCCAAGGACAACATAAAGGTTTGTTACAACAAAGTTCCTGAATTGATGGAGTTTGTTGGACCTTGTTACAATTATAATGATTGGATGTAGATTGTTCAATATAAAAAAAGTATGCGTAGGTATGCACTGTCAGGCAATTATATACAACAAAAAGATAATGATCAAAGTAAACGAGTGGCTGTATACATTGATGGAAGGCCAAAAGCAACAAGGAATATTGCAGGTTTTATAAATAGTACACGACCTGGGTCAACTAATAAGCAACCCAATTGCATATTTGAGGCACGTGAGGGAAATTGTGTGTTTGTATGTGCAATAAAATCAATAAGTGCAGGGGAAGAGCCGCTAATCAATTACAATTTGAATCGCATAGATACAAACAAAGTTACTATCATGGGGGTGGTACGTACTATATATATACCATTTAAGCCAACTTCTAATTAATGAATCCAATAAACCATTGTATTATTAAGTTTTTTTGCTAAGTCTATTGGTTTCATTTCACTAACATTTTTATATTTTTTCTTTGTCATAGGGCCACATGGATCCACCACATAGCATAGATAGGGGTGTAGGTCCCGACACTTCTACGAAGCAGGTAAACCTCATTGTAATTGTACAAATTAGATAGAAGTAAACTATTACATTATGATCTTTTCTTGAGTGTTTTGAAGTAATTTTGATAGTGTTAATTATATTCTTGTCACAGATGGATGTTCGGGATAAGGGAAAGGAACCTGCAGTACCTCAGCACCTCTATAGGGATGTGGGGCGCTCGACACTGTTATGCACTGATGACATCGCACTTAGCGCAAACCCTATACAATTTGTACAAAAGAATATTAGAAAAATTAGACGAGAGATTGTTGATTGGGCAACCATAAGCCCTCAGACTGGTGAGATAACAGAGAGGGTGCAACTATTATTGCGGACAATGGATAACTTGCAAGTAAGCAGTAATGAAAGCTTTAATCATAACAAAAGTTCAATAATGGTTTATATTTTTTTCTCTTTTATGTCATTAACTAAAATATGTATGTGTTGTTTTTACAGAAATTTATAGGGCCTCATCATCCCGGTGGTAATGATCAAGGTATTGTGGGTAGTTCAGGTGATGACCATGTTCTATATATTAAAACCACTCCTTTGGACTTGTGAACTTGCTTTTTTAATGTTTTACATATTTAATGTATTACTCTATAGGTGTTGACATGGGATCGAGGTCGACGCCAACTGTATTGCCGACTGCAATGTCAACAACACGTAGCATGCAAACATTGTCTGTTGCACCGGCTCGTGTTGACCCGCCCACTGGTGGTAGATCCCTCTTTTTCTCTCTCTTTCATTATGTGTTTATTACGCTTGAAAGTGTTCTTTCTTGGAGGCATTTCATAGTAGATTCATTTACTGTGGCAAGAGATGCACATGAGGATGCGCCAGAGGTGAGTACTGGTGATAACATACCATCATTTCCTGGATCTTCCCGTATTGCTAGTACGGGAACGTTGCAGGCCACATTGGTGGTGAGTGACGAAGAATTGATTCCCTTGAAGATATAGAAGGCTCCAGGTACTTTAAAATTATTATTATATATAGTCTAATTGTAATTTACTTACTGATCACTCATTTTGGACTAATGATCCCATGTTTTTTTTGCAAGAAATGATATTTTTTATAAAAATCTTAATGACATTACATTGCAGATATTTGGGCCCACCATACGTAAAAGGTGGAACATCATACGTGAACTAACCCTTATCCACTATTTTGATTTCATATCATTGCTAGAATAGTTTTCCTTTTATCCGTTTCTTGAACTATATCAAAGGTAGCTTCAGTTTCTTTCTAAATCTAACAGGTTTGTTTTTGCTTTAAAGGTGGAATGACCAAGAAAAAAAGTTAAAAGATGAACTCACAAAGTGTATGGTAGGGTTGTTTGGAAATGACACATTCGACAAGACTAAGCTCCTAGAAAAAGCTAGCACATATCTAAAGTATGTGAGGGACCAATACAGGACACATTTAGAGAAGAACGTAAAGTATGAGTGTCCCCCCATGATTCTAGAGAGGGAGTGGAAGGACCTGATTTTGGATGCAATGGAGAGAATTGAAAGGAAAAAAGGAAATACACCACCAGATGCCAGAAGAAGGTATGTGATACTATTAAGAATGTGAATATGTACTAATTATTCATTATATTTATATAATCTAACATATTTCAAACTTTTCATAGATTGAGTGACACGTCAAAGGCAACCAAGGCAAGACAAGAAAAGCATGGGCAACACAAACTCAACTCTGGTGGTTATATGAAACTTGCTGCACGAATTGTAAGAATTAGTAAATTAAGTATCACATCAAAATATTTATAAATTGTAAACAATTTTTTTTTGACCAAACAATACAAACAAAATTCACAATACTAAGCAAAAATGCAGGGCTCTGAATTCAATAGAGCGCCCACAGAAGATGACAAGAGAATTGGCTACCAACAAGGCTATATAGCCATGGCTGACTGGCTAAGAGAATTGAGTGGGCAAACATGAGATTCTGATGCATCTGTCACAATGGTAATTAAGCTAAATGAAAATTATTTGAAATTGAATACTTAACCAATAATCTATTTGATGTTAAGTTTCAACATAAAATGACTATATTTTTTTTAAATAAGCAAGCAATGATAACACTGCGCGTGACATTGGAATGCAACATGATAATCGTGGAACAAAACCTGTACATGAAGGTCCACATGTGCATCCTAGTAGTGGAGGTATTCATTTGCTATTCAATTTTTTTTATGTAATTATTAATACAATTAAACATCTTAAATTGAAAATTAGTGTAGTAATTAATGTAACCTTTATTGTTAATATTTTAGAGCATGTAGTCGATGGTGACCACGTGGAGCATGATCCAGATAGACAACATCAGGAATGTGATGTTCCCCAATCAGGTAAAGAGGACCACTGTTGTTCCTTTAAACAAATTTAATTGCAATTGGTGTATTGATTAATGTAACGTTTCGTATTTCAACTCTAGAGGATCTAGAGGGTGTTCAGCATGTCGAGGTTGAGGCTAGACAAAATGATGTGGAAGATGATGTAGCCTCATCAGGTAAAGAGTGTAACGGTTGTGTTCTTTAAATTAATGAAATACTTGTAACAATAATAAAAAAATGTTTTGAATTTAACCCAATTCTTTGTTATTGCAGAGGATCCCCCTTTGGTTCAGCATCCTCGTCCTTTGTATAGGACTAGGCATACATCAAGAGCATGAGAAGACGGCAGAACATCCCAAGATGGGGGAAATGATGAAGAAATCGATGTTCCACTTAGTCTTTTCATAGCTTCAAAGAAAAAACAAAGAAAGAAATGATTGTAATCTACCTTATCTGATAATGACTGATTTTTATATGTTAATGAATGTAATTATGTGCTAATGAATGTTCATGAATGATATGTGTTGATGATTATTGATGAATGTTGCATTTTAATGAAAGTTAAGGAATTTTATGTGTTAATGAACGTTATGTGATAATGAATGAATGTTATATTTTAATAATGGATGAAAGAATGAATGAAAGAAAGAATGAATGTTAGATGTTAACGGTGAATTTAGAGTGATGTTAGGGGGGGGGGGAGGGGCCAAATGAGCTTCCACCTTCACGTGGTTGGCCCTGTTAAGTAGAGAATATTAAACTATTCTCAAAACAAAGTGAAGCTCAATAAGATAACACACTTTTCAATATTTCATTATGTTGCATAGTTAAGTAGGCCTCCCAATGAAGTGGATCTCATAGACACGAAGAATCCTATATAGAGAATCATTGAGAGCCCTTGAAGAAGCAAATTTGAACTTTGATGAAGCAATACATGATGGAGGAATATCTTGCAAGAGGAAATCAAAGTCATTATGGTTTCATCTAGATCTGAAATGTGGTCTACTTTTCAAAAAAGTAAAGATGCTTGATATGAATGTGTCCTAGTGGGGTGAATCTAGAAGACGTATAATCCTATTGCAAAGAATCATGGAAAGTTCTAGAAGAAGCAACTTTTAATTATGAAGTAGCAATGTGTAT
Organism: Cryptomeria japonica; assembly: GCF_030272615.1. NCBI lineage: Eukaryota > Viridiplantae > Streptophyta > Pinopsida > Cupressales > Cupressaceae > Cryptomeria > Cryptomeria japonica. Next base: position 5,452,430 of record NC_081412.1, on the reverse strand, counting down.
AAGAGATGTTCTTATTTGTAGACGGAGTATCAAGAGGAGGATCACTAGTCCATGGACCATGTCATTGTTGTTAAATACCTATGCTTTTGTTCATAGTCACTTGGTGTAGGAATGAATTCAATGAGATAGGGTAGGAGATCCTACATAATGTAATTTTTCACTATCCCTTGTTTCGAGTTCAAATGGTTCTCTGAATTTATCTTGACAATAGAATGTCAGAATTTAATACCATAATCCATGATGAAAACTGCCAAAAATGGAAATTTATCTTAGTTCGCAATTACAAAATGCTTTTGTATAGGCCTCTTGAAGATTAAGTACATCAAATTGAGACTTTATAAATTGAGTGTATGTATTAGCAATCTCCCAAATTGTTCAATGGTCTCCAAACCTTGTGAATTTTTTATTTTTATTTTAACTCAAATATGTATGGTATAGGCATATCATTGGTTGTGTGATTTTTTTTTTCCTTAAATGCTTCTACGACCAAAAGAGACATGCCTTAAGTTACAAACAAATCCTTGTTTGTGAGCATGCTTCTTGATCTCCAATTTTGGTGGAATGAAAGATAATATTGAATTTCTCAAGCCTTTTGGATGCTTCGAAACCACCAAAAAAAAGCTACTTTGATCATTGAAATGTTGTAGTGACTTGGATAAAAAAAGAAAACTAAGTCTAAACTTTAGAAGTTAGTTTTTTCTTGTCAAATTGTTTTCAATTTTCAAATTATCCAAGGATGCAAGAGGAGTATATTTTGTTATGACAAGATAAAAAAAAAACTTAGAATCTTTTGAAACCATTGAAACATGGGGACACCTTCCCCCCCTCCAAAATCCCTATTTTTTTAGGATGCAATACTTAGGGGAAACATCCCCTTGCCGCACCACTTAGGGATGTCCTAGGGACTCCAAGGAGTCTCTTGATCATCTTGAGGATGCCTATGAGTCTCCCATGGCCCCCAATTAGAAACTCCAATTCTAAATAAAAATTGTGAAATTATTGTGAAAATGTCATCCGTATTAAAGGTTTGGCAATGCCCCCTAACCTTGATGGGGGCTCTGCCCCAAACCCCCCACAAGGGGCACTACCCATTGACCCCAAACCTCTACCCACCATTCTTATTGTTAATGCAATCGTTTCCATTTTTTTTATGTTGACTAGTTTAAACACTTAGTATGCCAAAGTTTCATCTGCAATTCTTATACTTATTCTTAGTTTGTTCCCAAAGTTCCAAAACTCTACCACCATTGTTAATGTTCAAATATCATAAATTTGGACTTGTTGAAAAATTTTACAACCTTTGCCAGCATCCTCCCCACCTGTGCCAAAATGGGAACCTTTGGAACAGGGAATGGACATTCATTTAAGCATAAGGGAATATAGCTGAGATCACTGGGATCCACATCTTTTCTTGTGTTTTCATCTATTACGTAAAGCCATTGGTTCTACGATTTTATTTATGTCTTCCTGGGCAACTATTATGTCTTTGACATTCAGTTTTTCTCAGCTTTCTTCAATTTAGGGAAAAAAAGAAAAAGAATAGGTTAGATGGAGGAAAATATAAATCCATGATTTGGGTTAAATCTAGGTTACTGTTATATAAACAAAAAAATGTATCTTTCTATGGAAAAGTTAAAAGTTAAATCATCTGCACATTCTGACTATTCATGTGGGAGGATTGCCCATGTTAAGCACTATACTCATCTACTTTAATGGTGTTCTTAAAGATACTTTGTCCCCATGTTCTAGCTTTCAGCTCTAATCTTTTCATCTATGTTGCTCGGTTTTTTAATTTTTTTGTGAGGGCTTTGTAAAATTGATTTCTATGGTTTGAAGATTTCACAACATTATTATCTTTGCGAATCTTCCAACTCGAGCTTGAAAACTCTGTTCCAGCTAGAAAATCTCTTGGTATTTTATTTTGTTTTAAGATAGAAAATTGAATTTGTATCTAACAAATATTATGGTTTCAATGTTCACAAGTTATCTTTACTATTAAGTTAAGAATTCCCTCAAACTTCAGGATTTTATCAACATTTGAGGTAACACAATCGCTGCACTTTTTTAAACTTTGGTGTTTTGTTTCTTAATTTCTGAGATTAAATTCTATATTTAAAGCACTATTGTGCAACATGATTGCACAAGATTGATGCTCATAAAAGTTTACATTGTACAGACTTCAGGCAAGGTACTAGAAATGTTTATATATTCATAACATGTCATGGAAATAAACTTCATAGTGTTGAGGTTGATTCACTTATTCTTTCTTATCAATAAGTTGATTATCTATTCTTTCTTATAATAAGTTTTATCTTACCGAAGCTATCATGCATTAATAGACAGGACATCAAGGATAATTACATTTGCATCAAGGAAAGTAGTTCAATCAGCATCAACACTCATAAGAGCAGATCAACTCCTAATATATATATCAGCAATCAGGCAAATAGATCAGATATGAAATTATTGTTTATTGCAGGCAATAGTAATCTTACTCCATTTGTGATATGCAGCATAATAGTACTCTTATGATTAATTATTCTCATATAGACATAGATAATAATATGCAATGCAATATTATACTTGATACATAACCTCCCCTACGTTGGATATGAGAAATAATATTGAATATCTAATTCTTAAATTGCTACAATCAATCATGAGGGGGTTAATAGGACAATACAAGGAGGGGAAACTGTGACGAGGTCCTCTTCTAAGTACACTACCCCATGGTGGATAACTGATGTGTCTGCCACATGTGGGCCAAGGGGGGCAAAGGTGTATCCTGTCCTTGGGCTTAGAAGGGAGGGATGCTCAAGACACCCTGTTGTGGTTTCCCCATCAACCTCTACCATTGTGATTAAAGGGGTCTCAATCATAGAAGGGTGGATAAGGTGGCATGGATAGGGAGGGCAGGTACAAGTTTACCCACTAAGCACACCACCTCATATGGATGGCAGACTGCCACATGGGGCCAAGAGGGATGGTATATCTGCTCTTGGGCTTAGCACGTGGACAGCTTTGGGTGCCCTATCATGTTTCTCATCCAAGCCCTATTATGGTTTAACTCCAATTATGCATTATAGATATTGTGTAGTTCACATAAAATTGAAATAGTTATGAATATATGCTATCTAAACCTAGTTGAAATGGTTGCTCTATGAATTATACTTTCAATACTTGTCTAACATGATTGCAGGTTTTATCTTGATGAAAACATTTTATTGATAAAAATTTGAACGAGGTGAAGCACACCAGCTAGAGGAATATGTGGACTGAAGAAACAAACCTGTGGATAAATCCAAACATGGCGGAATCCTTGCTGTAGCTTTTGTTCTCTATAAGCATTCCGAAAAATGTTGAATTTGTGATCTATAATTTACGTGTTTCTCAATTTGGTTGACATCTTCAAAATAGACTCAAAAACTTATTTTTAGTACTATGTGTTATTATACTTACCTTTTAATGTTCTTTAAATAAAGAATGGTTGCAGACAGTGAAGTTCCTTGCAAATAGAAGAAGCTCGGTTTTGCTTTTGTGACTTTGTCTGTTATGTCTGATTGTCAACAAAATACAGAGACATACTGAAGACGATTATGGTTCGTGTTTTTTTTTTTAGTTGAAACCATTATTATGAATTTTATGAATTTTTTTTTTAACATTGACATACTAATCTCTTCAGATTATTATCTTACCCCACCTTTTCCATTTTAATTCATTTTAGTTTGATTAAATCTTTTAGTCAAGTTTAATGATAGTTTCTATTATGCCTTTTTAATAACAATGATTAGATGTAGACATTTTCTTGTCCTTCTATGTTAGTGTGTTCTTACAAGGTCAATTCTTTCTTATCTCAAGAAACCTCATTGACCTACAAATTCTTATACTACGCTACTTACTACCATTGATATCTTAACAAAAGCACACAAACATGTAAGGTAAAACTCTCTCTAGAGAAGCCTAAGAAACACTATAACTAAATTGCCTTGACCTCTTGCCAAGCATTCGATAGTTAAAAGTCTTAAATCCTGTCCAAATCATAGGATAGACATTCAAATCTTGAGATCATTAATTCCCCTAATAAATACCTATTGTTAAAACACCAAGGATCCCCACGACTGCTATGTATCTCATTTTTGACCTTCAACTGTGCTTACTGCTCTGTATGGTTCTCATGGTTCCGAGTATGAAGTTTGTAGTAGTTGTCAAAAATTCTCATACACTTCTTTCACTGCTACTTTTTTATCTTATCATGAGCTGCTTCAACACTGATTGAGACTTCTTTTGATTGTCTTGAATAGTATTCACTACCTTTTTTTGGCATTAGTGTTCCTCATATCTGTGTTTTACCTTTGAATACATCCTTCTCGTTAGCTTGTATTTGTATCCTTCAAAATCATTGCCAGGGGACTGCTTCTAACTTGGAAACTGTACTTTTTGATCTCATGACTGTGTTAGCTACCATCATGCTTGGGCTCACCATAAGTATCTTACTATGAATGCTTTGAAATAGAGCAGAGATATTACCACTATCCTTTGGCTGCAATTTATCCTCTTTGTTAGACTATTCCTTACTTGAGCTGCTAATAGGTCTATCATTTTGGACTTAAAGAGCTTCAAAAATTATTCTAATACCTTGATGGTATTGTTTCTTCATTGGGACTACTCACATGCATTTGAGGAATGCTAAACTATCATATTCACATAATATTGTCTAAATAATAAAAAGAGAACCCTAGGTCATCTTTACCATTATATGGTTTTGATCTTGCAAATCTGCGACTGCAAATAAGATTTTAGTGGGATTCTAGGACTTCTCCTATGTTTTTATTTTTGCTTTCTCCATTGGGGCTATATTGTTCTAGGGTCTTAAACTAAGACAATGATTATCTCCTATAGCTTCATCCCTAGTTGTCATTTGTATAATTTGATGCCAATAAGGACTGATATGTTGCTCCTTTCAGTGAAGTGTCATAGTTCTTTGGATTGCTCATACCATATTCTAAAATTTTATGAAAACCCTACAATGAATGACTCCTTGACTATAATTGTTATTTGTATCTTACCATTGTGGATTTGAGTCTTGATTTGACTATATGGCTTCTCTCAATAGAAAACTATTTAAGGCATTTGTAACTTCTAATCCATGACTTCTCTTCAATCTTTGGCACATTGAGATTGGAACAGGGATCCTATACACCATCACTAGAGATTATCAACAAGAGAAGATTCACCTATTGATGCTTTGAACTGATAATTCTTGATTGCCTTTTTGACTCATCGTGCTTTGTAATGGTGATTATCTTATTTATGGCTTGATGGATATTGATCTCTCTCTCACAAGTGTTTCAACTAATCTTTGATGAATACAAACCCTTCTCTTTTGTTGAGTGCAAATATCATGAATGCATTTATTTTTCTTAACTATCCATAATGACATTTTCAAATATCTGAGACTACACTTAGGCATGTTGTCTCTTGATTCTTCATTGGATTGTGGTTTCTTTAATAGTTCTTTGTAGCTTTATCTTTGAATGGTCACTGTCTTATTTGTAGCTTTGTATTTCCTTTATGGTGGCAGACCTCATGCAATGTTTTCACCTTTAAAACCAACACTAAACCTTTCAACAACCATCTTCATAGACAGTTGTATTTTAACATTTGCGCATTGCCTTATTAGAGGGTTTTTGCGTCGCATTAACATTTCTTTTATCTTGTGCACTTGGTCTTTATCATTTGTAAGCATCGAGTCCTTCTTCTACATTCTTCATTTGTCTTGCTTTCGAATTTGGTCTTGTCGATAATAATCTTTAGTCATGATTTTGGTTGATCTTATCCTGTCGCATCAATGTGCGTGCTCATTTGTCATATTTTGACATCGTCAATTCGATTTCATTTTGGACATCATCAATCCTAATCGATGATGGAATTAGGGTTTTGTCCTATTATCAATCTTATCATTTTGTGATCGATTTTTTGTCGATCATTGTCCTTTTCAATCTTGTCATCTTGCGATCGATTTGTCATCGATCGTTGTCATTTTCAATCTTGTCGTCTTGCGATTGATTTGTCATCGATCATTGTCATTTTCAATCTTGTCATTTTGCGATCTATTTGACATCAATCATTGTCCTTCTCAATCATGTCAATTTGGATCAATTAGTCATTGTTCCTCGTCAATTGGTGCATTTATCAATCAAATCATTTGTTAATCAGAATCATGATCGAATCGACATCAATTATCTTTTGTCAAGACCTAATTGTCATCCTTGCATTTCTAATTCATCTTCTAAGGTTTTATGATTTATTCATTTAATCTTGTTTGTCATTTTTCCTCTAGGTTAAATAATTTATTTATTTATCCTAAGTCTTCTTGTCACAATTAAATATTTATTTAATTGGCTAACTAATTCCTCCTCTCTTTGTGAATTAATTAATAAATGAAAAATTATTAATTAATTTACTAATTTATCCTAATTCCTAATTTTCTAATTTTCATCAATTTCCTAATTTCCTAATTTCCAATTCATCTAATTTTCTATTTTCTCCTATTTTTCTAATATTTCTCCTAGTTTCATGGGAATGACATAGCAAATTTGTCATAATTTGTCATAATTTGTCAATCAATCAATTTTGCATAGCAACCTTGTCAATTTGTCATAATTTGTCAATCAATCAATTTTGCATAGAAAGTGTCAATTTGTCATAACTTGTCATATTTGTCATTCTTGATTTGAAATTTCCTTTTGAATCAATTTCATGCTAATCTTGTCTTTTCTCCAATTTATCTATAAATTGGATGAATTTCTTCAATCATGGTCCCTGATCAATCCCCGAATCAATCACGCTTCTAGTATTCTTGCGCTATCATCTTGTCAATCTTGCTTTCACATTATGCTTATGCACTTGAAGGTGAGAACCACAAAACAAAGCAATTTGAAGGAGAAAGAAGGACAATGGAGAATCATGGAGGAGACATCCGCATTTGCGATGGTTTGCGTTTGAATTGAATGTTTCATTTCCATATCTCTATTGAATGTTTGTAGGTTTTGTTATCATTGCAATCTGGTTTTGTGATTGAGCTAGTTTAATTTTGATGTTGCTTTGATGATTTCCGAATTCCTATCTACAGTTATCAATTATATTTTTGCATGCTCAGTGTCCATGCCTTCATTATGCTTGAGTTGATGACTGTTGCAACTTTATTACTGTCAAATCTACTTCATGATGTCTTGTATGCATATGACATAATGCTAACCTATTTATCAGTGCTATAGACTTTTCACTTTGTGTCATGGCATCCTTTTATCTTTCATCAAGATCTGGGGGTGAAGAAAATAATTATGACACTAAATACCTATGACCTTGCACTATGAACTACTCTTGCACATCTTCTAGAACTTCATGGGCTATGGAAATACTATGATTTTGACCTTTCACAGCCTTTTGATTCTTTTTTGGGCTGCTGGATGGTTGTCTTTGATCTAGTTGTAGACCTTGGTGCTTCATATTTATTGTTCTCTCTTGAAAAGACTCAGATTAGGACCTCTATTCATGCTTTGACAGTGATACTTGACACTATAATCTCCATATCATGGCCAATATCATTCATCAAATCTCATATATTGCTGCTCTTAGTGTTATACCTATTAGTTATCCATGTTGAAGACTCACACACCTTCTAACACTATCTTAGACTTGGATTTTGCTATTTAATACAACATAAGACTGTAATGAGGCTGCTATGTGTCATTGATTTGACAATTTCTAATGTCTGGTAGATGACTTTGATGCTCTCAAATTGTTCTTGAAGCTTATATGGCTTGGTTCTGATCCTTATAAGCTTTTAGACTGATTTAGGCACTATGATCTCACTGCAAATTTATCATTTATTGGTTGTTCTTTTGTTGATAGTGACATTTATCACTACTTTCATCTAAGGCAATCACTTCTTGACAGTCAAAAGGTTGCCCATCAATTAGTTTTCATTGTCTTTAGCTTCTTGAGACCTCTTATTTATTGATAGAGAAACATGATAAATTCTTCAATAATCAATCAAACCTACTCAAATAAAGAAGGAGCTTCTTCTAAAGTTGACAATGATCCCATACTCTAAGAAGAGGATTTCCATTTCTTATCCATGTTGATTGTTACAAGTCCTATGAGCTATTCATGTGGCTATAACAGTGAATGTTACCACAAAAATTCTAAAATCCACCTTTCTATTTCAATGTAACCCTATAACTTGTAATTTTCTGTTGTGATTGTCTTTGTGTTTTGAACCGTAAAAAAACTCTTATCATTGTCTTTTTAATTCAAAACCGTTCTTCATTACAAGCTCTAAGTAATCTATTCCTTGCTATACTTATGATTATCTATTAATGCTATTCAAGAATTGGGGAAAACCTAGACACTATTATCAATGTCTAAACCTTCTAACATACTACTCTACTAGTCCTTACTGTCATTGTTATTTTGGTGGAGGTTGGACTATACTTCATTTGAAACAAACAAACCATCCATACAAATCATGCTTTCTCAAAAATGTGAAATCCTAGACTAGAGTAAAGAAGATAGCTAGCCCAGACATGAAATGCTTTGAATGTTCCAGACACGTAGCTACTCTTTGTTAGAATTTCCCTTCTAATTTGGCAACATGTCATGGTTCTCCTTCTACGTGGCTGTCATACTGCACCTTCGACTAGAGCTTACCAAACTGAATACTAGGGTTTTCTCCCATCAGAAGTGGAGTCCTCTACCAATGAACTCGAGATCCTCATCTTTACCACAGGTTTATCTTGAATTTTGATTGACCTTAGTTAGAATGGGCATTGAATAGTCTAAGAAAATTACCTCCAAAATGTTAAACTCAAACTTCATCTCATGAATTATAAGGCCACACAAGTTTTTATTTCTCTTTTGATGAAAGTTTAGCTCCCCACTTTAAAGATTTTGACAGTATTACCATAAAACAAATGTGACACCTTTGAATAAATTAAGGCTTTAAAAACCTTAATAAAACTTGGAATGAGCCTGAAGCTTAGAATATGAAAAAGAACTATAACAAAGAAGCCTATAGAAAATGTGTTCCACAACAAAAAGGCATATTCAAATTCAATTTTGACATTGCTCCAAAGGACAACCCAGGTATTGTAGGAAGTGGAGGACTCATTATGGATAGTGAATGTAAAGCCCTTTGCATTATTAAGCTTTAGCCCTCCACTTTGGCATTAGGGGACTAGAGATAGAAGAACGCTCATTCCTTGTGATCAAAGGAATGCAAAAGAAGGGAGTGACCAGCAAGAGGTTATATAATATTAGAACAGTATCAGTGCTAAGCACAGACATAACTTTTGCACATTGTTATGAATAGGAAAAGTTGGCAAACAAACCAGCGGAACTCCTCGTCTCCAGAGGAACCCTTCAAAGCAATCAAATAATTTATTAATGTCATTACAGAACTATCCAAAAGAAAACACTGGATTTCACTTATAAGACAAATAATTTCAATAATTTTAGCGAACAGCCGTCTGACATCCCATGTTTAAACTTTTTTAGCTAGCATGCAAATATGTAAACTAAGCTCTAAGGACCAGGAAAATAAACAACTATAAGCAATATGTTCTATACAATAGAAAACTAGGATCATATAGAACCTATGTTTTTGTTGTAATTAATCAGCCCTGAACAAATAAAAGAATGTGATAACATAGAACCTACTATTTTATGCTCAGAAATGACAGTGGAATTCAACTTGCAATACCATTATTTCTAGAGTTTACAAAAATTCTTCCCGACTTGTTTAGATTCTGATGTTCATAAAATATGCAGGGTTGGGTGTTATTAATAGTACAAGCACATTTTCCTTCACTAAAGCCTCCGGCATGTGACATAGGAAGTGCATACAAAGCTAGGATTTGCAAGCAGGTGGAAGGTGGACAAACTATAATACTCTACACTTGTGTGTGTGAAAAAGTGAACTTGTAGCTGCAAGCACAACACTTCAATTAAGTCATTATATGCATGGTTAGTAATCAATTATCAATAAGAAATAAACCATAGCAAAGCGACTAATTGCCTTCTAAAAGATGCGAGTATAAGATTGCTCTCAGATTTTTTATAAGCAATATCAGTGACTAGACTACACCAAGATGAAGGATTTAATCTATATGATATTAAGCTATATGGATGCAAGATGGATGAATAATTCAAGCAAATTCAAGCAACAATGCATGCAAGCAATAATGAATGTAAAATGGATGCAAGTAATCTAAAAACGCACAATGATTTCAATGACTCCAGAGTGAAATTAGCATGATAATAATTTCCAAGCGTGTTCTTAAAAATCTCTGGGGTGAATTGGAATGAGAGTTGAAGACTGAATTTATAGAGAATTACAAAAAACTCAATTTAGGATTAATTGAAAATAATTGAGAAATCAGGTTGAGTTAACCTTGAGATATATTCCAATTATAGTTTAATTGAAATGCATTCAAATTAGAAGTCTAAGTTGCATTGGAAAATAATAATGAATTAGTTCCATGCATATCTGATAAAAATAGATAATTCTTCAATTTAATCAAGAAAAGAGTTTTCTTAATGCAACTGAACTTCTTTTTCTGAAAAGCTTTGAGTTCCAATTTTAGAGAATAATTCAACAATTCAATTAAATTGTTCTTCTGATTTCAAGTTCTAAATTAAGAAAAAGAAATAATATCTCAAGTTTGATTTCTCTCTCAATTCAATTCTTTTGACTTTTGTTTTGTTTCAATTCAACTCTTTGTAATAAATTAATTCATCTTTTGTAATAAATTAATCCTTCCGCATGATTGAATGGCAAATTTATTAATTAATGAAATATGCAAAGATATTTAATAAATTAAAATGGGATAATTGATCAAAATGATTATTCTTGAAATAATTCAATTAATTAAATAAATATTTAATTAATATTGAGTGGTTGATTTGCCATGTGATTTTTGATAATTAAAGAATTAATAATGTGCTCAAGATTGATTTAATTGCCTTTGGTTAGGACCTTGGTGATGTTGTTGAGATTAGGGGCCCATGGTTTAGATGACCATTTTTAGGGTATTACATTTGCCCCTCTTTGAATTAATGTGCGAGCAGCGCTTTGATTCAAAGAACGTGTGATGTCTAGGAGATGCTAGTTCTGAACTTGATTGATCACGAACTAGATAAAAAGTGAGGTGTTAACTTTATTTGAAGTGACAAAGCTAAATGAGGTTTGATTAAAGTGATACCAATCTTGAACTTGATTGAACTGAGGAACGATAGAAAACAAAGATACCAAACTTGAACTTGATTGATCAAGAAGTAAATCTTACTGATCTAGAACTTGATTGATCTTAGATATAGTGAATGATGATAAAAATCGATCTTGAACTTGATTGATCAAGACACGATGAGCGAAGAATAAACTGTCCAGCTTGATCAAGAAATGAATACTGAACACCTGCTTAGATTTAGAATGACCAAAGAAACTCTTTAAACTTTTGATTGAGTTTAAATGAATAACCAATTTGATTTGAAGCGATGAAACTGGTTAATGTTAAGAGATTAATTCAGATGAAAGACAAATATCATCTTGATGTGAAGCGATGAAGCTGAGATGCCCCTAGCGATTGATTGATTCAGATGATCGAGAGATCTCAACTTAATGTGAAGCGATGAAGTTGAGATGCCCCTAGCAATAAGGATTTTTTTCTTTAATTGGAAATATTTTGCTCGGCTTTTGATGAAGATTTGAAAAAAAAAATTTGACTTGTGAGATGTAAAGTCATAAGGTCATGAGTATGCCCCCTTGGGAGCGAAATCGAAAGATAGCGAGGGTATTTGAATATAGGCAATTGTTTGGCGAAAATAAGTTATTTGAGCACTAATTGATTTTGAGGATTTTTTTGCAGATTTGGCAATGATTTATGAGAAATTGAGCATAGAGTTGACTGGTAGAATTGAAATTGATATAAGATTCAGTGTTTTGGAATAGAGCACAATTTGATCAAAAAATGATCATTTGATGAAAAAAGCAATAAGTGGTCAAAATTTTGAAATTGACTAGCAAGATGATCTCGAATTTTGATTTTGATCCCGAAAATGGAATCAGAGCAGGCACATCAGCCAAGGGTACAATTTTCATGTCCATCAGAGCAAGTTGAAAAATTAGGTTTTAGGCTATATATAGGACAAAAGTGTCATTTTCAATTCATTTTAACCCTCCAAGTTTGAAAATGCAAAAAGCCTTCTGCGAAGAAAAATGGTGGTCCCTACTCATCAGCATCGATTTGAGTGCCAGAGAAGACATAATCGACCCCGAAACTACGAGCCAGCGGTAAGTGATCGATCTTTAGCCTCTTTATGTTTCCAATTTTGAAATTTTTTGTGTATTTTTCATGTTTTTGATGGTTTTGATATCGGGTTTCTTGATTTATCATGCGAGACAGGATTCTGTCTCATACAAGAAACTGGCAATTTGTGTTTTATCATTTAAACCTATTAGAATTTTCGTACAAGAGCAACCCTTGTGTCGTACGACAGGTCGGTTAAAAGACCATTTTGTCGTGCGATGTATAAAACTTTGTCATTTGGGGCTGATTTCTTGTACAAGAGCCATTCCTGACTCGTATGAGATGCTGTTTCAACTTTGTTTTGTCATTCAAAAAATAGTGACAATTTTTGGAATTGTAAACATGAAATTTGGGTTTTGTATTTAACTTATTTGGATTTGCATAATGTTTAACTTCTCTTGCAGACTAATTTGGAATGTTTTTTGATGTTCGTTGTTGGGTTTTGCAGGTTTGTTTACCTCCTGTGCTCTTTAGATGTGTATATCCACCCACAATGCTTTAGTTCGAGATTTGTCTGAGGTTGAGCAGGCTCATGTTGATTTATGTGGCTTGGCTCATTTGATGATGTTACTTGATATCCATGTGAACCACAGGATGCTCATAGCGTTGGTAGAATGATTTCATTCAGAGCATAATACCTTTCATTTGCTAGTTGGGGAGTTGACCATCACTCCTGAGGATGTGTACAGGATCCTTCGTATCCCTTTTGTTGGGGATAAGGTGGACTATGATACCGCATTGTTACCTGGATTGCAGGCACTGAGGAATGTATTCAGGGATCCAGATATCTTGACTCATTCTATGAGTTGGGATATACTGATGAGCAGGTACAATGAGGAGTATCCATTGGCATGTGTCCTAGCAAGTTTCATTGGGTGCTTTTTGATGCCAGATCGAGGGTAGCAGGGTTTCCAGAGTGGATGGGGTCGGATGCTCGAGCGACTAATAGAGTCCCCTCAGAGACTTGGTTGGGGTTCTTGTTTGTTGGCCCACATGTATCGAGAGATGCATGAGATCGTTTACAAGGAGGGGCGGAGCATGGCTGCTGGGGTGTACATTTTGCAGGTGTGGGCTTGGGAGCACCTTCTTGTGTGTCGGTCAATAGTGACAGATAGCAAGGAGCCAGGACAGTCGGTGATCTATAGATATGCTGGATATATTACGCAACCCCATCTGGGCAAGACAGACTTTTGGAGATGGTAGCTCGATGACTTGATAGCTATCGTATGGCGACCATATAGAGGTTTAGAGTCATGGGATGACTGGTGGGCAGTGCGCAAAGATCTATTTGTCACACGCCCACTGATTGGGAGATCGTAGATTGCTATGGAGCGATTCATCGTTTCACGAGTGATCAGGCAGTATGGCCGGCCTCAAGGGATCTCACAGGAGTTTACAGCATATGCTAGGTATGTTGACGAGGAGAGGCAGGGTTGGGCACCTAGGCTATCTTATGCCTTGGCTATGCAGGAGCTGATAGGTTTACCTCGCCTGAGGTGGGATTACCTGGAGGATATAGCAGATGTGGGAGAATTGCCCCAGTACAGGGATTATTTGCAGTAGCATCCATTCCCTCAGTTTACAAATCTTGGAGAGCATGCTCCTCATATTGAGGATGTGGAGGATGATTCCCCCACACCGGCACAGATACAGGGTGCTAGGCAGGGATAGGGCTAGAGACCAGATGCTCCACAATGGACTAATGGTGATCCTGGTGGTAGCAGCAGCGGAGTGCGGGTTAACAGTGGACAGCAAAGGGGTGAGGGTGGATCCCTTGGGAGAGTAGGCGTGAGGTTGGGTGGGGAAGAGAAGGAGCGAGTAGCTCTGAGGCAGGTCCAGCAGCGACGAGAGGAGCAGGGTGGGGCCACAGGTGGAGATGGTGGTGGAGATGGTGACGGAGAACCTGTGAGAGAGCAGGGGGCTGACACAGGTCAGTCGATGAGAGCATGTCTTGTAGAGCTACAGTCACAGTTGTTAGTGGCGTAGACTCAGCTGGCGGAGTGAGATCGACAACTGGCCGAGGTGAGGACTGAGTGTGATCACTAGATTGCGGCTTTGAGAGTAGAGTTGAGAGCAGAAATAGAGTCTCTATGATAGGAGGTCCTTCTCCAGAGCAGTACGCACAGCAGGTGCAACCTTATTCTCAATATATGGTCAGATTGGAGGGAGCACGAGCACCTCGACAGGATCCCGGACATCAGGCTCCTCCTCCTCCACCAGGTGATGAGGTAGAGGGTACTAGCTAGATGATTCTTTTTGTAGCTTAGATATTTTTTTGTAGACACGCCCATTTTTTTGTAGCCTATATGATTCTTGCTCCGATGGGACTTTGTACATGTCATTGGACATCATTTTCTACTCTTAGACTTGAGATGATTTTTATATATACGAGATCCGATTTGACTTCATTGTACTTGTATCAATTCGATTATGAGATGTTTCTATATGTATGCATTTCTTGTTTCAGCACGAATGTATGTATTACAAATGATAATGGATGTCTATGTTTTTGTTTCTTTTCATATGCAAATAAATGAATGAAAATGAGTAGTGCAATTTTTTTTTGTTTGCTATGCAATAAGATGAATACAAATGATTAATAATAAAATGAATGAATCTATATGAAATGTTATGTATGCAGCTAAACATCTCAAAACACAAGTAGTCGATCGGAGAAATAATGATAAATAGACCACTTAGCGTAAGAAATGATGATTCTTTCAGCTCTCATTCTGAAGATAAAGAGATTATTATTATCACACCAAAATCACCCTAGATTCACTAATGCAAAATGAAATACAAACTAATGTGCAAAATGCAACCTAAACCTAGTCACTGAATTTAAAATACTTAAGATTCATCACTGAGCATAACGAACATAACAGGCAAGTTAGAGTTCCTTTCTTTTTCAATGTGCAATATTAATTATCTTGTCTGCAATAACCCTTTGTTTGTTCATATCCTTGGACAGATTTCGCAGGGACCCGAATTGCATCATAAAGAAATTCCCTCAAAACAGACAAAAAAATGACATGGACCTCCTTGTAGCATACAAATAAGCGGAGTCGAGATATGTGAGGCGATTTCACCTTAATGTGAAGGCTCTTATCACAGACACCCAACTAATTTATATGTTTCCAGATCATTGGGATCATTCCTACAAGCAAAAAACAAAAAAAATATTATGCCCCCAATCCTTGTTCCTCTTAGTCACAATAGACTTCCTCGAGTTACTCAAAGGGATAGTAATAAAAAATCAATATAAAAGACAACATACAAAGATAATTTTCCATTCATAGCTCAAACTATTTAGTAATTGTTCTTCATTATGTTGTTTTGCTTGTGAACTCAGTGATAAAAACTCTGTAGTAGTTAGGAGACAGGTGACTGACTCGGAGTGGCTGACCAGGTTTCATTGACGGAATAATGACTTGGTTGACACTGCTTAGGATATGTAATGTGCTCTGTCAAGTAACCTAAGACTAGGACATTGATCTGTTTCAAGTCATGAGGGTTCCAATGAACCAGGATGTCACAAAAGTGACTGAAAATATGTACAAGCGAAAGCAAAAGATACTTGAAAACAGGAAATGCCAACGTTGCATTGATAGATGGAGCGCTTGAGTACAAGAGGCGCCTGTTTGCCAGGTTTTCACCTGTTTGGCAAAGAATCATCATCACTTTTTTTTTTACCAAGGTGCCTGTTTACCAAGTTTTCACCAGGGCAATTTTTCTTTTTTTCCTTTTTTTTTTCTTTTCCATTTTTTTTTTTTTTTTTTTTGTATTTTATGATTTTTCCTTTTTTTTTCTCTTTTTCGAAACTTTTCCAATTTTTAGGATTTTTTTCAGGACTTTTTCAACTGTATAGTTTGCTAGAGCAGAGAATGCTAAGTAAAGAATCTTTCCAGGTGGATAGTGTTAATTGGTTCTCGGAGCTGATCTCCTTCCGATGTTGAGAGTTGATAGGCACCAGAGCCGAAGATTGCAGTAACGATATAGGGACCCAGCCAGTTGGGTTCAAACTTCCCTTTGTTGTCTCGAAACTGTTGATTTTTTGGATTTTCTCTTAGAACTAGGTCAACAACTTGAAATTCTCTTTGTCAAACTTTCTTGCTATACCCTCTAGACATTCTCTTCTGATACACTCTGAGATGATCAAACGCCACTTGTCGACGCTCATCCAACAATTTGAGTTCTTGAAATCTAGATATTCTACGATCTTCATCAGTAACAAGACCTTGCAATGAAACTCTTAGAGATGGTATTTCTACTTCAATAGGTAATACTGCTTCGGACCCATACACCAAAGAGAAAGGTGTAGCCCCAGTAGTGATGAATACTAAGAGGGGGGGGGGTGAATTAGTATGCCAAAAATCTTTGCACTAAAACACTTACACAATCTAGAGATAAACCGGTAAAGCAGTTTGACAATCAAACCAGTTATCACACATACAAACCAGTTATCACACATACAAACCAAAATGCGAATAAACCATTCACCCACAAAAGCAATGCAGCCATAACACAAGATTTTTGACTTGGAAACCCAACTAGGAAAAACCACGATGAGATGGAACTCACAAGTCACTATCTGCAGAATAGAAACCAGACCGGTTAAGGTCAGACCGGTTAAGGTCTTACAATGTTCTTCACCAGAACAGATCCTATTAAGAATCTCAATCTTTGTTAGGAGATAAGTCTGATTAAAGACTACCTTGTTAGAGGATTTTAGATTCACATGTGTGAACCACCTTGTTAGAGGATTTTACAAAGGCTTTGAGGCCTACCCGGTTAAGGGCTACAAACTTGTCAAAGATGTGAGTAATCAACAAGTGTTTGATCAATCTACTAGCACAAATTGCTTGGTTAGATCCAGTATTGCTCATAGCTAATGCATTCCAACATTACTTCAGTCTTCTCTATCTCTCTCAGTTACAACTTGATCTTCTCAAATAAGATCGTTCTTCACTTCTACTTTAAACCCTAGCTCAACATAAACCCTATTCGCAACTTCTTCAACAACACAAAAACCCTAGACATGATGTCCTTTTAAAGGAATCTGATTTCATGTCGGTCCAATAAGATTACATTACATTTTACTAGGTTCAGTGAATCTAGACATACTCAGTAATATGACACAAGAATCACCGTCAATGTGTCGGCACCGTCAAACAATCGATGGATTGGTAACTCATCACAAAATGTCGGTTGGTAACTCATCACAGAGTGTTACCGGTTCATACAAATGCTGGTTTGACAAAAATGAAGACTGGTAAGAATGTTTTGTGTCAATTTTCTTCCTCATACTGCTTGTGATCTACGAACTGCTTGGGGTCGACATGCCGCTTCAGACCGAGAAAACACATTCTGCAAAATCACTACTAGTCTAAAGACTAGAGTACAACATACCGGTTGGAACAAATACCGGTTGAGCATGAGCTCATACATATAAAAGGGATCTCAATACAAGTGTGTGTCCATCGATGAAAATCATAGCATAAACATCAAAAATGCCAACAATCTCCCCCTTTGGCATTGATGGCAACACTTTGGAAAATAAAATTTTGATAGCTAAGTGTTTTACAACAAAGACTTGCCATTACCAAAATTGCTCCCCCCAAGCATATACACTATCCCTTAATCAACAAAATGTACAACAATTTTGCATTCAGAGCATAATCATCAGAGCATATAGCATATATCACAACATATATCAAAATTTCAAAATAGATACTTCTCCCTCTGATATACTTCTCCCCCTAATATATCAAAATTTCAAAATTTTAAAACCATATACTTCTCCCCCTTTGCCAACAATGACAAAGTACCGCTACAAAAACCTATTTCCATATATATATAAAGGAGTTTATGACAATAATGAATAATACTTGTCAAAAAACACTTTGTAGTCCTGCAAAAATTGTTTCATGGAGAGAGACCAGGACTCAAGTAGGGAGGTCGCCACTTCCTTCTCTGTCTGCATTTGTGATACCTGTTCCTCCATGGCATCTATGGTGCTCAGTTCTTGGGTGACTATCAGTGCTTCCAGGTTCAAATAGCATTTCTGAAGAATTTGCAATCGTGGAAGTAATACTAGTTGGAGTTCCTGCAAATCCCTAGACCTTGTGCTGATCTCTTGCTCTATCTTGGCTAACTGGATCTGGAACCGATGAACGGTTTGTCCATATGCTGCAAAGGAGTCGTAAGGAGTCTTGAATGTGCTTAAGTAGGACTGTAAGTCCATTTGAAGTTGTTGCTTCTTAGCTAGCACATCATCACAAAATAGATGAGATTGACAGATTTTGCTGAGTAGCAAGTTTCCGTCATCCAAAGCACTCCTTATGTCCTTTTGATCCTTTGACAGTTCGGTCCTAAGCTCATTCAGTTTCTTCACCAGAGAAACATTAAGAGCCTTTTGGTGCTCTTTCTTTACATTGGCCTCAGCTGCTTCTTCTAGGCTCTGCACCTGATCATCCACTACATTACATAGAAGTTTGAGTTGTGCTAGTGATGAATCAGTGTCAGGAAGATTGGTACCGGGGATTAAACCGGTAAGAGTGTCTACAGCTGCCTGAATAATGTCTTGTTCCTTTTTCCTGCAAATGATCTCAAGGTGCTCTTGAGCAACCTTGATGCTCTGCATAAGCTCCGATTTGCTTTCAGATTGGAGATCAATAGGACTAGAAAGATCAACTGGTGAGGATTGACTTCTAGTTGCCTTCAGAGTCTCCAACTGAGAGCCTTTTGCCACTTCGTGGTCCTTGGCTACTTCATCTTTCTTCTTTTTCACTTCTCTTCTCTTCTCTTCTCTTCTTCCTTGTCTTCTTCTGCCTTTTTCTTCTCCTCTGCTCTCCTCTTCTGCTCTTCCTTTTCTTCTTCTTCCCTCTTCTTCTTCTCTTCCTCTTCCTTTTTCCTCTTTTCTTCCTCTTCCTTCTTCTTTTCTTCCTCTTCCTTCTTCCTCTTTTCTTCTTCTTCCTTCTTCTTCTTTTCTTCCATGTCCTCTTCTTCTTTCTTTTTCCTTTCTTCTTCTTGCTTCTTCTTCTCTTCATCTTTTCTTTTCTCCTCTTCCTCTTTCTTTTTCTCTTCCTCATTTTTCTTTTTCTCATCTTCATCCTTCTTTTTGTCTTCTTCCTTGTCTTTTGTCGCTTGCTGTGTGTCCACAGCTTGTGCACCACCCTGATCGGCCTGCTGCCCCTGTTTAGTTCCCTCAAATGGTATATCCTGAGTGACATCTTTTGTATCCAGGGCATCGACATCTATGGTGTCGATTGGTTCCTCCACCAGGTTTCCTTCCTCATCAAAGACTTCATCCGGTTTGGAAATAATCGATTCCTTTTCCGCTTGGAGGTTGGCCATTCGAGCTTTGTGTGAACTGATAGCATGGGCCATGTGTTGATGTGTATCCTTTTCTACATCATCAAATCTCCCTTCCAACAACCAGAGTCTTCTTCTCCTTGTGAAGAAGAGACCTTTATTTTGATCTAATACATCAAATAATTCTGAATTTGAGAGTTTGGGGAAGTAATGTGCAAAAACTTTCTCCCTAATCTCTTGTTCCTTTTCAATAGCAATGCGCCATTTATTATCCAATGCTTTATACAATGAATCTGGTGTCTAAGATTTAATCTTTGATGGTGACCGGTCATTTCTACATAAATAAAGAATAATTTCCTACAGTACTTCATCTTTTCCCTCACTATTGAAATCATCATAATAATCAATTAAATCATGAAGTAACTTTCTCCTAATATTCTTTACTATTCTTTGACAATGTTTCAAAGGTTTGTAAGAGGAGATATCTATATTTACCGGTGTGGATGTTGCTGGTTCATTCTTCTTCACCTTCTTGGTCTGTCTAGCCTTCTTTGGCTGTTCATCAGACTCAGTTTCTTTGGAGTCCAGTTCATTTGCCTTAGTCTTCCTCTTTCTTTCGAAGACTTTTGCCGGTGTTACCTTTGATTTCTTCTTTTTCAGTGACCGCTTGGTCACTCTTGGAGTCTCAATGGTAGCTGGTACTGATGCCGCAGGCATTGCCTTAGCTTTCTTGGTTGCCGATTCTTTTCCCTTTTTCACCGATGGTTCTTCAACCGGTGCGATCCTCTCCAAGTAGGTTCCAGTTCGCTTTGCCTTAGGATCAAGAGGCGAGGCAATAAGGGTTGAAGCATACCCTTCCAACATGTCAAACATGACCTCATAGCCCATAGGCTCCACTTCCTCCATTCTAGGCTCAACAGCCTCCATTGGACATTTGTCCACCTGAATAGTGAAACAGATGTCATTTTCATACTTCTTCACTATGTCACCTGAGATTCGCATCCTTTGACTCATTTTTCTTCTGAACTCATCAAAGTATTTGTTTAGGATCTCAGGGTAGCCGGTTCCAATGGCTTGCACACTTTCCTTTATCTGCTTGGTTACCGGTTGGTCAGGGGACCACTGGACATCTCCTACACCTGGAAAGTAGCCTTGGAAATAGAAAAACAATCCTACCAGTAGCTGTCCAAATTTAAATCTCAGTGAATTATCCTTTTTGATTGCCTTGAGATTTAACAAGAGTTGCCTCTACATACCAGTGCATAAGTCAAATGATTTGTCCTCTATAATCATCTGGTAAGTGGCATTTACCGCTGCAGCAGATATAGAATTAGTTCTGCTGACTGAGAATGTTCTATAGCCTATCACCATGCAGGCATATTTTACCAGTTCATCCTTGATAGGATTAACTATCATACCTTGTGAATCACTTGTCAAACTGGTGAGCTTGGTCATTTCCATTTTGCTTTCCATTCTCAAGGCTGGTACTTCCCTTGTGTTGCAGAAACTGGTGACTCCATGAATTGCCTCAGGCGTGATATCATACGTTCTCTCCAGGTACATCTTGTCACCATGGACTCTGCTCAGGATGATTCTGATGTGATCCTCTGTGAAATATTCCAGAAAATACACCACATTATGGAGTTTCTTCTTCTCTAAGATACTGAACTCCGGTTTGATCCTTTTATCCTTTCTGCAAAATAGACCTAATTGAGTATGAATGGCTAAGGACCCTAGGTCTTCTATCTTGCAATCAATATAGTCAGAAATTCCTTCTTTGACTGTGACTCCAGCTGGGACTTGTGACAAAGCATTATACTTGGACTTCCTCTGAATGAAATTTTCTGACTCAATGGATGTGCTTGAACTAGTATGAGATGCGAAAGCCATTGAAGAGTATTTCAAGAACATGAAAAATACCTTTCACATGCGAATTTAGGGCTTCCTGATTTTGCTTTGCTTCACTCTCCGTCGGATGCCAAATCACCGCTTTGAGTTTTCCACTGTCGATTGCAAACTATATTTGAATCTCTTTCAAATCTCTCCAATTCCTCAAAATCTAAGCTCAAATCGCCTTCTCTACGCTCTGCACTTGAAAACTTTTCTTCGCTCGAAAAACAGATAGTGAGAAATGATTTAAAAATTGCATTTATACATGTCTCTCACCTACCATCATTAATGCTCCTATATTAGGGCGTAAACCCTAATTTGCCTTCTTTTTTTTTACCATTTTTGGTCTTTTGCCAAGTGACAGGTGTAGCATATCAGTTAAGGTCTTTTATCAGTGTTTAACCGGGTGTTCGAAAGCAGTTTGCCATTTGCTCCCCCTAAGCCTTTGAGGCTTAGTTTGTCGGTTCAGATATTTCCACACTGGGTGCAGAAACTAGTTCCTCCTCCAATAATACTGGTTTCTTCTTCCATATTTTCTTCATGTCTTCTTGAACCTTTTCAACCTCTATTTCTCCTTCCTGAGTGACCGGTATATCATTAGGTATACTTTTTCTCTTCTGCAGAATCTTGCAATATGACCCGGTTTGTTGCAGTGATAGCAAACAAGTCCAAGTGCTTTCCAAGGTCCATTGTACATGTTTCCATTCTTCCTTCTACATGTTGCAGTAGTGTGACCATGATCATGACAGATCATACAACTTTCTCTCCATCCGATTGCCGCTTGATGACCACTGCTTCGTGACTGATGATTGAAGACATTAAACCGGTTGTGGTTCTGGTTCATAAAAGATTCAAGACCAGTTCCTTTGGTCCTCTGAGGATATCTTCCAGTGTTATCCATTACAGACCTGCATTCAAAAGCTCTATGCCCAAACTTGTTGCATGCATAACAATGACCATTGAACTTATTGGATCTAGGTACATTGTTGATAAAATAAGGAAAATTATTATAGGCTTTGCTCCTACATACATTGGCAGTGTGTCCTTCTTTAAGATAGTTAAAGCAAACAGGTTTGAATTTTTGCTTACCTTTTCCTTTGAGTGTCGGTTGCTTCAGCATTTGTTCTTGAGGATTCTCCTTCCTCATGTCCAGAAAAACCAAGACCATTGGTATTCTTTGCTGGTCTAGATGACTCAAGCTTTTGCTCTAGCCTGACTGTACTTTTGCCAAACTTAGCTAGTATTTCCTTTGATTCAAAGAGTTCTTTGGAAATAGCAGTGTTTGTCTCCATAAGACTTGCATTTTCAGAGATGGCAATGTTCAGTTATCCTTGCATGTCTTCTTTCTCCATTCTGCTCTCATGAAGGTGAGCAGTTAGTGCACTAATCTCTTGTTTCAACTTGGAGATCTCATTATCTCTGTCTTTTACCAGATCTTCAGCCTTTCTCCGGTTCTCAAGCTCTTGGCTAAACCGAATAGTCAATCCTTCCAACTCCTTTCTCAGATTGGAGTTTGAATCATTCAGCTTATTCACTTCAGCTATCATAGCTTCCATGTTAGCTTCATCTTCAGAACTACTTTCAAATAGTTCCATCAACCTCTCTGCATGTTCTCTTCTTTTTGCTTGAGATGCCTTGTATTTGACCATAAGATCATCATAGGCTTGCTCAAACTTAGTGAGTCATTGAGTAAGTTTCCTCAATGTGTATTCTCCCATATCTCTTTCCAAGTGGTTAAACTTATAGAAAGGTTGGCTCTGATACCAATTGATGAATACTAAGAGGGGGGGGGTGAATTAGTATGCCAAAAATCTTTGCACTAAAACACTTACATAGTCTAGAGATAAACCGGTAAAGCAGTTTGACAATCAAACCAGTTATCACACATACAAACCAAAATGTGAATAAACCATTCACCCAAAAAAGCAATGCAACCATAACACAAGATATTTGATGTGGAAACCCAACTAGGAAAAACCACGGTGAGATGGAACTCACAAGTCACTATCTGCAGAATAGAAACCAACCCTGTTAAGGTCAGACCAGTTAAGGTCTTACAATGTTTTTCACCAAAACAGATCCTATTAAGAATCTCAATCTCTGTTAGGAGATAAGTCCGATTAAAGACTACCTTGTTAGAGGATTTTAGATTCACATGTGTGAACCACCTTGTTAGAGGATTTTACAAAGCCTTTGAGGCCTACCCGGTTAAGGTCTACAAACTTGTCAAAGATGTGAGTAATCAACAAGTGTTTGATCTATCTACTAGCACAAACTGCTTGGTTAGATCCAATATTGCTCACAGCTAATGCATTCTAGCATTACTTCAGTCTTCTCTATCTCTCTTAGTTACAACTCGATCTTTTCAAATAAGATCGTTCTTCACTTCTACTTTAAACCCTAGCTCAACATAAACCCTATTCGCAACTTCTTCAACAACACAAAAAACCCTAGACATGATGTCCTTTTAAAGGAATCTGATTTCATGTCGGTCCAATAGGATTACATTACATTTTCCTAGGTTCAGTGAATCTAGACATACTCAGTAACATGACACAAGAATCACCGTCAATGTGTCGGCACCGTCAAACAATCAGTGGATTGGTAACTCATCACAAAATGCTAGTTGGTAACTCATCACAGAGTGTTACTGGTTCATACAAATGCCAGTTTGTCAGTTTGACAAAAATGAAGACTGGTAAGAATGTGTTGTGCCGCTTTTCTTCCTCATACCACTTGTGATCTGCGAACCGCTTGGGGTCAACATGCTGCTTCAGACCAGGAAAACACATTCTGCAAAATCACTACTAGTCTAAAGACTAGAGTACAACATACCAGTTGGAACAAATACCGGTTGAGCATGAGCTCATACATATAAAGGGGATCTCAATACAAGTGTGTGTCCATCAATGACAATCATAGCATAAACATCAAAAATGCCAACAAGTAGGTGTTCTGATACTTGTTCTGTAGGCCCATAGTGCAGGATTGAGTTGTAGATGCCAATCCTTCCTGGATTTGTTCATTGTTCTATGCAAGATAGTCAGTAGGTTTTTGTTAGACACCTTGGCTTGTCCATTACCTTGAGGGTAATATACTGATGACTAGTGTTGCTTTATTTTGAATTTCTCACAAAGTTCATCCAGGTCTTTATTCTTGAACTGTCCTCCATTATCAGTCATGATGGATGAAGGTATCCCATACCTGCGAATTATATAATTTAGGATGAATAAGGTGACTTGTTTACCAGTTGCTTTGATGAGCAAAACTTCCTCTACCCACTTGGTGAAATACTCAATGGCAGTTATGATGAATTTATGTCTGTTGGATGAAGCAAGATATATCTGACCAATGAGATCAAAGGCCCATTGCTGAAAAGGCCAGTCTTTAATGAATGGTATGAGATCCCTTGCTGGGGCATGTATGAAATTTCCATGAAGCTGACATTTCTCACAAGTCTTAGCAAATTTTATGGGGTCTTTTTCCATATCTGGCCAATAGTAGCCAGCTCATAATAGTTTTCGAACTAAAGTAAAACCATTCAACTGAGATCCACAAATACCTTCATGGACTTCCGATAATGCATGTTTTGATTCTTTAGTTTCTAGGCATCTAAGCAAAGTACCGTCCAAACCTCGTCTAAATAAATCATTAGCTATGATAACATATCACGAAGCGTTTCGAGTTAGGTTTCTTTTCTCATTACGAGTAAGGTTTTTAGGGATAATTTGGTCACAAAGGTAGGAGTAGATGTGGCTGTATCGGGATGAGTCATGTCCAATAATAGAACAGACTATTTGGGTCTTAGGAGAATCATAAGCGGGGTAATATAACTCTTCCACCAGGAAATCGAAGCGAAAATTGGACTCCTGTAGCTCAGGTATAGATGCCAAGGTAGCCATAACATCTGCTTCTCTATTCGCTGATCTAGGAATTTGTTGGAATGATACAAAAGAAAAATACTTCTTGAAATCATCTACCATCCTCTTGTAAGGCATCAATTTCTCATCCTGAGTCTGATATGTATCATTGATTTGATTGATGACCAACTGAGTATCTCCATAAATATGTAATTCAGCAACCTTCCATTCAATGGCTAGTTTTATTCCATTTACCAGTGCTTCATATTCTGCAATGTTGTTTGTGTAAGGGAATAGAATCTTATAAGACTTTGGAATTGAGTACTTCTAAGGAGTAATGAATATTATGCCAACACCTAAACCATTTTGAGTAAAGGATCCATCAAAGAACATCTTCTAGGGTTGTTGAGTAAGATGCATTATTGATTCATCTAGGAACTCAATCTGTAGTGGTTGAGTATCCTCAAGTGGAGCTTCAACAAGTTGATCGGCAATTGCCTGTCCTTTTATGGCTTTGCACTCCACATATTCAATGTCAAACTCTATAAGGATCATTACCCACTTTGCCAATCATCTAGTGAGTGTTTCTTTATTAAGAAGATACTTGAGTGGATCAATTTTGGCCACCAACTTGACTGAATGTGTGAGCATATAGTGCCTCAGTTTCTGTGATGCGAAGACTAATGCCAAGCATGCTTTTTCTATTATATTGTAGCTCATTTCATAAGATACCAATGTCCCGCTGATGTAATAAATAGCTCTTTCCTTTTTGTTGTCATCCTGTTGCGCCAGAAGTGCCCCCAATGATGAATCAATTGCTGATATGTATAAGATTAGTGGCTCACCCTGAATAGGTGGCATCAATATTGGTGGATTAGACAGGTACTCTTTTATCTGCTGAAGATGTTGTTCACACTGCTGATCCTAGTTGTATATTACTCCTTTTCTCAATACTTTTGTAAAAGGTTGAGCTTTGTCTGCTAGTTGAGAAATAAATCTCCTAATGGATTGGAGACGTCCCTATAGACTTCTCATTTGACTGATGTTCTTTGGAGGTGGCATTTCCATTATAGCATGGACCTTCTCAAGATCAACCTTGATGCCCTTCTTTGAAATGATGTAGCCAAGTAATTTACCAGATGTTACTCTGAATGCACACTTCTTTGGATTTAATTGGAGCTTGAACTTTTCCATTCTGTCAATTATAGGACCTAACTCTTGAATATGTGTTGATCTTTTCATAGTCTTCACTAAGGTGTCATCAACATAATCTTCCATATTCTTATGCATCATGTCATGAAAGATAGTTGTAACTGCTCTTTGATAGGTCTCTCCTGTGTTCTTTAACCCAAATGGCATAACGTTCTGGCAAAAGGTTCCCCATGCATAGGTGAAAGTTGTCTTTTCTTGATCTCCAGGAGCAATTTTAATCTGATTGTAGCCAAAGAATCTGTCCATTAGTGAGTACATCTCATACCCAGCTGTCATGTCGACTATCATATCAATATTTGGCAATGGAAAGTCATCTTTTGGACATGCTTTATTGAGATCTCTAAAATATGTACAAACTCTGATAGATTTATCTGCCTTTGACACAGGTACTATGTTGTCAATCCATTCAGCATAATCTATCGCTCTGATAAATCCAGCTTTGAATAGTTTTTCTAGTTCGGCTTTGACCAATAGTACGAGATGCGGGTGCATCTTATGAAGTTTTTGTTTAACTGGTTTTACTCCTGGTGTGATTGAGAGATGGTGCATAATGAGATCAGGATCCAAGCCTGGCATATCAGAGTATGTCCATGCAAAATTTATTTTCTTCTCTAAGAATAGCTAAGTGAAATCCTTCAATTCCTCTGCTGATAGTGATTGAGCTATGTGAATAATTTGTGGTGTGTCTTGATTCCCGATATTCACTAGCTGAGTTGGCTCGATCAATATGGAAGACCGCTCCTAAAAATTACTGGGCAGTATACCAAGTATCTCACCTTCAGGTGCCTCAGAGAGGTTTTCACCTTTAGGTATGTCCTTTATTTTCTCTTTTTTAGATTCTGACACCACCACAATGTGGTTTTCGCCATCAGATCTTTTATTTTTATCTTTCCTAGTTTTGCAGCTAAGATACTTGATATCCTCTTCAATCATATTTTCACTCCATTCACTGGTGGAAGAGTTAATAGGTTCGACTGCATTGAGATAATAGGATAATGTATAGTCATTGGCAAAAGTAGGTATATCCATGGGTTGATTCTATAAAGTACAGTCAATCAATTTACGATGTATTAAAGACAAATTTTGGATAGGTTCAAGAGCATTCACGGTATTGTTATCACAGCTACGGATTGAAAAGTAGAGTTCCAGAATGATACCTTACCTAAGTGTCTCAAGACCAGGAAGAGTCAAATCATGATTATTAAAGTTCACATTAATATTTAATCGGTCTAATCCAATAGGCATACTTATAACATCGTTGACTAAGTCAAACTGGACGTCATGTCGTGGTTTAATAGCAATAAGACTAGTAGGCAATTTTTCATTGTTTGTATCAGATGATTCAGAATTTGAGGATGAGTGGGTATCATCATGAACAGGACTGTCATTAGAGTCATCAAAATCATCAGAGTTATCGGATGAAGTTTCCAAGTCTCTTTCAGGTGATTTAGTAAGCATATGTATGGTATCAATACTAACATCTTTAATGCTACAAATTCTTTCATATTGTAGTTCATTTGTCATTTGTATCTAACACACCTATTGACATGGTCTCATTGTTTCTATGACTTTTTGTCATCTACTCCATTCAGCTTCTTCTGGACTGACAACTGGTTCTTGTTCTGCAGCTTCTAACTCTTCCTGTGTAGTGCTATAACTGATTTGTTCTGTTTTAGGATAAGGACACATAGATGAGAAGCTTTCTGGTATTGTTCCTTCTTTTAATGCTTGTTCGTAATTTGCTTGCCTCTTTTGTCTAATTTCCTATATTTCCTTCTCTAGTTTTAGGTGCATCAACTCTTGAGTATCATCTATGACACCACTAGATTCTTTCGGAGTTTCTGTAGCGGATGTGTCTGAAAGATAGTCAGGACCCCATTCATACTCATTTGAATCAGTCTCTGAATCATCTACTTGTTGCCTGCAAGTATATGTGACTGGAACTTTTAATAGTGCAAACAATTCTCTAATTCTTACAAATTCATCTATCATATCTTCAGGAACCTCAACTTCTTGTATTATCAGAGC
This sequence comes from Cryptomeria japonica, assembly GCF_030272615.1. Lineage (NCBI taxonomy): Eukaryota > Viridiplantae > Streptophyta > Pinopsida > Cupressales > Cupressaceae > Cryptomeria > Cryptomeria japonica. Next base: position 5,423,758 of record NC_081412.1, on the reverse strand, counting down.
TAATACCGTCGAAGCTTGAGCATTGACTATTTCTTCTTTCTTGACTATTGATTCCTCTTTCTCTTTTCTACACTCTTCTTTCATTTGTTTAGTGTTTGCTTCATGTAATGTTAAAGGAGATCTTTTTCAAGCCTTTAGACTTAGACACATGTTTTTGTTATGATGTCTTTTTAGGATTGTATCCCAGTCCAGCTTTATCATGTGTGGATTTGGTTTGTAGCTGAATTGGTTTAGTAATACCTTCTTTTTGTTTGCCCAAAGGACCAGTACCTGAGTACCCCATGCACTGAATCATTTTGTAACCACGACCATATTGGTTTGAGGAAATCTCACAATGTTGTACCTCCTCATTTGGACTATCTTCCTTAAAGAGCCAGTTAAGCACAACATCCTCTTCTATTTCATTTGCCAAGGAGGTAGAAGACTATATAAAGAGACCATCATATATAGTATTCGGAGTTGGAGTTTGTGTTCTCATAGCCTCTGATGGCTTTCCTAACTATTTTGGCGATGGAGGAAGAGAAACTAATGATAATACTAGTTCTATCTTGTAGCTATCCATGCTGGTATCTGTAATCTTCAATCTCTTTTCTATGTCTTTCATCAATGTTTCTAGATCTTCATTTGGAGAGGCTGCCCTATTATGAGGCACAAAAGTATTTGCACCTTTTGTCAATGCATTACAAATTGTAGCATCCTAAAATTGCGACACTTGCAATTTCGACTGCATTTCGGTCTTCACGATGGCGACGCAACACGCAACCTGAATGGAGACCCCGAAACTTGCTCACGACATCAAAAACTGCATTTTTCAAGCACCCTGGCCTGAACCTCCTTGCACCCTGCTGTCCCGGGAGGTGGGACTAGAGCGCCCAGCACCCTGGTCCTTCAGGACCAGGGCACCCAGCGCCCTGGTCCCCCAGGACCATGGCGCCCAGCGCCCTCGTCCTTGGGCCTATTTTGGGCCCGGTCTCCTAAGGGGACTTCGGGTCTTTTTGTTTGCAATTTGGAAATTAAACTTTCCCTGGTCGGCCTAAGGTCGGGAAAATCAGTCTTGTAACCCTAATTGACAAGTATATAAACTACATTTTCCTCTTTCATTTGAACACAGATGAATGACGGAAAAGGCGTGGAAACTATACTCAAGCATTCAAGCATTCAAGCATTCCTTCTAAGTCTCCATTCAAGGCTAAGTGTTGCATTCAAGACAAGGATTCAACCATTGAAGAGGAGATCACATATTACTACATGCTACTACAACAATACAACAAACAACAACATCTAAACCTTCGCACATAAGGATACAAACATCCTTAGAACAAGGTATTAGTACTTGTTTTACATTACAGTCATTTACATTTACAGCACTTGCTCATTTCTTGGTTAATTCCAAAACCGGGGTTTGACCTAAAGGCAAACCCCTAATCCCTAACCCCCCATTCGTCTCCACTTTTTTGTGTGTAGGTTGCAGGTACGTGGCTGAAATTGAAGATCTAGAATCCTTGTGCAGAGACGAACAGATCCCCCTTTGTTTCGCGGATTTTTCGGAGGACCGTGGCGCCGGGCGCCATCGTCCTGACAACTTTTGCTCAAATTTGCAGGACAGTGCCGTATCGACATTTTACTACTAATTCCAGGTCCGCAGCTTCATCCTATATCCCTATCTTAGTTTATAAGCGAATATTTATCACTTTCTATGCATTCCTAGCTTAATTCTTCTATCAACATTCTTTACAAAAGAGGGTAGCTATGCTTTCCTAACCCTTGAAATTCATTTAGCATCCAATCTTGCATTGTGTGGGATTGGATCTTGTGAGTTTCAACCCCTCTTTTGAATGTAAAGTCTCTTCCGTAAGTGAAAACCATCAACCCTAGCGAACCTCCCTTCTCTCTTCTCGGAGTTGGAAGAAGGGAGTGCAACTAGGGTTCGATTGCGATTTTTCGCTTTACACAAATGACATTTGTATCAGCCAGAATGTTGACTTCAGCTCCATTATAAGGAAACTTTAAGCATTGGTGATATGTTGAGGGTACTGCTTTCATTTCATGAATCCATGGCCTGCCTAGCAATATATTGTATGACAATGGAATATCGAGCACCTGAAAAAGGACCTCTCTCTCTACTGGTCCCACTCTGATTGGTAATGATACCAAACCTTTGGAGGTCCTCTCTTCTTCATCATAGGCTTTAATTGTTATTTTCTTGCCTGGATCAATGACATTTTCGAAGAATTCTAGTTGTGTAAGCAGATGATAAGTACAGATATTCAACCCCGTGCCTCCATCTATCAAAACACGTTTAACTCTGTGTTTGTGGATCATGGCTTCACTATGAAATGGTTGGTTATGTGGATGATTTAATGAGTTGTCATCTTCCTCAAAGAAGGTCAAATAGTGAGGTGAAGTTAGATGACCCACCATAGACTAAAACCGATCAATGTCTAAATCTTTTGGAACATTGGTAGTGAGCAATGCTTTGTGTAGAATTTCCTTGTGAGTAGATGAGAGTTGTAGCAATTCAAAAATTGAAATTTGAGCATTCATCCTTTTGAATTGTTCAACCACGTTGTATCCAGAGGATGATGATGAGGTTAATCTTTTAAATTTGTCCAAGGTTGATTCCTTTTGTTTATTTGGCATAGCTGTTGGATTTGATGTTTCTTGATCTGGTTTGGAAGAGCTAGCTCCTTGGAGGGTGACTTTCTTTTGAGATCTGGTCAAAGCTTTTGCATATCATGATTCATTTGGTTTATCTTGAACTATAATCACATTGCAATATTTTGAGTGTGAAGGTTCAATCATGTTGATAATGTTGTCCTGGCTGGCATAAGCATAATTTACCTTGGCACCTCCTTTGGTCTTTGAGGAATCACCTTGTTCATAAGCAGGCAAAGGGTCTTTAAATGCTTTATGATCAGAATTGGTTGGGTGATTCCCAACAACAACTTTACCAGCATCTATGAGATCCTGAATCTCATGTTTTAGCTTCATGCAATTGTTTATGTTATGACCCTTATTCCGATGGAAGTCACAGTATTCATTTTCTCTCCACCATCTTGGTTTGACATCTGGATCATATGGTCTGGAGTTATCTAGTAGTGTTATCAAGTTGTTTGCCAATAGAGTTTGAAAGCCGACTCATATAATTCTTCAAGAGGAGTATAATCACACTTAGGTCTGGAAAGCCAAGGCTTTTCTTTAAACCATTCCTTTATTTTCTTTGGCTGATCTTCTGCTGCAATTTCAGCAGCTTTAAGCACTTGTGTACCACTAGCCAGATTGAATATTGTTGATTTTGAGTTGGTTTTGACAGTGTCTACTACTCCATCATTAACAACATTCTTGTTGTTGTCTTTGGCAAATTTCCAATACTTGTTCTTCTCTTTAGAACTAGATCTTGTTTGTGTTTCTTTCCAAGGTGTGATATCTCCCTTTTTTATGAGCACATCTTCCATTTGAATGGCATTATCTACCATTTTGTTAAATGATGGGTGTACTTGCATTTGTATGCTATATTTCAGTTTGGGGACCAAGTTATTGACAAATATATCCATTTTCTCAGAGTCTGGGATAGGTCGTGGGTACCTAGAGAACATCCTTCTCCAGTGTTGGAGAAAAGTAAGAAGAGGTTCCCCTGTTTTCTATTGAGTATTACAAAGATCGATCATAGTCACAGGATGTCGAATGTTGTATGAGTATTGTTGTAAAAATAGTTGGATTAGTTCTTTGAATGTTTTTATTCCTTTGGGTAGACTTGAGAACCATTCCATTGCTTGACCTCCTAAACTCCTTGGGAAGAGACGCATAAGGTATGTTTGATTGTGCATGAATTCCATACAAGCAGCACTAAATTCCTTGACATGATCTTGAGGATCCGAGGTACCATCATATTTATCAAATTTTGGGATTTCCACTCGTGAAGGAAATGGAGGCATGTGTAAATTCTTGTCAAATGGGAAAGGACATATTGCTTCTAGAGAATATTGGTTCGGGGAATTGTCCTTATTATTCAGCTCTGTGAGCTCTGTTTGCAAAGCTATTAACTGTTTGTGTACCATGAGTATAGGTGAGTCTTTCCTCTTAGTAACAAGTGCCTAAACATCATATCCAACAGGAAGTTTAGCACCTTGATTTGCTAGTTCTAAGAAATAGTCTTCCTTTTCTCGGATCATGATAGTTTTCATCATTTTTCTAAAGTCTTTGTCTTTCTAACAATCAAGGATTTCTTTTTCTGGAGGTTCAACAGATTCGTCAGTCTCACTTGATAATGAGGAGTCATTATGAATTTTAGGAATATTATGGTCATTTTTGTTTCCATCATTGTATTCTATCTCATGTATAGTGGGGGATTTCGGTTCATCAAAAATTGGTCCGCCTGATGACGATGGTATGTCAGTGAGGGGATCCTTCACGTAGAATGGATTATCTTGATAAGTGAAGGTTTGTTCTTTGTCTTTGGATTTTGTCTTACGAGAACTCCTGGTTTGAATAGGCATTTTTATGGATTAGTGTGACCTAGAGTTGTTTTGTGATGCAGAGGTCAAGATCAATTTCAGAGCTAGTTTGTTTTGTTTAGCGTATTATTTTGGGAGAAACAACTGAGATTTTGTCTGATTTCAGGAACGATCTATCATGTCTAAGACATTTTCCTAGGTTGATTCTAAAATTGTAACTAAGATTCAGTCTAATTTAGGAACGATATATCCTATGTAAGACTTTATTTGAGTGACTTGAGTTTGATAGGTAGTTTTGATTGAACTAGCTGAAGGGTGATCGACCAAATCATGCAACAAAAAATGGCAGAGGTACACTATCTTGATTTGTTTTATGCTCAGGAAAATGATAACCAGTATTATGTTTGTTGTAGACTGTGTTTTTGGCAATTTTGAATGCTTTGTCTGACAAAACCAGAGACTCGTACGACTAGGTTTTCTGAACTGGACGACAATTTAGCAGTTACAGGATGGCATGAGTTTTGCTTCATACGAGTTGCTATCTTATACCGTATGACTGATGGGCATGTGCAGAATGACAAAAGACTGAGGTTGATTCTATCTCGTATGAGACAGAATATAGTGCAGGATGATGATGATTTAGACTCGTACAATAGAGAATCTGCTACAAAATGATAATTGAGTAGATTCGTACGACATAGGACTGGTGCAGCATGATAAATTAGTAGACTCGTACGACTATTCATAGGGCAGAGACTAAAAATTCTGAGTTTTCTGACTGCTGAGTATGACAAATTCTGAGATGGATTGATTTTTGACTGGGATTGACTATTTTCTGACACAGATAGAGTTTTGACTTGGGATGGACTAGTTTCTGACACGGACAGAGTTTTGACTCAGGATGGACTAGTTTCTGACACGGACAGAGTTTTGATTTAGGATGGACTAGTTTCTGACACGGACAAAGTTTTGACTCACTGAGTTGTTTCTGGTCTTCACTGATTTTTGGTATTTCGGTTTTTGTTTTGGGGATGAAAATAAAGAAAACAAGTAGTATTTATAGTGACTCCAATCACAGCATGCAAACCCTAAGGAATTTGGTGAGAAAAGAAAACCTTTGCTTGTAGACTCAGGTACACACCCAATAGCTAATCAGAATACAGCCGCTAAGTCTCACGCAATGGATTCTCAACGCCGTATTATCCGACTCCAAATGCTAATGGGGGCACGAAATGACAAGTATCTTGGGAGAGTTACTATCTCTCTTGCACAAAGATTATCCCCCTTTCGGAGATGAACCGGGTAGCTTCTAATTTTAAATTGGATTTAGTCAGGGATCCATTCGGCGTGTCGAGGTATAAACTCAATTAAGAGGTCTCCCAGCCTTGAAAACCAAGGTTTAATATACCCGAAGGTACAGAGGAGAGCTATTCCTGAGCACTGTCGTTGACTTGATTTTCATCAAATCACATTTATTTTATAGTGGGTTGGAGTACTTGGTGTCTAGCCATTCCCACTTAGGTTGTTCCCCTCACACTGGCCGTAAGGGCTTTAAGAGTTTTTCAACCCCTCGGGAGGGCAGGCCTGCTAAAGATGTACAAATCTCAAACAAAGAAAAAGCTTCAAGGGTCTGGATTTCTGATTGTCTAGAAAAAGACAAGAGCATACTCTCCTACCTCTCAGAATCTTCTAAAAGCACAAAAGACAGATTTGTTCTTTAACTAGATAGCAAGTTAGGTTCCTAAAAATGAATTTAAAGAATACACGATGCTTAGTCGATTCTCCTTAGGCAACCTGCAAAGACAACGAATCAGTAGTCATATTGTCTTTGTGTGACAAGCAATATTCTTCGACAAGCGTTCTACAAAAACTAGTTAGGCTATGAAAAAATCTGAGACAGACAGATAAATAGTCAAGGTCAGTCATCAGAAATGAAAAATATGAAATTTTGCCTCCTTTACCAGAAAATACAGAATTGTACGACAGAGTCTCGACTCGTACGAGACAGGATATAGTGTAGTATGAGACCAGATTGCAGATGATGTTGACTCGTATGACAAATGATTACTACTCGTATGACAGAGGATTTTCTCGTATGACAGAGTGTCTACTTGTACGATAATATGTTTGTAATTCGTGCGACACCTGCAATTTGTCATTTCAGCCTGTGGGTATTGTCGTACAAGATGTACGGACAAAAAAACCAAAAAATCTGAAACCTAGAAAATAAGAAAAAATAAATCAATCAGTCTTAGAGGCCAAAAAATGTAGTCTTCAGGCCCCATGGTGGGCGCCAGAGATGTGTGTGTGAAAAAGTGAACCTGTAGCTGCAAGCACAACACTTCAATTAAGTCATTATATGCATGGTTAGTAATCAATTATCAATAAGAAATAAACCATAGCAAAGCAACTAATTGCCTTCTAAAAGATGCGAGTATAAGATTGCTCTCAGATTTTTTATAAGCAATACTAGTGACTAGACTACACCAAGATGAAGGATTTAATCTATATGATATTAAGCTATATGGATGCAAGATGGATGAATAATTCAAACAAATTCAAGCAACAATGCATGCAAGCAATAATGAATGTAAAATGGACGCAAGTAATCTAAAAAAGCACAATGATTTCAATGACTCCAGAGCGAAATTAGCGTGATAATAATTTCCAAGTGTGTTCTTAAAAATATCTGGGGTGAATTGGAATGAGAGCTGAAGACTGAATTTATAGAGAATTACAAAAAGCTCAATTTAGGATTAATTGAAAATAATTGAGAAATCAGGTTGAGTTAACCTTGAGATAGATTCCAATTATAGTTTAATTGAAATGCATTCAAATTAGAAGTCCAAGTTGCATTGGAAAATAATAATGAATTAGTTCCATGCATATCTAATAAAAATAGATAATTCTTCAATTTAATCAAGAAAAGAGTTTTCTTAGTGCAACTGAACTTCTTTTTCTGAAAAGCTTTGAGTTCCAATTTTAGAGAATAATTCAACAATTCAATTAAATTGCTCTTCTGATTTCAAGTTCTAAATTAAGAAAAAGAAATAATATCTCAAGTTTGATTTCTCTCTCAATTCAATTCTTTTGACTTTTGTTTTGTTTCAATTCAACTCTTTGTAATAAATTAATTCATCTTTTGTAATAAATTAATCCTTCTGCATGATTGAATGGCAAATTTATTAATTAATGAAATATGCAAAGATATTTAATAAATTAAAATGGGATAATTGATCAAAATGATTATTCTTGAAATAATTCAATTAATTAAATAAATATTTAATTAATATTGAGTGGTTGATTTGCCATGTGATTTTTTATAATTAAAGAATTAATAATGTGCTCAAGATTGATTTAATTGCCTTTGGTTAGGACCTTGATGATGTTGTCGAGATTAGGGGCCCATGGTTTAGATGACCATTTTTAGGTTATTACAACACTGGTCTATATGTCATGGCTCTTGGTGTTGGAGGCATTAAGGGCTCTTTGCCTGTTCATGGGGTAGAACAATTCAATGAGAATGATGGAAAAGAGAGAAAGCTGATATCAAATTTCTTCAACTGGTTTTTGTACAACATAAGCATTGCACTTGTATTAGCTTTCTTTCTATCATATACACTATATGCAAAATTAACTTGTTGTCTCAGACCAAATAACAATTTGTTTGCATGATGACATTTCATAATGTACAATAATGGATTTATGCTTTCATCAGGCTTTAATTATTAGCCACTTTTCTACAAAACCTTCTTTCTACAATCATTGACATATTTTTAATGTTTATTGTAAAATTTACATAGTGTGGCAAAGTTTTATTTACAGTTGTTATACTTATTCTATACACATCCTTTTATAATTAATTTTTTAAGTTGTATATATATTTGCATTCCACCCCGCCCCCTTTGTCATCCCCCTGTCATCCCCAAACTGAAGCCCTTGGTATGTTAAGATATGAAAGCTCACAATAGTTTCATTTGATATGTTAATTGAGGAAAAACCTACAATATATAGCTTCCAAGATTCCAAATCCATGAGGATCATGAAGAGGTAGAAAACCAAAAAAAGAAATTGCTTATCCAAGTTTCCAAATTTGTGACAAGGAAAAAGTAGAAACTCAATCAAAGAAGGAGAATGTGCAACTCATTATCTTATTCTACCTAAGTAAAAATATTACCTAGTTAAGCTTTTTAATAGTGGAATATCACACTTAGGATAAAACATATCCAAGGTAAATAAAATATTACATTGATAGGCTTCTTTGGTTGCTCTAAAAGTGGTGCCTTATGAATTATGTTCTTGGATACTAAAGTTTCCAAATTCTGGACACTCTTGATAGCTTCTCATAGAGATTGTGATTCGAAGGCTTTAACCAAACCTTTCAATGGTTTTTGTTGATGTATTTTTTATGCACTTTGTAACACAAAATAAAATACTAATTATTCTATCCTCTCTTGAACAAAATCCTCCCAAGTGCTAAACTACGTGATCAAATGGGATGACTCCAAGATTCCAATAGTTAGGTCTTGACTTTATATTGCAGATAGACTCAATGATTGTGATGTGATATCTGCTGGAATCACAAGGGGGACTTACGTTGCTTGGGTCAAGACCTATCCATTCTCATGTTTCATGATTGATTTACACTCCATGATTTAGGTCATCCTTGAGCAACATCTCGACTTAGCCAAAATTTGTTTTTTGTACCCTAATTCTTTAATTTTGACCCCTTACTAGCATTGCCTTAGGTTTTATTGGAATTCTTGCTTCTCTAGCATGGGCACATTTCTAGGGTTCATTCGCACAAATTTCTCTTGATGAGCAAGCTAGTATCATGACCATGACTTAAACAAAATTTTAACTTAGTCAAATTATCTCCTCCAAACTTCTATGAGTTCATCACCTTCATTCTTCATCATTTGGATGTCTTTTGTCATTGGAAGGTAATTCTTGACCACCATACCTCAATCTTGACCTATGCTATACCCTAAAACCCTAGAACCTAGTCATGTTTACAATTGAGATCTTGGTGACTTGATCACTTAATACAGCTTAATCATGCAGGTCTCATCTAACTCCGACTCCAACACTCAAGCAAATCAACCCTAGCAACCAAGTACTTTGGGAAATATCTTGCAACTTGACAACATGGGTAATGATGGAGGAATGGAAGGTGAGACCTATAGAGGTGAGAGAGAGAGAGAGAGGGTGAGAGGAAGAGATAATGACCTGGAGAGGGTAGAGAAAGAGAAGTAGAGAGGGAGAGAAGAAGAGAGGGATGGAGAAAGAGACCTAGAGAGGGGAGAGAGAAGAGAAATAGTAGAGAGGGATAGAGAAGAGAGATAGAAGAGAGATACCAATGTCAATCTTTTTCTATAAAAAAAATTTTTTTGAAAAAATGGGCTACCATCGGAATTCTGACACCAAAGGGTAAAATTCTGACAGAGGAGTGTTGTTGGATGCACAGCATCCTCGTCAAAACTCTCCTAGAGGCTGTCATAAAGATGGCCTCCAGGAGAGTTCTGACGAGGATGCTATGCATCCAATAGCACTCCTCTGTCAGAATTTTACCCTTTGGTGTCAGAATTCTGACGGTAGCCTGAGATCGCGACAGTATTCTTTTGAGGTATGAGCATCCATGGCAGCCATTGGAAAGGTTGGGGGTGATGTCAGAATTGCGATGACCACAAGCATAGTCAGAACTTCCGACACAAAGTTTTTGACGACTTTTTTTCTCGGTAGTGCGACGAAAGTTCGTCAGAATTCCAACGATTTGCCATCAAAATTTTGACCCGAATGTACTAGTGCCTCCAACAATTACACCTTGATCATCCACTACAAGCTACAATCACCGAGAATGTTGTATAACATGAAGAACACCACCAGATCAAGAAAATGATCAATAACATGCATAATGATCAATGTGGACCATCAACACAGATAGAAACCGATCTAAAAACATTCACAAGAAACATGAATCGCACCAGAAACAACCACAACATCGCATCATACTAGAATCTCCATCATCAATATATAGAACCTCAAGAACACCAACTTAACTGATTGTCAACCTAAAAGATTCACTTGTCGACTTCCAAATCATGGGCCATATAAATTGAGGATACATATGAATGTCCCAAACACTCTGCCGAATCTGCACAACAAGATATAGCAATTCCAAAGCAATGCAGAGCACAAACTAGAATATCAAATAACATGAACAACTGAATAACATCCTTAGTACTAGACCATACGACATGATCAAATCATTTTGCAAACAACTAAAACTTCTACTGAATCAACTAGAGATAAGTATCTCTAAACCCATTAAACCGCAATAGCTCAACTACAACATACTGGCCAAACCAACTCATCCAATCTAACTGCAACGCTAGAATACATAGAAGAATATGTTGACATCAATGACAACACATCATTCTAGCAAACCTCTCAACAATATCCAACAATCTCCCCCTTTGGAATTGATGACAACATATTAATGTGAAAAAAATCAATGCAAAGAAATCAACAACCAATAATCTCCCCTTGATATTATGCACACATCTCAACATAGCTCTCTTCCCATAGGATTTTTCACATGCTTCTCTCCCCCTTTGACATTAATGCAGAAGGCACAAGCAACAAAAATCATGATTCTCTCCTCCTTAGACACACACTAAACAATTATGATCAACACATAATTAACTACTCCCCCTAAGTAGCAACCTCACTCATCAATCTATATCACAAGATGTCTCTATGAAGTTCACCAAACTGGTGCAACTCCAAGTATCTTAGTTATCACTGAGAAGGGAAATCCACCCTAGCTTCTCTGAGATACTCAAATGTATCTTTAGGCAAAGGCTTCATGAAGATATCTACAATATGTTCCTTTGTAGATCAATATAACAACCTAGCTTCCTTCTCATTCACCTTCTCTCTCAAGAAATGAAACTTGATTGATATATGCTTAGTCTTATAATGAAACACTAGATTCTTAGAGATATTGATAGCACTTGAATTGTCATAGTATATAGCAGTAGGCTCATAAAAAATAAATTTGATATCCACCAACATCTTCTTTATCCAAATCACCTGAGTATAATTTCTAGCAGTAACAATGTATTCAAGTCTATAGTAGATAAAGATATATAGCATTCTACTTCTTACTTGCCCATGATACCAATCTCTTACCCAAGAAGAATGCACCACTAGTACTACTCTTTATGTCATCAACATCACCTGCCCAATCGACATCAATATAGGCACTCAAAGTGAAATCATCGTCTCTAGGATACCACAAACCAAAATCAACTATCCCTTTCAAATATATCAAAATTCTTTCCACAACAATAACATGAGATTCCTTAGGATTATCATGAAATCTAGAAACAAGACAAATAGAATGTATAATATCTGGTCTAGTTTGAGTCAAGTTCAACAAACCACCAATCATAGATTTGTATATAGTCTAATTTACTTTTGGAGATTCATCATCCTTTGTCAACTTACATCCAGTCACCATAGGTGTACCAATAGGCTTTGCATCATCCAAACCAAACTTTTTCAACAATTCCTTCACATACTTAGACTGTGATATAGATATACATTTATCCAACTGAGTAATTTACAATCCCAAAATGATTTTCATCTCACCAATCGTAGACATCTCAAACTCATTCTACATATCATCAACAAACTTCTTGCACAAACCATCATTTCTACCAAAAATAATGTCATCAACAAAAACTTCAACAATTTAGATGTTATCATTATCAATATTGAAGTATAGATTACTATCAACAATACCTTTATTGAATTTAAGATTTATCAAATACTTATCCAATCTAGCATACCAGGCTCTTGGGTCTTGCTTCAATCCATACAATGCTTTCTTCAACCTGCAAACCATGTCTTTCTAATCTGTCAATTGAAAACCATACAGTTGTTCAATGTTGACTTATTCTTCTATCTTCTCACCAATAAGAAAGGTTGACTTGACATCCATCTGATATACTTTGAAATCTTTGTAAGCAGCATAAGCAAGAAATAGTCTAAAAACTTCAATCTAGCTACTAGAGCAAAAGTCTCCTCAAAATCAATAACTTCCATCTGAGAATAACCCTTACAAACAAGTCTTGCTTTATTTCTAACAACTTCACCTTGCTCATTCAACTTATTCCAAAACACCCATTTAGTTCCAATTACATTTTTATCCTTAGGTCTGGGAACAAGAATCCATGTATTGTTCTTTTCTATCTAATTCAACTCCTCTTCCATAGCTTTAACCGAATTTTCATCTTTACAAGATTCATCAACATCTTTAAGTTCAATCTTAGAAATCAAGCAATACTCTTCAACAACTCTTCTCCTAGTCATCACACCTCTATTCTTATCTCCTATTATATGTTTCTCTGAATGATTTAACCTTACATACCTAGGAGTCTTAGGATTCTCATGATTTTCAGACTCTTGAACTCTTTCTTCTATACTAGCTTCTCCTTCATTCTCAAGCTTTTCCAAAGCAATATGAACTTGGTTCTAGGTCTGCACTTGCTTTCCTTTATCTAAACTGACAATCTGATAATCTAAATTATATTTGGAGTATTTAGGCTAATACTCATTTCCTTCATCAACCTTCACATTATCACTTTTAACAATCTTCCTCAATCTCTTATTATAGCACCAATAGGCCTTACTCTTAGTAGAATAACCAAGAAAGAATCCTTCATCACTCTTAGCATCAAACTTCCCTAGATATTCATCTCTTTTGATATAGAATTTACTACCAAAAACTCTAAAATATCTAATAGTAGGAGCATGACCAAACCATAACTCATAAGGAATCTTACCAACATCACCTTTAATATGTACTCAGTTCAAAGTGTATACTATAGTACTCACAACTTCTCTCCAATAGATATGCAGAACATTTCCTTCAATCGTCATCATTCTAGCAACTTCCTGAACTATCTTGTTCTTCCTCTCCACAACACCATTCTACTGAGGGGTTCATGGAGCAGATAATTCTCTCTTCACCCCATGCTCTTCACAAAATGAATTGAACTCACTGGAAGTGAATTCTCCACCTTTGTCAGATCTAAGACACTTTAGTTTTATACAAGTCTCTGTCTCAACCTTAGCTTTGAAGATCTTTAACCTTTCCAAGGCTTCAGACTTCTCCCTTGAGAAATTAACCCACATCATCCTTGAATAGTCATCAACATGAAATACCTGCGACCTTGCAAGATTCTTATTCTAGAGGGACCACACAAATCAGTATGCACAAGATCCAATAGCCCATTACAAGTATATTGTTTGCTTTTGAAACACTAATACATTTGGTCTAGATTTTCGATGGAGGTTTCCAACAGAGAAGGTATATTGTGACCAAATTTGATTTTTTTTTTTAAAAATACCCGAATTCGTCAAAATTACTATGGTAATTTGACATTTGGTTTTGATGAAGAAAGCATTAGTAATGAAATTTGTTTTTTTTCTTTCAAAAACATGCTCGCGTTCGTCAGAATTTTGATGACAACGGGCATTACTTAAAAAAAGAAAAGAGGGCAAGTCATTTGTGCATTGCAATCTCGTGCAGGCGTCTGCATTGACTTCAACCCCTAACAAGATCAGGCCCATGTCGAAGGCATTTGTGCATTACAATCCCATGCAGGAGGTAGATTCTTCACCTTAATTTCATCATGCCAAAAAGTACACCATTCAAGAGATTCCTTTCAAGAGATTCTACAACTTTTGCTTTTATGCATGCTAGCTATGCCTACATTCTTGTAGGATATTGACCATTTGTGGAAGCAATTCTTGGAGTATGAGAGCTTCCTTATTTATGCAAAAGATGTTAGGAAATGAGACATGTGGTGATTAATTGTCCAAGTTTTAGATGCAAATTGGTCAATCTCATATTTATGGTGGAAGGAAGCCCTTCTTCAAAATTTCATTGTTCTAGGATTGTTGTTGGAACCTTGAATTTCACCAAAGCCTATGCAAGTAGCTACAAATTCTTCTCAGTCCTAGCTTTGGGCTTTCCCCTTTATCGCTCTTCAAGGAAGACAAATGAGAATCGACTAGTGAAGAATCTTGCCACAATGAGATGTATGGAAGTCTTTTGATCCTTCCACCTAGCTTGTAGCAAGGATCATTGTAAAGAATATTAGAATGGATAATGACTCTTTGGCATTATTTGTGTGGTGGTAGCTTTCCTTTCTATTGTCTCCATTACACCTCATCAATCTTTGTTAAATAATTGCAGCCCTAGGGAGATACAATTGTGTTCGGTTCAACACAATGTCAACCTAGAAGGGGTGGACTGAAACTCTCCAACCACACAACTTATCACTTTGTGTTTGTCTCTATTCTAGCCCATGATCTAAACCAATGTTTCGAAACCTACAGAAGTGTGTGGTACAACATAGGAGTCCAATCATGATCCACAAACTAAAGAAATGATTGTTTAAATGCCCAGATCGGGGGGTAGATTAATAGCACATCGCATGCCAAAACTTATTAACCATATTTTCATCATGAAAGATATCATTAGAGTAAAATGATACACTACAACATTAGTGATTAATTGTTGAGGGTGGTTGCAATTTCTAGGTGGGCAATAGCTAGGCAAATGGATTCATATTTGCTCTAGGTCAATGGGTTTGTTTGGCCTTTAAGAATTTCCAATCTCTTATAAATCTTGGTGACGGGGTAACAATTTGTAATTAACATACAACATAAAGCTAGTCTATATGATCCCCAAACCATTTTCTTACTATCTAGGGTTACCCTAGTTTAGGGTATTGGCAGTTTTTACTAAATCTTCTCTAGTTTAGGGTATTGGCAACTATCTCTCCTTTTGCATAGTTTTAGGCTGCATACAAATTCATTGCCTCCTTTGGCTTCCTTGCAGCCTCAACCTCAACAATCATCTTTTGCAAACCTACTTTCTTCAATACTCTCTTCTTTATCCTTTCAAAGTTGAATTGTATCCACTTAGGAACATCTAGATTCTCATCACTCTGGATGGATGGGTTTATGGTAGTTACAACCTACTTTGGCCTTTATTCTTCATCTTGTTGCTTGTACACCTAATTTTAAATTTTTGGAGGAGTCATCTTGGGGGTGGGGGCCTAGATAGATCCTCTTTTTCTTGTTCTCCATGATTCTTTGACTCCATGTTTCTTCTCTCTTCATTTTGTTTGGCCTTAGGCTCTAAAAATAAATTTTGTTGGTCTTCTATTGTCATGATAATTCTTGAGTTGTCTTGGTCCACACCCATTTCTGTTGCTTCTTGTGTTTGCACTTGGGTAGGACTAACCACACATGTATCATTCTCACTTGGGTATCATGCTATGTATCACATTATGTTGTGTGTAGGACTCCAAATTAGATTTGGTATGTGTTTGGGTATGAGGACAATTTGATATCTTTATGTATCAGACAATAAAAGGCAGTAATAGTGGATAATTTGGTGGGAAGACCAAGCGATTGGTATTTTGAAGTGGTTGATGATAGAGAGAGGGGTGAGGGGACCCTATGCAACCTTCATAAGGGTTTTTGGATCAAAACCAAATGAAATAGATAAATTTATATGATTGTCCTAAGGGTATTAATTGTCACAGTAATAGTTTTATTAGTGATATTGTTTTTGTTTTGACAGAGTTGTGTTTTTTAACCCAAGCGTGGACATGTAATGGATTCATGAGATGTCTTAAGACTAAATCAATACTTAACAACAACATAGTGTGTAGGCACCTAAAATATGAAAGGACTACATATTGGTAGGAGACAATAATCCATACTTATCACAAGCTTCTGCAGCTCATGTAGACTCAAGGTGAGTTGCAAAATGACCATCAATGAGTGTGAACCCTGTCTTCACAAATTATGATCAATTTCCATGATACTTGATCCTATCCTCATGTTGTTGGCTCAATTCATATTATTTTTCCCAAGCCTAGAAGCCAATTAATGTATCCAAGGGTGTCTAGAAGAATGGAATGTATGATCATTCTCAACAATTTGATCATTCTCAATTAAACTAAAGGTCCAAAGTGCTCATTCTCAATAGTTTGAGTTACAACTATCAATTCCCAACGCTTGACAACTCCATATTCTAAGTTATTTTTGACTTATATTTTATTTTCATGAGTCAACTTATAGTTCTTAATTCAGTTATAGGCTAGTATCTTGTGTGTTGATTGTACCTCTTAGCTTGATAAGGTTTTGGGTGGATTTTAATCTCTGATTTTGAGGAAAATTTTTCCCTATAAATGTAATTTCAAAATTCATTTTGAGGGTCTAAGAATTGATTATTTAAGGTCCAAGTTTAGTAACACTACTTTGTTTTCTTTCAAAAGACATTTAGCAAGAGGCTATAGATTGAATACTTGTGCTTTGCTGGTATATTTTGAATAATTAATGGAAATGAAGTTCATAGTTTGCAACGGTATTGGTAGTCTTTTTTGATTGCTTGGTATTTTTCTATTTCTTTCATTTTCCTTAGTCATGAATTAATATTTATATTTATAAAACATCTTCTTTTTTATAATCAATTTGTGCATGTTTCGTGGTGAGTGAGGTTAATAATGAACAAGTGAATGAATAGTATTAGTTGTTCTAGAGCTTTCCTTGGTCTCATTTTCACATTAGAATTGGCAATTTTGGCATGATAAATTATTTACATACAAGGTTATTTTTAGATTTTGTTGATAATGTGGGTTTAGGTAATACTGATGATTCATTTTCTCATAGCCTTGTTCTATATTTTGCAATTTATTTTAACCTTTTAGCTTAGGCAGATTGAGAAATCGACATTTCAACTTGATTAGTGACATTTTCCCCTTGAACAAACTGGCCACATGAACACTTTGTTATCTTGTATCATTGTTACCTTGGGAGCTCTGCAATACCTTTTGTAGTCACACAAATCTGTCCAGCTTAATAAAATAAATATTTGCTATTTATTTGATTAAAAATCCACTAGTCATCAATTAATTAAATTAATATTTAATTAATGCATCTCCAAACATTCTCCTATTAATTAAATAAATTATTCAATTTATTTTAATTAATTCATTAAAATCAAATTCCAATCAATTAAATAAATAAAACCAATTTATTTAATTAAATCCCCTATTCCTCTTTTAAATAAATTAAATAAAACATTTATTTAAATCATTATCCCCCCCTACTTGCATTTTCCTACAAATGCAACTTGCACACATTTATTGAAATAAATGAATTTTTATTTTAATAAAATCCTATTTTCCCTCACCCACCAAATCCACTTGCAAAATCTAATCCCCTTCTAGATTCTTCTAACCCCTTCCTAATTAGCCTAATCCATCTCTTAATTATTGTCACATTCCTAAGCAAAATGGAGTCACTTCTCAAAGACTCCAAAATCTTTGAAAAGCATTTAATGCTTTGTGTGTTCAACAAATTAACCCCCAAAGTCTTCCAAGACCACTAATGGCTCTTACATGACCATTTATGGCTCTTACATAACCATTTATGGTTATTTCAAACTTGTCTCCCCAAACATTTATTATTTTGACCATATTCATCCATTTCACATTTGCACAAGAGTTTATCCATTAAATAAAATTTTTATTCTTTGAATAAAGAGTTTAATCATTCAACCAACCTTGACTTTAACTCCCAAGGTCATATCAAGCATTTAATGCTTATTCCCTCCCCTCTCAACCTATCTCACATTGACACTTGTCATTCTAGGATTGGGTTGAAATCCCTCACATGGATTTGAAATCATTCAATCCTGACCCTTGTTGAGATTGCTCAATCTCAACCATCCATTGCTCCATTTTTCCTATAAATAGAGCTCATCCCTTCATAATCCAGATCCTGAAAACTTGTATGCATTTAAGCTATAGGCATTTTAAGAGAGCATTTAGCATAGCAAACTCATGTATTGTCATTTTGGTTAAAATAAATCATTTTAGCATCAATAGCTTAAATATTAGCTTTTCATTTTACATTTGGAGCACAATACTACAATCTCAATCCTCCATAAGCATCCATAGTGCAAAAAGCTGCTGAGAGCTACACTATTTTGGAACTTGGAGAGGAGAGGAATAAAGGAGAAAGAGTTAAGAGCATTTTAGGAGCTATTTGGAGATGCCTCATCATATTTGCTTCTTTAGTTAAATATGCTTTCATGTTTTTAGTGTCTCTCTTGATATGCCTATTTAGATTAGTTTTTGATTGACTATCACTAACGATTTTCTGGTTTTCTTGTGTTGTTATCATTGACTAACCTTGTCCATTTTGCAGGGCTATTGTAACAGAATGTTGTAAAAATCACCTTGTAACCGAAAAAGTGGAAATTTTAGGCTTGTGGAAGCCCCCCTTGGACATAGATTTTACTAACAATTTGTTGTTTGTGTAGGTTAAAACTCACCATTAAAAATCACAAATTTTCATTTGGTGCATTAAAAACTTGAACAACAAAAACAAATTTTCATTGCTTTCTAGTTAGGGTCACTTGTCTTTGGTGTTTTAAAATTGAACAAAACAACTTTATTTTTTTGCAAGTTAGGAAACAAACTTCATTTTGGTGCTTAAAATCAACAAAACAAAATTTATTTTCTTGCATCAACTTAAAGAAATTTACAATCAACACTTTGTTTTAGGCAATATAAAAAGAACAAGCCATTTTTCTTTCAAGCTCAAAAATAGTTTCACTTCAAGCAAAATGTGTTTTCATTAAGTTGACCAGGACTTCCAAATTTCTAGAATACAAAACACATTGCCTTTGAAAGTTAAAAATAACACCATGGCTGTTGGAGCAACATCTCCAAATAGTTAGATCACATTGCAATGGTGGATTAAAAAGAACAAGTGTCTTTCGTGCTTGGCACACTTGTGCAAAAAGTCAGTCGAGTGGTCCTACCTCTAACACACACTATCCTCTCCCTTGGCTTTCGTGGTCCTAGGTGCAAGAGAAAAGTGTTAGTAACACTCAAATTTTATCTTTTTAAGAGAGGCCTGCCAAGGGATCGATACTCTTGGGAACGACCTCGAGCGGTAAATCCTTCAAGCCGCTATAGAAATCAGGTGAGAGCGAAAGCTGTAGCCTTGGGTATAGCTATTCCTATAGTGTAACTGGCCGAAAGGACAAATGGGCCCCACCACCAGTTACAAGGCTCTTAAGTGAGTCACTGTAGAATGAACTTATGTCCAAAAACATCGAACATGACTAAACACCTTTAAGTAGTAGCCCACTCATTCTATTGATTGAGGATATTTACGATATAATTTAGTGCAAGAGCATAGATGGTTTTGCTCCCAAGATACTCACCATACATATTTCCTTGAGTAGAAACATAGCTTTTTGAAAAGTCACTTGTGGCTTGATAAAAGTGGTGACTCCCCCATCATAGGGATCATCTATTTGTTATGCTCATGCAAGACTTAGTATATCACATCCTTACCTACCACGGCGGGATTCATAAGGTATGTAGTACCAAAGTCGAAGAAATATCAAGATGTGGGCTAAATTTATCACAACTGGCCATTTGACCTTAGGGATAAAAAGTGTTTGAAGTGTGTTCGTTTTAAAGACCAAGTGCAAATTGAGCCGACTTTAGGCTTTGGAAATACACCTTAAAATACATCTAAAGGAAGGGTCATATACAAGTCCAAGGATTGGGTTGATCTAGACCCATACTCATTTGTGCCTTTGAGGCAACATTCTTGTGTTTGTGTGCTTGCTTTGTTTTCTTGTCAAAGAAACATCCAAAAGAAAATCACTTTCCAAAACAAAGTATTCATCCAACCAAACACATCAAAAACAAATTACAAACAAAAATGAAGAGTCAAAATTTATGACCATTCTTCACATCTTGCGAAAGAAGAAGTGTCATCAGCATATCAACTTGAAAAGAAGACCATTAAGCTCAAAGTCTTTGATCAAAAGGAGGAAATTATTCTATGTAAATAGGCAAATCTTTGTCTCACATAGAGTCTTTCTGCGTCACATGTGTCTCTACCTTCAAGGAAAAACAAACAAATTTGATTTAGAGACTTTGAACCGCAGAGCTTTTATGCAATATAGAGCTCTGAGTTATCACAAAAACCAAGGAGGAAAAATTAATCCCAACTTCTTCCCAAACATCTGTATCACATACAACACAGCTCGAGAAATACCACCAACACCTAAAAGGGAAGAGATAGAGTTTGTCCCATTTGTAACACAAAGTTTTTATTGAAGTTGAAAACATTTTCATCCATCATCTCACTCATACATCATCACTTCATCATCATCAATCCATTTCCAACTCTCAAAACATTAAGAGGTTCTTGTCCCAAGATCCTTTTTTAGATATTGCTTGTATCAAACACATCACATCACTTTTAGATTGTTTCTGCATCTAGGATAAGCTCATCCTAAGAGACACATCTACGCAGGTTAAAACTAGTTCATGAGTGAATCCTCTCATTACTAGGTAGTTAAATATGTAACACATCTTAGATTTCTCTACAACTTATCACATCCAACCTTATCAAAACAAACAAGCAATTCAAAGAAGGAATTTTGGTTACATCTACCTTAAAAGTGCTAGAGATCCACATGCAACACAATTCACCAACCATCAATCTCTCATTTCATCAAAAACTCATCATCATTTTCACACAACTTTAATGAAAGCTTGTAAACAAAACGGCCCAAACCCGATCACAGTCAAGGCAACGAGAGATAGAAATGGAAGAAGAAGAAGAGGAGAATCTCAATAAATTTCAAGAAGCACTTGGAGGAAATGCGAATGACAAAAACCCAAGTACTCCTACTCCTGCAACAATAGAAAGGGCCCAGCATAACCCTCTCTTTAACAGACTGTTTGATAAAATACTCAGGAGCAATGCGGATGCTCACTTCTTAAGACTCACTCAAGAAGGAGCAAAACTCCCCTCTGACTTTAATCTTGCCCAATTAAGACAAGCATCAAAAAGACAAAGTTGCCATGAAGAGGAAAGAGGTAGAGATCCCATCAAATATAACATTCCTCAAGGAAACCCACCACCTCCTCCTCCAAATGAAATGGAGATGTTGTGGCAACAAGTCAAGAATCTCACCCAACAACTTCATAGTGGTGTCAAAACTAACCAATTCTCACTCAATGACATCTATCCCTATCCTTTTGATAGGAACCTTTATATGCCACCCTTTCCACGAGGATTCGAAACACCCAAATTCAAAAAATATAGAGGAAAGGGAGATCCTCGTGATCATGTCAGAGAATTTCATTCCGCTTGTCTTGAAGTGGCATATGAAGACACATACCTAATGCACCTTTTTCCCCAAAGCTTGGGAGGAACAACCACATCATGGTTTTCCCGACTACCAGGTGACATTAGAACATTTGAGGAACTTATCCAGAAATTCCTCACTCATTACTCTCATAACTTTGAACGCGACATTACCATGGCTGATCTGTGCAACACCAAACAAAAACCAGGTGAACTATTCTCAATATTCCTACAATGATGGTGCCAAATGTCTAGCAGACATTCTCTTCAGTTACCTGAATGAGAACTAGTGGAAATATTCATTTCCAACTTAAACAAAGAAATGGAATTTCACCTGGATGTCAAAGACACAGACTCTTTTAATGATATGATCACCAAGGGTTTGAAATGTGAATGGGAACTCATCAAGAAAGGACTCATCAAAATCTTTAATGAACCAAAAGATAGTCCTTGCCCACGCTTCAATAGTGATAAACCAAACTTCTGGAATAAAAACAAGAATATCATCAACGATGGGGTTGTGGATGCCAGGACTATCCAAAATGCACAACCTGTGGTTCGGTTTGTAGGACAAAATCCTCCACCTCAAAATAACACAAATGTTCCTTCCAATCAAGGTCGCATCACATCTCACGATGAACCAAGACCTCATCAGCAAAAACAAAAATGAACATACACTCCCTTAGGGGAACCCATCAAAACAGTATTGCGACAACTCATTTCTCAAAATTTGGTCACTCTACCTAAACTATCAAACTATGAGCCTCAGGTCAAACCGACATGGTGGAGAGATACTGAACACTGTTAATTCCACCAAGGAAGAGGACACAAGACAAGTAATTGTCACCGATTGAAAGATCTCATTCAGGATCTTATTGATTGAGGAGAAATTGAAATTGAAGGACATGACCCAAAAACAACAAATAATGATCATCTGATGTTCAAAAATCCACTTTCATCACAAGATCAAAGGGGTCCTTCCACTTCCAGGTGAGGCACTGATACCACTGATTATACACAGGCTATGTATAATTACACTATAAATCATCTGTATGATGCCAGTGAACAAGTTGCAACTATAACCTTCAAAAATCCCAACTCAAATTGCAATGTTGTTACAGGTCACAGCAAAGTTACCATAAAGGTAGCTCCACAAGGCACCACCTCCATCCCAAAGCAGTATAATCTTGTGGAACAATTAGACAAAACCCTTGCGCTTATATCCATTTTAGAGCTTTTGCATCTATCGTCGTCTCATAAAACTATCTTGGATCAAGCACTCCAAGAGGCGTCAGTCCCTACAAACCTTAATACAGACCAATTTCAAGCCATGGTTGGAAGTCTAAAGTCATCACCTTGTCTCACTTTTTTCGAAAGTGACAACTCTTCCTTCCAGCAACCTCATAACGCTTCACTACACATCGAAGGATTTATTAATCAGCACAGGATCAAGTGAGTCTTGATCGATAATGGAGCAGGCCTGAATATTTGTACACTACAGTTGGTCACCACATTGGGATATGCGATAGAATCAATGGATCCTCATAAGAAGATCACAATCAAAGCCTATGATGATGCAGAGCGTTCATCCAAAGGAGCTATGGTACTACCAATCTGAGTAGGCCCCATGGTAAAGCACATCATTTGTCAGGTTCTGGACCTTCCTCTGCCATACAATCTATTGTTAGGAAGACCTTGGATACATGCCATGCAAGTCATTCCATCTACCTACCATCAATGTATCAAGTTCCCACATAATGGTGTAGAGATCACAATCCTGGGTGATGCAAACCCCTTTGCATATTGCCATAATATCAACCATCAATTAGAGATTAATGTTCCTAATAATAGAGAAGCCATTTCCTCCACATCATATACAAGTCTAGCCTCTCTTGCCAATTCAAACACCACTATACCCAAGCAAGAAAAGCTTAAGATGAAGATAGCAGAGGAAGGTCCTGGGGAATACAACTTGAGTCAACTCTTTTGTGTGGGACAAATGCCCATTTCTCCTAGAACACATGGTAAACCACAGCAGTTACTTCAGCAACCACTAATCATGCCAGCATGTGCTTTGACGCGTTTCATCCTTAGCAAGAGTCAAGAAGAAGAAACCCAAGATGAGGACTTAGCAGAATGGATCTATAAAGATCCCATCACCACTGATATACCGCTAGTTAAACTTCCTATGGATCAATATGGCAAAGGTCTCCTCATTATGCAATGAATGGGATATGATGGTCAGAGTGCTTTGGGATATTGCAAACAAGGACGACATGAACCTCTACTGCTAGAATTAAAGCCCAAAGGTAATACAGGCCTAGGCTCTGAGAAAGAGATCTTTCCTAAACTCAAGTTTAAAGGAAAACCCAACAAACCATTATGTCAGCCTACTGCAAAAAAAACACCTTTCATTATCAAAGCAGCATCAAGCACCATCCCAACTGCCCCATTGAGGCTCACAACCGCAACGCAACCATCACCAATGCCATTCATTCCACCAAATGACCCCATAATCTCATCAGCAGCACCATTAGCAGCAGCAACTATATCAGAACCCGTAGCAGTATCTATGGCACCAGCAGTTCCAACAGAAACAACTGAGTCAATATTACTGATACTCCCTGTATCAAATTCCTTGATCCCCATCAAACTTCCTGTAGCACCGATCACTACAAGGGTACATCAACCAATCACGCTTGTAGTATTTAATTCAAAAGACATCCCAGTATGGTATAGTAATCGGATGCTGGAAAGTGACTCAGAGACCGACTCACATGAGTGGGAATTTGATTCTATACAACTTAACAATTCAAATGAGGAAGACACATCACCACCTCTACCACACAAAGACATCCCTGTTTACGAAGAAGCACAGATAAAGACCACTTGGGTTCCTGAACTGGAACCATCTTCCACAGACCCTACGTCTCATCCTACGCCTAATTCTGATAGGGAGAGTACCATCAATGACCTTCACCATAACGTCTTAACCCTCATTGATACATCTAACGAACTTAACCTAATCAATGAAGTAATTCCCATTATCCACCCTGAACTCATCAAATGGAACCAACCAAATCCCCCATGTCTTGACTTCTTCCAAAATGAAAAGGCCATCATTGAATTTTTGGAATTAAGGGATAACCTACCAAGCAGGGATCACAAAGCTGGATTCGCCATTGAACTTAATAGCGTAGCATACTTCGGGGCAAATGCCAAACCTTTTAGCTGCAAAAATGTAATAATAAAACATGGATCTTCCAGTGAAAATGACATTGTGGCACTATTTGATCCGACAAAAGTAAAAAGAAAGAGCATATCCAATGGTGAAAACCTCTCTGAAGCACCTGAGGATGAAGGGTTTGACATTCTCCCTGCTAGTACACAATAGGAATGATCAACGATTCTCATAGAGGAAACCAAAGAATACAATGTGGGTACTCCTAACAATCCTCATATCATACATTTGGCATCTCTTCTCTCTCCAGAGGAACAGCCTAAGTTTATAGAGTTCTTCCAAAAGTGTCAGATCAACTTTGCATGATCATATGCAGACATGCCTGGGCTTGATCCTGATTTAGTCATGCATCACCTCACCATTGCAGAAGGAGCCAAACCTGTCAAACAGAAGCTTCGTAAGATGCATCCTCAAATTGCAGTGCTAGTCAAAACAGAACTCAAGAAACTCCTAGATGTTGGTTTCACTAGACCAATCGATTATGCAGAATGGATCTCCAACATTGTGCCTGTTGGCAAACCAAAAGGGGGCATCCACATTTGTACTGACTTCAGAGATCTGAATAAGGCCTATCCTAAGGATGACTTCCCCCTACCAAATATTGACATCATAGTGGACTTGACAGCAGGACATGCCATGCTTTCACTCATGGATGGCTTTTCTGGATACAATCAGATAAAGATCGCACCAGAAGATCAACATAAGATAGCCTTCACATTTCCATGGGGCACATATTGTTGGAATGTAATGCCTTTTGGTCTAAAGAATGCAGGAGTGACCTATCAAAGAGTAGTGACCACCATCTTCCATGACATGATGCATACTATGATGGAAGATTATGTGGATGACTTACTAGCAAAATCACTCACCAAAGAAGGGCATCTCAACATATTAGATAAAATCTTTGATAGACTGGAACAATACCATGTTCGACTTAACCCAAAGAAATGTGTCTTTGGAGTAACCTCTGGGAAGCTTCTAGGATACATTATCTCAAGCAAAGGTATTGAGGTCGATCCCGCAAAGGTTAAGGCAATCATGGACATGCCACCTCCAAAGAATATCAGTCAGTTAAGGACCCTACAAGGATGACTTCAATCCATCCGAAGATTCATTTCACAACTGGCCGATAAATGTCACCCATTCACACACCTACTACACAAGAACATCCCTTTTCAGTGGGATGCTAGATGCTAGCAAGCATTTTAGATGCTTAAAGACTATCTCATAAATCCACTATTGTTGATTCCACCAGATCCAAGTAGACCGTTGTTACTATATATCTCAGCAACAAGTACAACATTGGGTGTACTACTAGCACAACATAATGCAGAAGGAAAAGAGTGTGATGTTTACTACATCTCTCGCACACTGGTGGGCTATGAACTCAATTACACACCTATTGAGCGAGCTTCCCTAGCAATAATCCTGGCAGCCACTAAACTAAGGCACTATCTACTAACACATAAAGTACAACTCATTGCAAAGATTGATCCACTCAAGTATTTACTTAGCAAAGAAGCATTGACTGGCCGATTGGCTAAATGGGTGATGATTCTAAGTGAATTTGACATCGAGTACGTGGACCGTAAAGCTATCAAAGGTCAAGTTATTGCAGATCAGTTGGCCGATGCACCTCTCATAGGTGATCATCCTCTCATTTCCAATTTTCTAGATGAAGAGATATTCATGATCACAATAACACAACCATGGAAACTATACTTTGATGGCTCATACACTAGGCATGGATTGGGGGCAGGCATTCTATTTATCACACCTCAAGGTGACAGCATCCCGAAGTCTTACAGGCTCACATTTCCATGCACAAGCAACATAGCAGAGTATGAGGCCTTGATCACAGGACTCAGGTTAGCCGTACAATGGAAATTACAGGAACTGCAAGTATATGGCGACTCACAACTGGTCATTCGACAAGCAACAGATGAATATCAGACCAAGGATGATAAACTCATGCCATATAAGCAAATGGTGGACAATCTAAAGACATCATTTATTACTATCACTTTTGAGCAGATACCAAGAGATCAGAATCAAGCTGTTGACGCTATGGCTACCATTGCATCTCTCCTAGATCTTCCACAGAATTCAACATGCTACAAGTTCTTGGTAGAACAGCTTTGGATCCCCGCTTATGATATCCCCGAATCCGAAATGATATGTCACCTTGTCGGTTTTGAATCCCCATGGTATGGTGAGTTCTACATCTATCTCCGCGATCACACCCTTCCTCCCAACCAATCGAATAATCAACGTAAAACCTTCATTCACCAAACTGCTCGATATACCATTATTGTCGAAACCCTATACCGACGTGGTCTTGATGGTACTCTCCTTCGATGTCTAGAACAAGGTGAGATAACAAAGGCTTTGGAAGAGGTACATGAAGGAATTTGCGGGACTCACTCAAGTGGTCCGTCACTAGCCAAGAAACTCCTGCGCACTGGATAATATTGGCCATCCATGGAAAAAGACTCCTACTACTTTGTCAAAAAGTGCAAGAAATGTCAAGTTCATGGTGACCTAATACATGCACCAGCCCAGGAACTGTAACCAATCACAACACCATGGCCTTTCTGTCAATGGGGCCTTGACCTTGTGTGTAAAATCCATCCATCTTCATCCAATGGCCATAAATTTATTATTACCGCCACCGAATATTTCACAAAGTGGATCGAAGCTGTTCCACTTACCCAAGTCACCGACAAATAGATTGCCTCACTCATCCTCAACTACATCATCTGCCGGTATGGTGTGCCCATGTCCATCATCACAGATAACGGTCTTCCTTTCAAAAATCAGGATGTCTGTGAACCTTGTGGGAAATTTCATATCCAACACCGCTTTTCCACTCCCTATTACCCACAAGGCAATGGTCAGGCTGAAGCATCCAATAAAAACATATTGAGAATCCTCAAGAAGACAGTCAATGATGTCAGCCGTGATTGGCACATTCAACTAAATCTAGTGCTATGCACATATCAAACTAGCATTTGAACCCCTATAGGTGCAACTCCTTATTCATTGGTCTATGGTGTCGAAGCTATCTTATCTATTGAGGTCGAGATACCATCATTATGGGTTTCCTTGCACAATCTCATCGATGATGAAGCCTACAAAGTATCCCGTCTTTAGGACTTAGAGTTACTTGATGAGAAACGACAAGTTGCATACAATCACCTCAAAGCCTATCAGCAGCACATGAGTAGAAGCTACAATCACCGAGTTAGATCTCATACATTTGAGGTAGGTGATCTTGTTCTACGAGAGAATCCTCGCAACCAACCACACAGAGAACATCAGGGAAAGTTTGAATCAAACTGGTTGGGCCCATATGTTGTTACTGCTGTATTCAGGTCCGGGGCATATCAGTTGGCTACATCAGAAGGAGAACCGCTTGCAGATCCAATCAACAACATGCACCTCAAATAGTTTTATACCTAAGCTGTACAGAGCATACCAGAAAATACCAAAAACATTCAGAAAATGTCTTGAAGAAATACAAAAACATTCAAAAAAGAAAAGAAAAATCATGCATCCAAACGGTGAACAACCACCACAGTGGCACCTTGGGTAACTGCGATGGTGAAAACCTGGCAAACAGGTGCCACTCGTAAAGACAATGGCTCTAGTATCTTTCAGGCTCGTTGCAATCACATTCATACATGCATCCACCCATCCATCCAAACCATGGCTTGTTATTTGATTTGTAATCAGAGATAGTACTTCATACGTCTTGCATCCCACTTTTTCATAGTCATGTCTACACTTGGGGGCAATACCCTTAAAATCTAGATGATGGAAGTGGATCCTACATTACTGGTGATTCATTGACAAAAACATTCGAAAATGTCTCACAAAGAAAATCCAAAAACATTTAAAAATGTCTCATAAAATCCAAAAACATTCAAAAAATGTCTTGCAAAATCCAAAAACATTCAAAACTGTTCCACAAAATCCAAAAACAACGAAAAACCATCGAAAAATCAAACAAAAAAACATGGCAACACATTGTACATACTCCTCCGTGTAGATGCAAAACAAACATTGACACAGTACTCACATAATGACCACTTATCAATTGACCACACCATCAACATCAACAATCAAACTGTCTTCAACAAGGATGCATCCTTCCTTATCAAAACAAACACAAAAGTAACATTTTCTTTGACAAGAAAATTATGTTAAGCTATCAAATACTTGGTTGATTTGTGAGTACAGTCATTCGTTTATCTGTATTGGGATCTTTCAGCATTGTTTTGTATCATTTGCACATTATTTCCGATGAAGTTCTAGGGCATGTACTAATGGTGTCTACGTGGGAAGTTCACCAAGCTACGTGATCTTATGCAAAATGCAGTCATAGATCATTACGGCTTGCTGACTACAGCGTATACCTTGACCATATGGACATGAACCATTACCAAGGATCCTTATTCTTTATTCTTTATGTATATACTATTTGTTTGTAGGTACAATGCTCTTTCTTTGGTTCCTCCCCATCCAAATTCGATAACGGTTTTTATTTCTTAGTACGGTATGCACTTGTCTCAGGATATGATTAGCTTAAGATCAAGGAGGACGATCCAAGTCATGCATGAAAGGAGATAATCCTTGTCTATTCTGCAAGCAATACTTTGGTCGACTTGACCCTTATATCAAGTCGTTTGTATTAACTTGCTATATAAACTCCATGTAAGGAATACTCAGGTCATCTTGAATCATTATGTCAAGATGCTTGTATTCTCTCCCAACATTTTAAAGCTCAATGATGAAAATAGAGCACTATGGATCATCATTTCATCTCATCTATTTATATCTTACCTTCTGTTGCATATCACCCATCCATTCATTCATTCATGTGTAGGCTTTTATATGCAAAAGTGACCATTAAAGCTGGTCTTGGATACAATCACGACTGAGTACTCTGATACATCATCAATGCATCATGCAAAGTCTCAAAAACCTTACATTCCTCATGGTCATATCATCATCATATTTAGGTACATCTTGCATTAAGTCCCTTCATGTCATTTTTACCTTAATATTGCTTATAGTTCATCATTTTTGACATTAGTTTTCATTAATCATTTGCATCATTGCATCAATCATAACTAATTAGATTCATTCATGGGATCAAATTGTCTTTGATTGTGTTTTTAAATCATTTACCATACATTCATTTAGTGTCAAAATTATCC
Organism: Cryptomeria japonica; assembly: GCF_030272615.1. Lineage (NCBI taxonomy): Eukaryota > Viridiplantae > Streptophyta > Pinopsida > Cupressales > Cupressaceae > Cryptomeria > Cryptomeria japonica. Next base: position 5,393,561 of record NC_081412.1, on the reverse strand, counting down.
ATCATCATTTCATCATCCTTTATCATTTATTATTGCATCCATTCATTAGTGAAAAGGTGCATTCATTCATCCATTTATTAAAAGTGTCTTAGTAGGCACATTTTAGGATTCATTTCACATTACATTCATTATCCTTTTTAATTGCATTAAGGTGCAGTTATTAAAACCACCGGTTGTAATATCATCATATTATCATTTTTTCTTAAACATATTTAAGCATTTAGAATCATAAACCCATTTGTTTCCAAACATTGGTTCATACCATTATATATATCCATTATACATATGCATTCAATTTAGGCATTATCATATAAACATTTGTACTTTACATTTTGTTTATCTATATTACATTCATCTAAAAACATCTAGATGCATATCCATACATAAAACCATTCATTCAACCATTGCATTAACATTATCTCATCATTATCATTGCATAAGAAACACCAAAATCCTGTTCATAAATCATCATAAGCATACATCATCATCATGGCATAACATACATCAAGCATTACATCAAAAATCAAAACAAATCATACATATATAAACCTGCATTCATATGTCAGTCTCTCACATCATAAATCATCATAAAAACATGCATATAAGAAACATCTCATCAAATAAATACATATACACATATCCATCTAAGCAATAACTCATCATCCTGCATAAACATCCATATAAATCAACTGCATATCATCCAACTATGGGATCTCCTCATATATATCATCTCATATATCATAGTATAATGAAGTCTACAAAATCAGCTACCAGGAGCCATCCAAGATACAGTCCAACAAATAAACAATGATACAATACATATATGCAAAAATGCTCTCTCAAATGCCACTTTGGCCCGATGCTGTACCACCACCATCACCACCTGCTCTCCCACTGGTGCTTGCACCACCTGATCCATCTCTCCGTGGAGGCCTCATCGAACCCCCACTCCCTCCTACATCCCTTGATCTCTCCCTCCTCAGAGGACCCATCACACCCCCACTGCTCTGCGCCCTCTGTGATCACTCTGATTTGGCCTGCCGCATATGGGAATAGCTAAGAGCTCGCTAACTAACTAGCACAACCTACTCATATAAACCCCGCCAGTAGCCTATCTCTGCCTGTGCTCGTCGCATCTCCCTCATCACCTCCCCTGTAGGACCCTGTGCTCCTACTCTAACTCGAACTCTCTCCTACAGCTCAGCCAATCTCTCCATGGCACTATCCCTCTCCTGCAGCACCACTGCGAGCTCTGGCTCCCATGCAAATAGCTGCACATCCCTAGCTGCCACCTTTGCCTCCAAATCCTCTATTCGGGTCTGCTAGTGTACTATCATGTGATCCCGTGGATTTCCAGTGGCTCCCTCCCCGGTGTCCATAGCCGCCTCACCTGTACAACCCTCTCCAGTAGTCCCCTCCCCTCTGTCCATCGGGATCTCCCTCTCCATCCCCCTCCCACTCAACTGAACTCCTTGTTGGGAAAAATGGTGTCTCAACCTTGCATTTATGTGAGGTTGCTATTTATAGTAAGTTTTCATTTGAGCACGAAATGGTGCGAAACTCTCCCTGAAGCTTCTGGTTGGCTAGATAAGCATTTCGGTAAAGTTTCGTCGCAAGGTCACAGCTAGTTTTGAAGATATTAAAGTTTTCGTCTTGGAGGGGTGCAATAAAATATTTAAACTTAATTTTGGGGACTTTAGAGGCTCCAAAACGCCTTGAAAAGTGGCCGTAACCGGCACAGCTGGTTATGAGGTGATAGGCAATTCGCGAGCTTTCTGACGCTTCAAACGGTTTGTCAATCGGACACCCGGTTCTCAAGTTATGGCCTCCGGAAGTTTGTACTCCTGAAATAGGAAAAATAATTTGTATCGAATACATAAATGAGCTGTAAAAGGGAGCGACACGTGTTGATGTGTGCTTTAACATGTCATAGGGCATCTAGAAGGGAGATAAGGTTGGCTACACCTTATTGGGTGGTTTTAGCCCATGGTTTTGTAATACCGTTTGATGGTTTCTTGTATTGTATCTCCTATTTATGAGGTGTGTGAGATAGAGGTTGTGTGTAAGAGTCCTATGGCTATTGAGTTGCCTCTGAATCTCTGATTAGTGGTACTCCTGCGTAGAGCTTGCTCTGCAAGTATTTTGTAATCTGTTTTTGATTGCTGAATAAAATATTGAGCTGCTTTTGGAGGGTGGGGTTTTTCTCCCAAAAGGGTTTTCCCCACGTAAATCATTGTGTTGTGGTATGAATATTATTATATCTATTTCTATTTTCTGTAACTATTGTAATGATCTAAAAAAAATTTACATTACCCTCCTCTCAAGGTTAGTGTAGGAAGTTGTTTCCGCTACTTAACTTCCTTACACTCCTCCCTGCATCAAAGGTCCCTGTGATATCTGTAGAGGCAGTCCACCTCTCCCTCTCCGCTACCTCCGCATCCCCAACCCACCACCTACACCTCCTCCACCACCTCCTCCTCCTCCTCCTCCTCCTCCATCTCCTCCATCTCCTCCACCTGCCCTGGGTCCTCGACCTCCTGCTCTCCTCCATCTCCGTCCCCTCTCATCCTCAAAATCTGGGATCAGCTCTACTGGATCCGATATCCATAGGATCGGGTGCGCTGCCCGGTACTGCATGTACTCATCTGTAACACCTGCATCCATGGTCCTCAGTCATATGTCCCATGGTCTCACCTGTAGTGTCTAAAACTCTGTCAGTGCCTGATCATATGGTAGCACTGGACCTGATGCGTACCTCTCCCGAATAACTCGAGCATACTCTCCTGATCCACTGGGTAGTCCCTGCTACCGTCCGAACTGCCTCATAACTCTCCCAGGCACCTGTCTCTCCACATGGTATGAGGTCCTCCCAATGAGGAATCGAGTCATAAACACATAAGGCAGTGCCTCTGCATCATCATCCCATGGCTCACACTCCAAGTATGGTCATCATATCACTGCATCCAGATCGTCTAATGCCCGTCGCCACCACTCTAACTTCCCCAGGTGGGGCTGACTCATCATGTCGCTATACATAAACATGTATGGCTGATCTACTGCATAGAATCTCAGACTCACCGGTCGAGTCACTGGTAGGTGCTTCCAGGCCCAAATATGCAGCAAATGTCATACCCATTGCTAAGGAACCCCTCTCCCGATAAACCACCTCATGGAGCTCCTGGTACAAGTGCACCAACATGCACGGCCCCCATGCAAAACGGGTCCCCTCAGTCACCATCATCTTGATCACCTACCCCCACCCCACGGCCAAACCATGCGATCGCCTATCTAGACAAAGCAGTCCTCCCACAATACCTGATAAGACTACTGGAAGAGGCTCATATAAAGCAGCTATCTCCTCCCACACAATGGAGCCATCATCAATAAACACATCCTCATCAAAAATCCTCTACACTGCAAGAGTCCCCCATGATCTGTCGTATGTGACCAGCTCCCCCCGAATCAGAATTCGTAGGATGCGCCACACATCCTCCAGGGTCACTGTCATCTCCCCTTGTGCTAGATGGAAGGTGAACGTCTTGTTGTGCCACCACTCGGCTAACGCTGTGATCAAATCGTGATTCATCTGAATCACGGGTATGTGCATCACCTCATATAGTCCCATCACCGCAATACAATCTATCTCTGCCTGTGTCAATCGATCCTGCAACCCCTGTGTCGCAGGATGACGCTCGCATAACTGCAACACGCCTAGCTCTTCTTGCACATAGACATTCATCAATCACCATCAGTTGTTTTATTTTTAAACTTTATTAAGTTTAAACCTAGACTATCATCAGATACTTTGATCAAGTATCTTTGGGTCTCAACAGGTAAGCAATCATGGCCACCTAGACTTCAACAGGCATTTATCCTAACATATGACCTAAGTCTCATCAGGCTGCTATGGTTCAAAACAACTCCCACTTCACCTCGCCATCCACCCATCATTGGCATCAGGAGATTTTCTTCATCCAAAACTAGGGCATCTCTTTATCCTACGGCAAAAGCGCTATTTTACCAACAAAAGCACTAGTTTCCAAACAATAGCACTACAACCCTAACAAAAGTGCTCAATCAGCTATCCCATAGCGCTCAAACTGCAAATGCGCTAAAACAACTATACAGTAGCGCTAATCAAGATCAATAGCGCTCAAAAAAGACCTCAATAGCGCTTATTCATCAATAGCGCTTAAACTTGCATACAATAGCACTAAAGAAAATCCAAAGCACTCAAACAATGGGGCAATAACGCCATTGCGACACAGTAGCGCTAATTCATGGAGCAAAAGCGCCAAAACCGTAGTTCCAGCGCTCTTGCTCCGACCCGACTTGGACTCAGCTAAAAACGTCTCAAAAATGCATAAAAATTAACGTTTCGAATTTGCGTACCACAGATCCGTAGTCGTCTGGGCGCTGGAACCGTTAGACTTGCTCAAATCTATGCTCTGTAATCGGTATCGGCATCCTAACTGCTGCTCGCTTCTCCAACTATCCCTATCAGAGCTCTCGTTTCACACTGGTCGCGGTCACAAATGATCCTGTTTTCACCCCTTTCACCCCATTTATACCCCTCGCCGTCCCCGTCACTTCCCCCCACTCACCGTCGTGGTCTCCGTGAACTTCCCAAGCCCCCCATTTCTCCATTTTTCTCCCGTTTTCTTTTATTTTTCACCTGTATGGCTAAATTCTTCTCTTCTAACACCCTGCCAATTTTCATTCTTTTTCAAGAGATCGCCCCGATTTTTCAAAAAATTTCGGCCTATCTCTCGAGGGGGCATACCACCCATTAAATTTACATTTTATGGGGCATTTTCTCACACCAGTTTTTCTTTCTTTGAAACGACGTGATAAACTGCACCATCTCAAAGAGGGGCAAATGTATTCACACAAATCTGTCCAGCTTAATTAAATAAATATTCGCTACTTATTTGATTAGAAATTCACTAGTCATCAATTAATTAAATTAATATTTAATTAATGCATCTCCAAACATTCTCCTATTAATTAAATAAATTATTCAATTTATTTTAATTAATTCATTAAAATCAAATTTCAATCAATTAAATAAATAAAATCAATTTATTTAATTAAATCCCCTATTCCTCTTTTAAATAAATTAAATAAAATATTTATTTAAATCATTATCCCCCCCTACTTGCATTTTCCTACAAATGCAACTTTCACACATTTATTGAAATAAATGAATTTTTATTTTAATAAAATCCTATTTTCCCTCACCCACCAAATCCACTTGCAAAATCTAATCCCCTTCTAGATTCTTCTAACCCCTTCCTAATTAGCCTAATCCATCTCTTAATTATTGTCACATTCCTAAGCAAAATGGAGTCACTTCTCAAAGACTCCAAAGTCTTTGAAAAGTATTTAATACTTTGTGTGTTCAACAAATTAACCCCCAAAGTCTTCCAAGACCACTAATGGCTCTTACATGACCATTTATGGCTCTTACATAACCATTTATGGTTATTTCAAACTTGTCTCCCTAAACATTTATTGTTTTAACCATATTCATCCATTTCACATTTGCACAAGAGTTTATCCATTAAATAAAATCTTTATGTAGCGTTGTAAATTGTACGCACTTGCTAGGGTGGTACAATTTCACACCTAGTTTAGCACCCGCCTTGGCGCATTTTGCATCTTGCATTGCATTTCCCCTTTAGCACTTAATTAATGAAACTAATTAGGTCTAAGATTCTATTTCTTCATCTTCCACATCATAAAGTTGGGCCCTTTCATTAAAGCGTGCCCTTTTTCATCTTATTCCTCCAATACATCATCCAATCAAAAACCCTAATTAAGTCCTATTTTGAACTTGGGGGCTTGATTTTGGGGGTCAAAACATCTCGAAACCACCTGTAACTTCGGGATTCTCTCTAAAATCATCATATCCAATGGCCCTAAAAATTTGGTGAAAAGTTGTTAGGACCATGGCGCCCGGAGTGCACATGGTCCCGGACATTTTTCCTGAAATTTTAGGAGCGCAATCCAATCATAAAATAAAGCTTAAACCCAAGAAATTGGCAGGAGATTCAATCTCTAGGTCAGTCAAAAGTTGAAATTACGACCTAAGATTTCATATATAAGAGCTCTCTTTCTTCATTTGAAAGGATCCAGATTTTTGATTTCAGGACCTCATATGCAGCGAAAGAGCAGATCTTTGAAGGCTTCAACCAACACTCAACATCCAACCATCAAGCATTTATCAATTTCATTCATTTAGGGCTTTGAAGGCATTGAAGAGCAATAAGGGATCACCGACTGAAGATTGGCTTGTACCCCTCCCTTGGGGTTGGGTATGATTTCATGTTGTTTTCATGTCTTTGCATAAGCTTCAATATATCATTTATTCATGCTTTAGATCACTTTGCATCTTGATTTGGAGCATTTACATTATCATTTACAAGCAATTAGGGTTTACTTTCTAGGTTGCTCTAGTTTGCTTACTTGCATTTTAGGATCTTGCACACACACAAGGTCTGCACACACAATACTTTTACAATACAACTTGGCTATTCATGGAGGTGGAAATCACCGAAGCAGGGGTTTGACTAAGGCAAAACCCTATATAGCCGCCCACCACACCTTTTCAGATATAAGTGCAGATTTCGGGATTCGGACGACGCCGCAAGTTGCAGATCCGACGGAAGCAAACCGAGACAGACCTTCACATCAAGTTGCAGAGCAAAAGACCAGGACAAGGGCGTGGGGCACCCTGGTCCTGCCAAAACAAGGGCACTGGGCGCCCTGGTCCCTGGGACAGAGGCGGTGGGCGCCCTGGTCCTCCTGATAGACAGCAATTTTCAACATTTCCGACAGCTTTCTAGAGTGCAAAACAGCAGTTTCAGGAGCAATTTCCGGGACAGTATCAGGATAGTGGCACCTGTGCCTCCATCTTGAAAATTTTCATTCTGATTTTGACTTCGGGTACATATCTGCATTCTTGTCTTGTCCTTGTGTTTACAGCTTTTCATTGTTTAATTTCAATTCCGTAATCTTATTACTAGTTCATACTTGCACTTTGGGGTTAGGAATTGAACTTGCATCATTTTATCTTTCAATTACAACAAAGCAATAGAAATTCTAATAGGTAGCCCGTAGCTCTCTCTTTCACAAAAAGAAGTAGCCAATTGTGTGATACCTCTAGGCTCTTTCGTATTCCGTAATGTGTGTCAAAAGGTAGGATTAGGGCATGTTAACCTAGTCTCGCTTTTTCCCCTACACATTTTGGTGAACCCGACGTGAACTATCATTGCTTCCTTTTGCATTACATTTGTTAGATCTAGATCTAGATTTAGTGTGTTTCATTTAAGTTTCATTTTTCAATTAAAAAAAAAAAAAGAGAAAAAAAAAAAAAAAAGGGAAAAGAAAGAGTGTTTTTCTTTGCATTGTGTGTTTAAGTTTTATGCAAAATGTTAGATTTTTATTTGCAAGATGTTCATGTTTATGATGATGTATGGAATTATGATTATGAGTATAGCCAAGATGAATTAGATGAAGCTTTGGATGAGTTTTTGAATCCTAGAGATACCAAACCTTCATTTTACCAAAAACTCATAAACCTTGTTACTATGCCATTTAGGTGTGATGAGAAAGATAAGTCGAATGATTCCTCTCAAGGGTACATTCCTATCAACTCTTCCACTAAATCTGGTGACATGGTTGTTTTCAATAATCCCCTTTACGAAGAGATGTCTCCTTTTGAATCAAAAGATAAACCTTTTAATAGCTATGATCATGCTTTGTTGGATGATGCTCTTGATGACTTTGTGGCTTTATCAAAATCTTTAAACAAGAACAAAGAACAAGACTGCTTAGTTAGTTAACATGATAAACCTGAATGAGCATAATAAGCCTCTCTTTGAAGTCCAAGGTGCTTATCCTTCTCTCACTGTTCAAGTTCCTAAATCACCTCTCCTTACTATCCAAGGAGGATATGGTCATGATTCCTTTCTTACTCCGAATAAACCTATCATCACTGTGCAAGGAAGAAAACCTATAAGTCCTTATAGTTATGCCAAGCAATTAACTAGAGAGAGTTATCATGCGGTTGCCCATACTTATCATACTAGGAATAATAGGCAGCCCAATCCTCCTCCTGTTATTCCGGTTTCTCTTCCCAATCCTCAACCAATTCTTCCGCAAGCTCCACGTATTTCACAAGTTATGGGTAAGGAATATGATCTCATAGAACAACTTAAAGTTACTACTGCTAAGATATCCCTTTGGGATTTGATCCAAACTTCTTCCGCTCATCACAGAATGTTACAAGATGCCTTGAAAGATTTGAATGTTCCTCCACCTAATACAGCTAGTAATATAGTGTCTTTGGTTAACTCTGTGATGAATCCTAAAGCTCAAATTGTGTTTACTCAAGATGAATTGCCTACTAGTGAAATTCAACATCAATATGATCCCTTGATGATTGTGGTTATCATAAATGACAATGCTATAAGACGAACACTAGTAGATAATGGCTCTGGCCTTAATGTGTGTAGCATTAATCTATTGCATAAGATGAATGTGGATACATCCCTTATTGAGCCTGACTCTCATCCCATTCGAGGCTTTGATAATGTGGCTAAGTCTTCATTAGGTACTATCACCTTACCCGTCACAGTGGGACCTGTTACTTTTCCTACTCCTATCCATGTTATGTCAGGAAATTTAACATAAAACTTGTTATTAGGGAGACCTTGGATTCATAGCATGCAAGTTGTCCCCTCTACATTGCATAGGCAAGTTAAATTTATCTATAACAATAAGACATATACCTTGATAGGCGATACTAACTTTCAAGCTTGTTTGCAAACATCTACTTCTAAAGGGAATCCCTCTGAACCTTCCTCTTCTAGTGATGACTCTCTACCTATGGATGAGTCATCACCCTCCGATGATCAAAATTCTTTGGATGAGTCTGAAGAAGATTCTCCTCAACTTGAATCTACACATGAAAAGGCTTTTGATCCTGAGAAGGTTCTCGCAGAAGACGATTGGGGGTCTCTTGACTTTAATCCCACCTTTGTAGGTGAGTATAGGGTTCCTCCTAGAGAGTTTGAAGTTAAAAAGAAGGAAGAAATTAAAGATCAATCAACCTTTCCTGAACTTATGAACAACAATTTTGTGGCCGCTTCTCAAACTACTTCTCCTCACACATCTAATTCTGAGGAATTTGATTCTTTGTCTTATGAAAAACCACCTCCTCTTTCTGAAATGGCTGATCGTTATGGTCGTGGTTTTCATATTTTAGCTAAGTATGGGTATAATGGGAATGGTTGTGGCACTCATGAACAAGGGATAAAGGTTCCTCTAGGTAATAACCTTTGTGATGAGACCTTTGGACTTGGTTTTAATCCTTACAAGCGCACTAAAGCTTCTAAGAGGCCCTGTATTAGTGTGAATGTTATTTCTACATCTCTACCAATGAGACACCCTGAGTATATTGATGGGGATCCTTCTGTGCCTATGCTTTGGATGTCTTCCCTACCGATGATGCTTTAGCTGAGTTCTTGGGAGCATATGACACTCTTCCTTGTTATCATCACAATAGGGGATTTCCTTATTGTTTGAACACTGAAGCCTATTTTGGAAAAGAGATTGATAATGATAAGATTGTGGAAGAATTCCCTCAGTTAAAGGATACTCCTCAACAAAGTAATCTTCTCATAAGTGACACCATTGATGTTAAGATGGATCTTTGCAAGGAAGAAAAATTTATTAAAATTGGAAAGTGTTTGGATGAAGAGGAACAAAAATGATATGTAGATTTATTGCATGAATTTCCTGAGATCTTTGCTTGGACATACTCTGACATACCTGGTATAGATCCTAAGATTGTTACTCATAATATTGTCTTAGTTCCCGATGCTAAGCCCGTGAAACAAAAGATTCAAAAAATGAATCCTAAGGTAGCTCTGCTTGTTAAGGCTGAGATTTAAAAATTATTGGAGACTGGATTTATCCGCCCTATTGACTATTCCCCATGGATTTCAAATATTGTCACTGTGGCTAAACCAGATAATAAAATAAGAATGTGTACCGACTTTCAAGACTTAAATAAGGCTTCTTTAAAAGATGATTTCCCTCTTTCAAACATTGACATGATAGTTGATTCTACAGCAGGACACACTTTGTTATCTTTTATGGATGGTTTTTTAGGATACAATCAAATTTTCATTAATCCTCAAGATCAATTCAAAACCGCTTTCACCACTCCTTGGGGTACGTTTTGTTGGATAATGATGCCTTTTGGACTTAAAAATGCCAGCGCAACTTATCAACGAGCGATGACCCTTATCTTTCATGATTATATGCATAAGATTTTAGAAGATTATGTTGATGATATTTTAGCCAAATCCACTCTTTGTATAGATCATATTAAGATCCTTCGTCAAATCTTTGAAAGAATTCATAAATATCACATGCGCTTGAATCCCTGAAAATGTGTTTTCGGTGTGGATAGTGGAAAACTATTGGGATTCATAGTTTCGCATCCTGGGATTGAGGTGGATACTAAGAAAATAGATGCTATTGTCAACATGCCACCTCCTAGAAATGTGTCTCAACTCAAAAGCTTACAAGGAAAGATTCAAGCTATTCGTAGGTTCATATCTCAACTTGCGGATCGTACTTTTCCTTTTACTCAACTCCTCAAAAAGGATATCACTTTTCAATGGAACGAAGATTGTCAACAAGCATTTGAGGATTTAAAAGTATATTTGGCTAATCCTCCTATCCTTTAACCTACCGAACCTTCTAAACCCTTTCTTCTTTATACAGCTGCTTCCTCTCATGCTCTCACAGCATTATTAGCACAACTTGATAAAGATGGTAAGGAATGTCTGGTTTATTATATAAGTCGTACCTTACTCGATTATGAGACCCGATATTCTGCGATAGAAAGACAATGCTTGGCCTTGGTGTTTGCGACTCAGAAATTAAGACATTATCTTTTAAATTCAGAAGTCCGCGTCATGGTAAAGTTTGATCCTTTGAAGCATCTTTTCTCTAAAACTGATTTATCAGGATGCCTAGCTAAGTGGGTTATGATGTTAACTAAATTTGACCTTAAATTTGTTTCACAAAGAGAAATTAAAGGGCAAGCGTTGACCGATCACTTAGTTGAGGCCCCTTCACCTTTCTCCTTCCCTAACCCTGAGTCTTTTCCCAATGACTTCATTCTTTGTACAGAGAAAGATGAAACTTGGGAGTTATATTTTGATGGCTCTAAATGTCGTACGGGATCGGGGGCAGGTGTTGTTCTAATTTCTCCTACAAAGAAATCCATTCCCTTATCTTATCGTCTAAATTTCCTATGTACCAATAACATTGCTGAGTATGAGGCTCTTATAGCGGGAATAAAAGCAGCCTTAGCCTTGAATATAAAGCACATACATATTTATGGAGATTCACAATTGATTATAAGACAAGTAACAGGACTGTATCAAGCAAAACAAGACAAATTATCACAATACAAAGACCTTGCTATCTCTTTGTTACAAAAAATTGATTCTTATACCATGGAACCTGTTCCTCGAAAAGATAATCGACATGCGGATGCAATGGCATGTGTGGCTTCTCTTGTATCTTTAGAGGACCCTGTGGTTGATCTTAAATTTGTTATTCACAACCTTATTTCTCCAGCTATTGTAGACGATTCTAGCTTGGTAACATGTTGTGACTTTATAGACTCAGATGAATGGTATTCGCATATCGTAAGACATTTGATTGAGGGTACCTTTCCTGATTCCGCCAATAGGAACACTAGGGCTAGAATCTGCAAGCTGTCTGCTAGATATATCATTCTTTCTAATGTTCTTTACCGAAGGGGCTATAACGGTCTTCTCCTTCGCTGTCTTAATAAATCAGAAATCCTCATTGCTCTTGAAGAGGCACATTCAGGTGCCTGTGGGGGGCATTTTGGAGGCAAATCCTTAGTTAAAAGATTGCTTTGTATGGGATACTATTGGCAAACTATGCAGAAGGATTCTTTTTCATTTATTAATAAATGTCATCAATGTCAACAACACAATAATCTGATTCATGCTCCTGCCCAAGAACTTCGTTCTCAAGTAGCTTCTTGGTCTTTCTCCGCATGGGGGTTGGATCTTATTGGTAAAATCTCTCCTCCTTCATCTCAAGGACACACCTTCATTATAACCGCAACAGATTACTTTACAAAGTGGGTAGAAGCTATTCCCCTTCGCTTTACTACTGCTGAAGTGATTTGTCAATTTCTTCTAGAAAACATCATTTCTCGATTTGGGATACCTTCCACTATAATCTCAGATAATGGGACATCATTTAAGAATAAGGACGTGAAGAAATTCCTTGAGAAATATCATATCAAACATCGATTTTCTACACCATACTATCCTCAATGAAATGGTCAAGCCGAATCATCCAATAAGATAATTGAACAAATTCTTCACAAAACTGTGAATAAGCATAGTAAGGATTGGAATACTCAGCTAATCTATGCTCTTTGGGCCTACCAAACGAGTGTATGAATTGCTACAAGAACTACTCCTTATAACCTTGTTTATGGTGCTGATGCTATTATGCCTTTAGAGTTAGAGATTCCATCACTTAGAGTTTCTCTCAAAGGTATAGTAGATGATGACTCTTATAGAGAACAAAGACTTCAACAGCTTGAGATGCTTGATGAACAGCGTATAAATTCTCTTGAGCATATTCAAGCGTATCACAAAACCCTACAAAACACACGTTCCTTCTCAGTAGGTGACTTAGTTCTCTATGAGAATCAGCGCAATGTGAATGCCTTAACTGCAAAAAATGGAAAATTTAGTCCTAATTGGCTTGGACCATATATCGTTATTGAAGATTATGGATCAGGTGCTTACAAAATAGCAGATGTAGATGGTACGCCTCTTAAAGAACCTATAAATGCTATGCACTTGCGTAGATACTATGCTTAATTTATCATTCCTTATCTTTCATTTCATCTATCTTCTTTTCAGTTCTTCAAAATGGGGTAATATGTTAGTATATCCTGATTAGAGCAAATAGAATTAAATGATATTGTGTTTAATCTATATTGTTTCATTCTAGATAAGCGTGTTTCTTCACTTTATAGTTTGTCTTGAATTCATTTATGTAAATTGCAAAAAATTTACATTTTCATTATGCTAGCATATTATACAATGTCTTTATGTGTTAGGTAGAATCGTATCATGTTGTGTTTAAGTTTAAAAATTAAATCACATTAGTTATATGATTCTTAGGCTTAATGCATATTTCTTCTCTATCATCAATGTAGTACTTGATTAAATATTTTAATTAAGTCACACTTATCAATTTAATCATGGAGCATTGAGAAATCAATCACATGGAAATTAAAATTCAGAACATACATGTACATCTACCAAATGTATTAACTTTAATCAAAGCAAAATATACATGGTTTTAGCCATTAAAGATAACACATTTGAGATAAAGAGAAGCATATATATATATGTGTGTGTGTGTGTGTGTGTGTGTGTGTGTGTGTGTGTGTGTGTGTGTGTGTGTGTGTGTGTGTGTGTGTGTGTCTGTGTATGTGTGTGTGTGTGTGTATGTATATGTATATGTATATGTATATGTATATGTATATGTATATGTATATGTATATGTATATGTATATGTATATGTGGATCAGGTTTTCATATACAAAAATAGGTTACTATACATCCAAAATGTGACCTATCCTACATCATGAGATCATCTCCTATCCCTAGGGCTAGTGGCTAGAGAGTGACAACTAGACACTCCCTCCTGATCTGGCCGTGAAGGTGGACCCATGGGTGTATAGTGTGATATAGACTGCAAATGACTCTGAGAGGAACTCCTACGATCCCTATCCATAAGGATCGCATGATATGAGGTAGCCTCGGCCTGAGCTGCTGCTAGATCTCGCTGTGCCCGCTGAAGGTTCTCTGATAGAACTATCTCTCTCTCCCTCCATATGTCCACCTATACTCAAAATGGGGAAAACAAGTCCTCATGTCGACCCGCGTTCCCCTGAGGTCTATAAGCAATCTGTGAGGAACTAGGGATCTGTGCCATCGTGGAAATATCTGTCACTGCTTGCTAAATCAAGGAACGCCACTCCTGCACATTGGCTGTAGTAGTAGAATAGATTTTTTTTGTGTTAGTACCATTCTATATCACCAAAACATTAATCAATCAATATAAACCTACTATACCTGGATCTCCCTCGTGCCAGTAGGGATCGTGATATGGTAGCATCTGTGACTGGGAACTACTAGGCTTCCCACACTCAAATAATCTCTGCACGATGGGTGTAGGTTGGCCCGTACTAGAAACAGGTCTCTGTATCACCTCATGTTCCCCCTTTTGGGGAATAAGAGGAGGATCCAAGGCTATGGTATTATCTCCTGAATGGTGGGGAGCTGCATCTGACTCCTCCTCATCATCTCTATCCTCCTCCTCCTCCTCATCATCCTCATCCTCATCTGCATCCTCACCTGCATCCTCATTCTCCTCATCCCTATCTGTGCCATCATCCTCTCCCTCCTCCTCCTCCTCGGCACTAGGCTGATCTCCTATGGGTGGATCAGGATCTCCTACCTCCTCATGACCCTCTCCCTCCTCTGGCTCCTCCGATCTGGATCCCTGATCCTCATCTCGGTCTCCATGTCTCTATGGGCCTGGATGGCCTGTCGGGTAATCTAGTGGAAAGATAGGCCTTGGGTATGACCTCACAAACCATGAGAGATACCTACGCTATGCTCCAGGCTCTACAGAGTAATCAGTGACCACATCCTGATCGGATCCCTCTATATTTGTAGTCTTGATGTCATCTATTGTAGGTCTTGCTACTGCTCTAGGTCTGGGAAGGACTCGTGAGTGTCGAGTATAGATGGGTACATTGGCTAGAACACACTGCTCTAGCCCAAACTTCCTCCGTACTCGGTCAAAGTAGAATGGGACTATGATATGTGAGTATCATCCTCTCAGTAGACAGTTCCTCTGTAAGCATGCTAGCTACCTCTCCATCCCATCCCATCTGTGCATCCGCAAATATGGTCTCCATACTATCACCTCGACTGTCAATCTATCAAGTATCACCCTCCAATATAGCAGATCCCCAAACCTCCACTCGCTGGTAAGTGGATAAGCAAACACCCTCAGTCGCTCGCTATCCATACTCATCGGATAGCCGACAGGCCTGGTGCATGTGAAGTGCTCAAATATCCACACCTGCAGAAGTGTGCATGTCATCAAGCTGCAACCCTGTCCAAACACATACTCCTCGAGGTCATGATAAAGATGTGCAAGCATACTCCAACCCTAGGCATATACTCTCCTATGTCTCTCCATAGCTCTGATGCACCATGTGAGACCCCCATGCATGTGCATACCTCGCCCATTAGGGCAGACGGCTAGTGCAATGATGGCAATCATAAGACGTCTCACAAGAGGCACCTCTCCTGTAGGATGTAAGAGCCAGCTGACCATGATGCGACCTCTCATCTCGCTCAGCATGACTCTCCCTATGCAGTATACCTTCTCCCTCTGATGGTCCTCTGCTGACCGATCGATCGCGTATGTCACAGTGGCTCCTCTGATAGGTAGGCGAAGTATGCGGTACACATCCTCAAGTGTAACCGTCATCTCCCCTACTGGGAGATGGAATGTACATGTGTCAGGATCCCATCACTCCATAAGTGCCATCAGCATCATAGGATGGAATCAAATGGCCGGCATGAGGATCGCATACCATAAACCCACGATCGACAATGTATCCCTCTCCGCCTGAGTCAGCCGGAGATTCTAATCTCGTAGACTGCGAAGAATCTATCCTGCGGTATGCTCTCTCATGTATGGGAGACCCTGCAATGCAAAAACATAAGTGTAATCAGTACTCAATCATTAAAATCATTCACGCAAACTGTCGAACATCATATGCTAACCCTGACATCGCTCGCCAAGTCCTGATTGGGACCATGGTGCCCTGAGAGGACCATGGCGCCCTGTCAGGGACCATGGCGCCCCACAGGGACCATGGCGCCCTGAAAGGACCATGGCGCCCCACAGGGACCATGGTGCCCTGGGAGGGACCCAGGGTTAGATTCCACGGCCCACATACGATCACAGAAACTCAAAGTCAACAGAAATGCAGAAAGTCAAAGTCAAAGTTTAGTCAACTCACCTCATCCAGTGGCTCATCGTCGATCACGGCCTGTCGCATGATCTCAATCCTCGTGGGATGCTCCGATCATCGTGAAGGAATGATGATAGCTATGTGGGCTCTGCTGCAATGAACAATACTCAGAAATCAACAAAGTGACAAATGCAATTGTCACTTTCAAGGTATATATTTTCATTCCTGTATTTTCAAAACCCTAATTTTCCTCTATCACTCATTTCATCATAACTTGAGTTTAGGAGATGTGATTTCTCAACTGTTTGTTGCGTAGGAATCATATTTTCATTCCCCTATTCTCGAGATGTTCCAAAACGTGCTCTGATGAAGCCTCTTCAGTGAACATCCCTCATCAATAATCTCTCACACAATTTGTCGTAAGTAAACATGCTATCCTGTTTCACCTCCCTAATAAGCAAGCTGAAACAAGGGGGGCATATAGCTACTCACAAATTTCATCACTTTCCTTAGTAAGCATTAGGTGATTTTGTGATCTAACGTGTGTTTTGTAGGGTGTGGTTCCTAACTGTGTACTACAGATACCGCTGGGGGCTCCGTTCGACAGACTTATGGATATATCCTTTTTCAAATAATGTTTACTTTTCTGTACTTTAGCTTGCATATGCATGTAGTACTCATATGACCACTAAAGTGGGGGCTAAATGTAGCGTCGTAAATTGTACGCACTTGCTAGGGTGGTACAATTTCACACCTAGTTTAGCACCCGCCTTGGCGCATTTGCATCTTGCATTGCATTTCCCCTTTAGCACTTAATTAATGAAACTAATTAGGTCTAAGGTTCTATTTCTTCATCTTCCACATCATAAAGTTGGGCCCTTTCATTAAAGCATGCCCCTTTTCATCTTATTCCTCCAATACATCATCCAATCAAAAACCCTAATTAAGTCCTATTTTGAACTTGGAGGCTTGATTTCGAGGGTCAAAACATCTCGAAACCACCTGTAACTTCGGGATTCTCTCTAAAATCATCATATCCGACGGCCCTAAAAATTTGGTGAAAAGTTGTCGGGACCGTGGCGCCCGGAGTGCACACGGTCCCGGACATTTTTCCCAAAATTTTAGGAGCGCAATCCAATCATAAAATAAAGCTTAAACCCAAGAAATTGGCAGGAGATTCAATCTCTAGGTCGGTCAAAAGTTGAAATTATGACCTAGGATTTCATATATAAGAGCTCTCTTTCTTCATTTGAAAGGATCCAAATTTTTGATTTCAGGACCTCATATGCAGCGAAAGAGCAGATCTTTGAAGACTTCAACCAACAGTCAACATCCAACCATCAAGCATTCATCAATTTCATTCATTTAGGGCTTTGAAGGCATTGAAGAGTAATAAGGGATCACCGACTGAAGATTGGCTTGTACCCCTCCCTTGGGGTTCGGTATGATTTCATGTTGTTTTCATGTCTTTGTATAAGCTTCAATATATCATTTATTCATGCTTTAGATCACTTTGCATCGTGATTTGGAGCATTTACATTATCATTTACAAGCAATTAGGGTTTACTTTCTGGGTTGCTCTAGTTTGCTTACTTACATTTTAGGATCTTGCACACACACAAGGTCTGCACACACAATACTTTTACAATACAACTTGGCTATTCGTGGAGGTTGAAAACACCGAAGCGGGGGTTTGACTAAGGCAAAACCCTATATAGTCGCCCACCACACCTTTTCAGATATAAGTGCAGATTTCAGGATTCAGACGATGCTGCAAGCTGCAGATCCGACGGAAGCAGACCGAGACAGACCTTCACATCAAGTTGCAGAGAAAAAGACCAGGACAGGAGCGTGGGGTGCCCTGTTCCTACCAGGACAGGGGCGCTAGGTGCCCTGGTCCCTGGGACAGAGGCACTGGGCGCCCTGGTCCTCCTGATAGACAACAATTTTCAACATTTCCGACAGCTTTCTGGAGTGCAAAACAACAGTTTCAGGAGCAGTTTCCGGGACAGTATCAGGACAGTGGCGCCCTCGCCTCCGTCCCGAACATTTTCATTTCAATTTTGACTCTGGGTACGTATCTGCATTTTTGTCTTGTCCTTGTGTTTACAGCTTTTCATTGTTTAATCTCAATTCCGTAATCTTATTACTAATTCATACTTGCACTTTGGGGTTAGGAATTGAACTTGCATCATTTTATCTTTCAATTACAACAAAGGAATAGAAATCCTAATAGGTAGCTCGTGGCTCTCTCTTTCACAAAAAGAAGTAGCCAATTGTGTGATACCTCTAGGCTCTTTCGTATTCCATAATGTGTGTCAAAAGGTAGGATTAGGGCATGTTAACCTAGTCTCACTTTTTCCCCTACACACTTTATTCTTTGAATAAAGAGTTTATTCCTTCAACCAACCTTGACTTTAACTCCCAAGGTCATATCAAGAATTTAATGCTTATTCCCTCCCCTCTCAACCTATCTCACATTGACACTTGTCATCCTGGGATTGGGTTGAAAGCCCTCACATGGATTTGAAATCATTCAATCCTGACCCTTGTTGAGATTGCTCAATCTCAACCATCCATTGCTCCATTTTTCCTATAAATAGAGCTCATCCCTTCATAATCCAGATCCTGAAAACTTGTATGCATTTAAGCTATAGGCATTTTAAGAGAGCATTTAGCATAGCAAACTCATGTATTGTCATTTTGGTTAAAATAAATCATTTTAGCATCAATAGCTTAAATATTAGCTTTTCATTTTACATTTGGAGCATAATACTACAATCTCAATCCTCCATAAGCATCCATAGTGCAAAAAGCTGCTGAGAGCTACACTATTTTGGAACTTGGAGAGGAGAGGAACAAGGGAGAAAAAGTTAAGAGCATGTTAGGAGGTATTTGGAGATGCCTCATCATATTTGCTTCTTTAGTTAAATATGCTTTCATGTTTTTAGTGTCTCTCTTGATATGCCTGTTTAGATTAGTTTTTGATTGACTAACACTAACGATTTTCTAGTTTTCTTGTGTTGTTATCATTGAATAACCTTGTCCATTTTGCAGGGCATCACCTTTAGTTTCTAATATTTTATAAGAGAGATTAAGTGGCGATACTTAGTCTATGTTGAGTGTGTCAAAAGACCCATCAACAAAATTAGCACTAGAGGGAGGGAAAGAGCAAGTTGGAGTGTATGCCATTGTTCTCTCTTGAGAAGTTCAAGAGGGTTCTAAGATTAACTCCCAACAAAGGAAAATTATTAGAGCTTGGACTCATCACTAGATCCAAAGGAAATAAAGGAAAATGACAGCCCCATATTCATCTTCACAATCAACACCCATTGTCCAAACAACATCCCAATTTATCATGGTCCCTTTGGTGAATAAAAACCATAGTTATCTTAGTTTTCCAAACAACATGAACACTTAGTTATCTTGCATCATTGTGACACAACAAATTGATAGCTCAAGCAAGGTATGGCTTCCTAGGAAATGATAAATTCTAAAGGTAAGCTAACTTAACTCAAGGGACTATAATGGTATCCTACCATGAAAGATGATAGTTCTAAGCAAAAGACTACCTAGTGATATGAAAGTTGATGCAAGATAGTAAGAACAACAAGGAAATTTATTTTGAACTTTGACAAGATTGAATCTTTGGGTGGAAGTTTGAATGGATTGATATAGAAAAGACATGGCGATGTAGAGAATGTTAGGGTTCCCATAGATACTTAGAGGGGGGGGTGAATCAGTATCTAACCAGTAATGAAGTTTTCTTAAAACTAAATATGTAGAATATAAAGTAACAGTATACCGATATGCAAGAATTAATGCAAATAACAAAATCAAATGCATCCACATGAAAAGAACACCATAACACAAGATGTTTAACGAGGAAACCTGGTGTGGGAAAAACCTCGGTGGGATTTGTGACCCACAATATTCACTTACTGGCCAATAAGAGAATATTACTTACAATAGGGGCCTGCACATGCAGGAAGGCCAATTGCCTAGAGCTCACTACTCAACAAGAAGTCACACTGACTTACAAAGAGGATTTACACAAATCCAATATTTTGTACTACTTTACAATAGCATCTTCAATGCTAGATTCAGTACCGATTCTTGCTTTGTTCTTTACATATACCCTTGACCTACAATTCGCACATTAGGTTTGCCTTATAATTTATTTATTGCATTCTATCCATATCCTATAAATTCCTACAATGATCTCTTTTATAGACAAGAGTCATTTTACAATTTGCCAAGTCGGCTTACAATGATAAACAAAATATTACATATCAAAAGTCCTATCGGCCTCTATGCCGGTATACATATTTCCTTCTGTGCTGGTGTACATCTTCTATGCTGGTGCCTGTGTAGATTGATTTTGTTGATGCTGGTGCACTGTTTTATGAGTAATGCTTGCCGATAAAATGTCTTGCTGGTGCCATAGGATTGCAAGGTTGCCTGTGTAATGCTTTGTCGGTATAATGTCTTGCCCGTGCCATAGGATTGCAAGGTTGCCATCAATGTCAAAACCTTCAATCACACACAATGTCTCATTGGAGTGTCCATATGCCAATAGAGAATCCAATAAATTCAACCAACTAGGGAGATATTTCTCCCAACCCACCTATTCAATTAGGTGTCAACCCTTCACTGACTCACAAGACCCCTCACAAGACCAGAGGTTACTCAAAAGGATTCAATACCCCAAAAAACACCCATACTCACCAACCCTCACCAAACTATTGAATCACACTCAAATAGGACAAATAAACATGTCTAATTCACAATCTAACTCTCCAACATTCAATCACCACCAACACCCTCAACCCTTATTCACACAAATCCTCCTTCAACTCGGTCTTCTAATCCCCCCTGGTACTCAACTCACAAAATTTATTAGATATCCAAAAACCATTTTACTTTCGGACACTCTTAGGACCACTCAACATATACCACCATGGGTATTTACCCTCCCAACCACCCAAAGGTCAAAGGAAGATTCACTGCTGCAACTCACTTTTTGTGACAGTCTCAAGCACATAGGACATTCACTCCTATCATGGCCATTCTTATTCACAACACTCTCTAACATTAATTATGATGATAGTGTACCTAATTAAACCTCCCACAAACACCAAAATCAATACCAAACTCATTCCCAATCTCGCTAATGGACTAACTCAACTCACTGTCAAATTGTGACAGTCAATGCAAGTTTTAGGACAGTCATACACCCTCATGGATTGATGGGATTTATTTATCACCAAACACTCAGATTATGTTTATAACCTCAAAAATTCCCCAATCCCTTAACAAGATCATTCAATGATCCTTGAGTCAATTACACCATCCAAAATCCATGCATACATAGTGTTCTCAGATTAAGACACAAAAATCAACACCTTCCACATATTTGCACATGCCAAAGTGCTCATGAGACCCTGCAATGATTAAGAAAAAAATAACATGATTTTATGGGTCATCCCATGCCTTGAAATGCATTTATCAACATGGAAATGACCCCTAATGCATTTTAGTTTGCCTCCGGTTACCCTAGACTAGGTTTTTGATAGTTTTCACCAATTTGGCTATAACTTTTGCAATACAGAACGAAACAAGATGAATCCAAAGGGATATTGAAGAGGATTGACCCCTATAACACATTAGAGAGATTTTTCAAGAAAAATAACATGCTAAGTAATTACAAACTCCAATATAGCATTTTGCAATGTTAAAGAACTCAGAAATTGCAAGGTAAAACTGAGATATTCATTAATTGTGCTTAGTTACAATGCTCAAATGGCCCTTAGTCATGGAGAGTTCCTTATTAAACAAATATAAATCCTCCCTCAATGGTTATAACCAACTTTTAAACATGTCTCAATAAAATAACACCTAATTGCTCATAAAATGCACAAAATGTTGCTTTAACAATGTTGAAAATATTAGCAACTTTGTCAAAAATTGTTCCTAGACTCAACCCAAGAACAATATGACTCAAAAATGATATAAATAGGTTAAAATAGGTCTATAAGACCTTTACATATCATTAAACATAACATTTGACCCATTGAGACATATTTGCAACATAGTGACAATTTTGACAATATTGATCATCATGACCCCCACTAGGACTCAATATACCATCTAATGGTCTTAATGATATTTATTACATAAAATATGGTCTTCTAAGACCTTATTAATAACCAAACTCAAAAACCTTGACCTATTACTCAATTGGCTTCATGGTGGTCATCGTGTGCTAGGTGCTCTTGTCCAAAAGGATGATATGATATGACGGAGAGAAATATGAGGGGGAGTGGTAGCAAATGTTAAGGGTAGCTGCTACGTGGAGAAAGAGGATAGAATGGGATGTGTTGTGAAAGGGGGACATAAGGGATATAAATGATGGAATAAGGAGATATGTGGGGGGGAAAGAGGTTTATGATGTGGGTGGTAGAAGGGGTTGGAGTTAGGATATGTTGGGGAATAAAGTGGAGTGGGATGTATAAGGGGGTAATGAAAGGGTAAAGGGGATGTAGGTTATAATGGGAGTTATAATAGGAAAGGAAAAAAGGTAAGGGGGTAGGGTGGTAGGTTAGGATAGGGATAGGATATGGGTAGGCTAGGATGGGGGTAGGTGATAAGATGGAAAGGGTAGGTTAATAGGTGTGTGGTAGAGGTAAGCTTAGGGAAATAAAAGGAAGTAAGACTTATGGGATGTGGGTTAGAATATGTGGTTTAGGGGAATAAATGGGTAAAGGGGTAGGTAGTTTGGAGGGGAGTGTGAGATAGAAGGTATGAGGGGAAGGGAGATGCTAGGATAGAATAGGGGTAGGGGTAAGGTGGAAAGGAAGTTAGTGGAGGGAGGTGAGGGTGTAAGATGTAAGGGTGGGTTTAAGTTAAGATGTGAAGGAGGTTAAGGCATGGGGTATGAAAGGTGGATGGAGGATAGAGGATATGAATTTAGGTGAGTTAGAAGGTATGGCAAATGGAAGTGAAGAGTTTTAGGGGAGGTGGAAATGGGAGTGATTGGGTTTGGGCACCCACTGACAGGATCAACAGAAGTGGAAGGGATTATGCCTTGGTTGGGCAAAGGGAATGTTAAACCTCGCTTCATTTCAAAGAGAAAGACTTGGCCAGATCTTGAGCAACTACAAACAAAAGGTTAACAACAAAGACAACTAACATAGAAAGCGAAAAAGTGGGGGTCCCCATTTGCAATGGGGCGATGTGTGAATACATCACATCAGGATGTCACTCTTTCCACTTACCTTTCTTTTTGTGAATATGCATAACACTATTTTGGAAATGATAATATAGATCCTCATCCATTAAAAAATAATTATAATGGTAAAATTAATAGACCTGTTGTAGGGTCCTCCAAGCCTAGATTAAGGAGCTTGAAGCGTAGATACATTGATTTGGCCTTGTGGCAATCAATGAATGTTGACCTAATAGCAGATGTCTTGAGACTAACAATTTTGGAAGTGTGGCATTGTTGAGAGCCAACACTTAGGTGTGAACCCTCTCTTCACAAATTATGATCAGTTGCCATGAATTTTGACCCTATCCTCATGGTGTTAGCTCAATTCATATTATTTTTCCCAATCCTAGAAGCCAAGTAATGTATCCAAGGGTGTCTAGAAGAATGGAGTGTATGATCATTGACTTTGTATGTTGAAACCATTATACATGCCCCTCCATTGAGGGTATTGAGGAAGATTGGGAATAGTGTATTTTGGTGAAGAAACATGATGTGAGAAGTTTGATGCAGAGGAAAGGGTAGAACTCAGTATTTCATATTAGGACAACAACCACATTGATTAGGCAAGTGAAATGAGGTCTCTTCAATGTTTAGGATACACAAGGGCAGCATTAGTCATGTAAGTATGCATGAGCATGGGAATGGATAGTTACTTTCCTTTTAGACTAGCTTGGGTTTATGAATCTCAATGGTGTTCATCCCAAAAGTATATGTAATACCATTCACTTGCACCCAAGGTGTGACTGAGAATTTTGTCTTACTTGTCACCATACTCTCGATGACTTCACAACATTGATAATTAATTCACATTAGACACTCATGGATAACCTCAATTAGACATTAGTCAACTTAACATATGATACAAGGATTGCATACCACAAAGCCATTAGCATATCACCTACTCTAAATCACCACAAAGCCA
This sequence comes from Cryptomeria japonica, assembly GCF_030272615.1. Taxonomy (NCBI): domain Eukaryota; kingdom Viridiplantae; phylum Streptophyta; class Pinopsida; order Cupressales; family Cupressaceae; genus Cryptomeria; species Cryptomeria japonica. The sequence goes on along the minus strand of NC_081412.1, from coordinate 5,369,222 downwards.
TTAGATATGTTTTGAGATGAAAAAGAAGAGTTAAATGGTTTTGGTTCAATTTGCATAATTTCTATGTTTAGGTAATTTAATTTGGTATATTATACTGAAACATGATTTCATAACTAACATTTCAAATTCTATATAACTCATTCTATAGCCCGATTTTTTTGCTTGTGAAGAAAGGCCATGTCAGACAATATTAGTGGAAAAAAAAAAATGAGACAATTGCTAGATTGTGGTCTAACTTGAAAAGAAAAGGCGATGGAAAATTTTATTGTCCCTACAAAATTTGTAAGGTGTTAAAGACTAGAAGACTTCTCATCAAAACAACTAAGAAACATTGTAGTCTACATGGTCACATTGAAGGTTGACATAATTATCATCCATCGGTAAGTTTTTCATTATATCATTTTAACAATTTATATACATAATAAATCACTTGATGATGAGATCATGATCATGGTTTATTTATGTTTATCATTTTTATATAGGTTGAGCATCTCAGAGCACATGATATGGATCAACACAACTTGAAGAATATGGCTTTCAAAGTGGAGGAACATGGAGGTGTGAATATCGAAGCTGAAGCTAATGATCCCATGGAAGATGACAATCATGAGCCACAAAACACAATTGAATATGGTGGTACAAATACATTGATCCATGACACATTTAGTACTGGCGCAGCTGATCATGATGATGAATATGACCTTGATTTTTTTCATGGCGTCCCTCTACTTGAGAAGGCATCTAAGGCCCTTTACGAAGGCTCCCATACAACTCTTCTCTCTGTTGTATTGTTGTTGGTGAACTTGAAGGTTATGAATGGTTTATCCAACATAACAATCTCTCGTATGTTAAGGTATGTCATATATGTCATTATAGTTGATAAATGGTGAATCATGTACCATTAATATTCTTTATATTATCAAATTATATTTTTTTGTTGTAGATTGATAGGTGAGTTTTTGTTACCACCATCAAATATTCTACCTCGCTCATACCAAGAATTATCTGTCATTATGAAAGATATTGGAATGGATTATCAAGCAATAGATGCTTGTCCCAATGATCATATTATATATCACAAACAACATGAATTTTGAACTGAATGCCTTGATGTCATATTAGTAGATATCGAACAAATCAAATAACAAAAAGGGTTCCTCACAAGGTTCTTCATTATATTCCCATTATTCCACATATGCAACAATTATTCAAGTGCACTAGCTTGGCACAATTTAAGGATTACCATGCATGCAATAGAAGTCGAGATGACCTTATTCAAATGCCTGTGGATGGTTCAACATTTATGGACATAGAGGAAAAGTGGCCACACTTTAAAGAAGAACCTCGTAATCTCAGGCTTTCATTGGCAACAAATGGTGTCAATCCATTTGGAGAGTTGAGATCTATTTACTCTCCATGGATGTCAATAAAGAGGGAGCACATAATGTTGGCAATGATTGTTCCAAGTATTTTATCATTTAATAGTCATCTACATTTAATTATAAATATTGCAGTAAAATGGTCATAATAATTATGTAATGTTTTTTTTCTTTCAATTAGGTAAGTACCAATTTAAAGATATTAATGTATATATTGAGCCTCTTATCAACAATTTGTTGGAGTTGTGGAATGGCGTCACTATGTATGATGTCTCTAGACCAATAGGACAAAGATGATTTCAATTCCATGTGATGCTTGTATGGACAATACATGATGCCCCAGGGCTAACACATTTTTGTGGTATGTTATAGTGTTCAAGTTGCGCATTATCCTTATTCAAATCATGCCTTAAATATATTCATGTATTTATATGTACTTCTTTATTGGTATGATCCAAGATTTACGTTTGATTGATATCTTATGTGTATTCATGTGTCTTGCACACTATATGTGTCAAAGGTATATTTCATACTTTATGTAAATACTTCATCCTTTATGGGGTTCACTCATGTTGTTGTGCTTTCAACATGATTACTTCATGGATGTATGGTCCTCCCTAATGCATACTCATGTTGTTGTGCAATTATTTGAGTTTGCATGGGTATGCTAGGTATCATGTCACCTTGATTTTTTCAAGATCAACTTGAATGGGAGAGTGGTTGATAATGTAACTAAATTTGCATGGTGCCAAAATTTAATTTGTTGAGGTTGGTTTGCAGCTTGTGTTGGCATAGCTCCCCAACTCACTTAAAATATTGAATCCTTTAATTGGACAACATCATGTATAGTTGACTGTCTGCACTTTTGGAAGCTGGAGGGTCTTATTCCACTTTGTAATGCAATAAATTCTAATATTGGAGCTTGTGTAAAGTAATGTCTTATTCAATTCTATAATCCAATCAACTCTGATGTTCAAATTTTAGAGTAACATCCCATACAGCTGCAGTACTTCAACATTAGATGACCTATCAATTACAATACTACTAGCTGGAGTACTAGAATGGCTTGCAATGAAATTATATTTTCTGAGTTTGTTTTTCATTGTATTTCATTCTTAATTGGTTTGATAACTTGTTATATGTCTGCAGAAATTTGTGCTAACAAATTTGATTGATAAAGAGGGAGAAGTCAACCCAGTGGAAAGTCAAAGAAATGAGTTTGGAATTGTTGTACTTGAGCAGCTCTTGAAAAATAAAACACTCTCGAGGTGGGCAATTATTTTTAATACAATGTTTACAATTTTAAGTTTGTTTTATTCCAGTAGATCTTCATACGGTTCATTATTTCTATCTTCCATTATCATGCTTATTTGATAACTTTGGATGTACCTGTCGTGGGAGGGAGATTGATACTAGTAGACATGGTTGGATCTGAGAATATTGATCAATCTGGCTTTGCTGGGTTTGAGGCAAAACTTCAGGTATTCCTTTTCCTTATTATCGTCATTCATTATGCACAACATTTCTATATCTAAGGTTAGACTGCAAGTATCCATTTTGTAATTCAGAGATTTATAACGCAAGCATATCACACACACAAAAGCCAAATGAACGTTACTGAATAGAGAATTCCAAACCACAATATTAGAATTACATCTCCTCCAAAATGATATTGCTCTAAACTTAGTAGCACCCGTACATCTAACTTTCCTCTCCTCATTTGGTGAACGCTTTAAATTCCTTTTGAAAGATGCCATGCACTATATATACATATTTTTTTAGTTAATAATTGCAAACTTTATAGATAAAATGCATATACTTTTATTTATTTCTAGTGTTCAGTATCACTTTTATTTGGCAATCATCAAGGAAAGATTAATGTTTTAAGGTTTTGAATCACTATTTCTGGCAAACATCAGGATAAGTTTATTATTTTCTAAGGTTTGGATCACTTTGCTTGGTCAATCACAAGGATATTTTGTTATTGGATTGGAGAAAAGTTTATATATATATATATATATATATATATATATATATATATATATATATATATATATATATATATATATATATATATATATATATATATACAACTAATTATTTATACATTGTACATGATCTTATGTTGCCCTAGCATGAAATATAACAAGAATTCCTTGTATTTTTTTTATCATTTGAATTCATTATCAACTTTACAACTAAATCTAGCCTAAAGTTCAACTCTCATAACTATTTGGGTTGTTAAGATGTTTTTATATTTTCACTACTTGTGTTATACAATTGGGAATTATGACCCTCACATTCACAATTCACGACCAACATGCACCTTAATCAATACTCAAATTATTCATATTCAAACCCAAATCATATAAATTATAAATGTCAAATCGACCTAAACAAATCAATGGAGTCACCTAATCAGTGTCTCCTACTCCCTAATAGATAATGGGATATCAATTACACAATCTACAATATGCAACAAACTGCTACAAACCTTACAAAATGAATCATTAGCTCACTACATCATGGCCATGGATACTAGAGGATCCTCTTAGAATGGTTTAATCTTCTTGAATTCCATTCCATAGTTGAACTATAAGCTTTAGTAAACACTCTTGTCCAAGAAATCCAACACCATGAGTTGACCAAAGGTAACTTAGGTAAGTTTTTCAATCACAAACATTTAATGAAATTATAGAATTCCTTAAAACCCAAGGCTGATCAGAACATGAATAGATTCTTCAAGCTTTTCACCATGGTTGTATATCCTAATTTGTCATACGAAGTTAGATCTATATCCCCTTAGAACCAAAATGTAACACTTTCCCACCCTTACATAGAAAACTATTTCAACTCTAACTCTCACGCACAAGCTTCTATCATGTCCCCGCCATGACAACCAGACTCACACCATCTCTAATAAGGGAAAATTGTCTTGTTTCAAGACTTCATAATTTTTTATAACTCAAATCATGCCCAAACATCAATCTGACCCTTTGTTAATGCAAAGAATGATATATACACAACAATCAATGTATATATCATTGTCTTTGAGGAGTGGTCCTATTATCAACTAAGGCAACAACCTTATTATTAGTGTTGCAATCTCAACCTTAGTGGAGCATGATCTCTATTGTGTGTTGAAAATTGTAGCTAGCCTGACTATTGAATTTTAATGTTATCGGTGAGAATTAAAATTCCTATGTATTAACTCTCATGCAATCCGAACCACTTAGGGTCAGGCCCAAATACATGTGACTTGTAATTATGTCTTGCTATGAATATTGGGCAAGAGCTATATATAATGTAACTTGTGGATAGGAAAGGCCCTATAAACGTAACTTGTAATTTGGTCTAACCCTAATTGGATGATGTAACTTATGGTACTATATTGAATCTAACTTGTAACTTGTGAATAGGTCAGGCCCTATCTTATGTATCTTGTAATCTTAACCCTATGTTTTGGTGCCAAGTTGAAAGGGCCGACCTAGAGTGAATTGGTAGGTTGAGTAACATATACATACAAAGGCTTAGTCATTGCATCCACACACTCTTAGCATGATGTCTTCAATCAAAAAATTATCTCCTTCATTCAACAAATTATTTATCTAAGTTAGTGAACTATAATTAAGGATAGCAAACCATCTTGTAGTGACAGTGATCTTCATTCTAGAGACAACGAACTATTCTCAAGGGTAGCGAACTTGATCTTGTGGACAACGAGCTTCATTTGAAGGCTCTGAACTATCATTGATGACAATGATCTTCATCCTAGAGAAACGAAGCTCCTTAGCAACAGATACCCTATGCTTAGAGATAAGTTTATCATTTGTATATATTTAGTTAAAGGCGTTATCCTATTGTGCATAGTTTGCTGGTTCTGATTGCTTCAAGTGTTGAAGCCATATTGTAAGATACTTTTGATTGTTCCTTGTGCACATTATTTTCCTTTCTTTTATTGCTATTTTTTTCTACAGTCTAATCCTAAAATTAACATGTCAATTATTTAGAGATGCATACACGCCAGATAGATCCAATGCTTATCAACTTGTACCAAGAACAACAAAAGGTGAGTTGTTTGGGAATGGGTAGGCTGAAGACAGGTTGAAGACTCCATCCAATAGGCTTAATAGCCTCTAATACCCGAGCTCTCAAAACCAAGGTCAAGGTCTGAATCATACCCCACATGATAAAAGTAAACCAACAAGCACCATTGTAATTGGAATACATTTTTTTTTAAAAATAAATCTCCATCAGAATTCTGACAGCAACACAACTTTGCACGGACGGCCAAACTAACAACATTTTGGGTCGGAGGAGCGATCATTTGTCGACAGTATGATGAAAAGTAGTCAAAATTCTGATGATAGGCCATTGGAAAGCAGCCCTGAATGTACTAGTGAAAGAAACTCTTGTTTGCACTTCCCTAACCAACATTCCTTACATATCGGATTATGAGGTTTCACAATCTTAGGCAGATCTCTTATAGCTTGAGTAGAACTTATCTTAACCACATGCAGTCAAAATTTACATGACACATCCTTCTATACCATAACCAACTTTCATCAATCTGAGCAATCAAACAACTTTTACCACCACCATTCAAGTGAAAGATATTGCCTTTAGTCTTTGTACCTAATGCAATCTCAGTTCTGGAGCTACTCAAGATCTTGCATTTGTCATCCTTGAATTGCAAGTCATATCCCTTATCAACCATCTGTCCAACACTCAAAAGATTATGCTTTATACCTTCAACATATAAGACATCATCAGTGTTATGCTTACCATCAAGAGAAATAGAACCTCTACCACAAATTATACTCGCCTTGTCATCTCCAAATATTACTACACCACCATCATACTTAAATTTAATATTCACAAACTTACTCTTATCACTTGTCATATGATGAGAGAAACCACTGTCAATAACCCATTCATCTTTCTCTTCAACTTTAGCAGCTAAACTTTTTCTTCAACAATGCAGCTAGTAGAATCAATAGTCACTGGATCATCTTCCTTGATAACAATGAACACCCATTCATCTCCTAAATTTCATTTCTTAAACTCATCATCTATTACACCTTTATCAGCAAAAAAGTACCACTTCTTCTAATATTTAGGCTTATAAGGCTTCAATGGCTTCTTAGGATTTCTCTCTTTGAGGACACATTGAGGCAAAATTTACTATCTTATTGCATGAAAAACATTTAAGAGGCAACTTACCCTCATACTTATTGGCACCTTTAGGCAATCTTCTAGCAATCAGGGTTTCAAGCTCTTCAAGATCTCTTTCATCTTCTTCAAGATCTCTCATCTCCTTCTCATATCTAGATACTCTTGTACAAATTTCTCCCAGGTCATACTTCTGCTTTCCAGATATAGTGGCTTTGAATGTAGATTCAGATTTAGGAGGGGCTTCACCAAATTTATTCAGCTCAAAAGAAAAAAGCTTTCCAATCAACATCTCTAGTTACATCTATCATAGTCTAGATCTCTTCAATAGTAGTAGCCTTATGCTTGTAAGCAGGAGGCAAGGATCTTAGCACCTTAGCAACAATATCGGATTCTTCCAATACTCCATCGACACATCTGATGTTCAACACCAACTCATTCACTTTCTACATAAAGGAGGTAATGTTCTCATCTTCACCCATCTTCAGCATCTCATACTTCCCCTTCAAGCTCTGCAACTTAGTAACTTTCACGTGAATATCACCTTCATACAAAGTCTCCAGCTTCTTCCATATCTATTGAGCAATCTACAAATCCATCATATTAGTCATCTCAAAACCAAACGAGGCACTCAACAATGCTTCCTTAGCCCTAATATTGAATTCAACTTCCTTAATCTCATCTGGAGTGGTAGGACCATTCTGAGGAACGTTATACACATTCTTAGTAATCTTCCAATAGTCTTCACCAAAGCATCTCAAATGACATTCCATCTAGTTCTTCCAAAGAGTATAATTTGTTCCATCAAATCTCGAACTGTCCTTCTTAAAATAAAAGGTTGTCATCCTGGATCTCCTTAAGTGGTTAAGATTCTTTTGGGGGATCTAGCTCTGATACAAATTGTTGCAACAATGAAACAAACTGAGGGGGGGAGCGGTGAATCAATTTTCTCACAAATTCTACACAACTCAAACTTAAATTCAGGTCTGATAATAAAGAGTTAAAGCACAAATCGACACCAAATCAATAACACACATAACACCAAGATTTTGACATGGAAAACTCAGTTAAGGGGAAAACCATAGTGGGAACTTACCCACAATGAGATAATACCCTATTAGGAGTAAGTGCAAATATTACAATTGGGAATGCACATGCATTCAGGCACACTTCCTAGAGCTCATTGCTCAAATACAAGAAGGGATACAACCTTGAGAAAGGCTCACTACCTTAAAAAGATTCAGACAACAATCTGGATTACATGAACTATAAAAATAACATCTCCCAATGCTTGATTACAGTCATAGTTAAGCACATATACTCAAACTCTTCTCTTTCCACTTCTTCACACTTTTTTACACTTCTCCTTTGCTATTGAAAGATCCATTCAATGTTCGCACATGCAGATACATCTCACAAATGAATATTACATATATTTATACAAATCATTAATATGTATTTCATGGTGAGATAAACCCTCAATACAAATTACAAAATAATAACCTCACATGCTACAACAATACATGCGGACCAAAATAATGTCAGCTAAGACATTGTCTGGAACTAAACCAACACCAAAAATACACAACACCTCCAAAAATTATGCCTCGATCATCTGCAACATGCTACAATCACCAAGAATGTCTCATAACATGAAGAACACCACCGAATCAAGAAAATGATCAATAATGTGCACAATGATCAATGCAAACCATCAACATGGATAGAACCCAATCTAGAAACATCCACAAGCAACATTAATCACTCCAAAAACAATCGCAACATCACATCATACTAGAATCTACATCATCAATATATCGAACCTCAAGAACACCAACTCAACTGACCGTCAACTTGAAAGATTCACTTGTGGACTTCCAAATCATGAACCATCTGAATTGAGGACACGTATGAATGTCCTAAACACTCTGCCAAATCCACACAAGTTATAGAAATTTTGGAGAAACCAGACTATTGAATAACACAAACAACTTAATAACATCCTCAATACCAGATCATACAACATGATCAAATCATCATGCAGACCACTGGAACTTTTGTTGAATCAACTAGAGATAATTATCTCTAAATCCATTAAACCGTAATAGCTCAACTACAACATACTGGCCAAACCAACTCATCCGATCTGAATGCAACACTGGAATACGCAAAAGAATATGTTCACATCAATGACAACACATCATTCCAGCAAACTTCTCAGCAATATCCAATAGGTTCCACCTCCCATGTGTATAAACTTAATGATCATTTTTCACAATTCATAGTTTTGGTCCTTATTTGATAATCCTCTTAGACCAAGGAAGCCTATGGATGATTTACCTAAAGAGAATTAATCCTACCAATTACAATGATACATGTACTTTTAAACCTTCTGAACAACTAAATAATGTTTCTCAACCACATGGTTTGATGTGCTTGAGTGTTTTGAGTTTTCCCAATAATAGTTTAGGTTATTATGCAATTCCATTAGGTTTCAAGATTCTATGAAGCACTCAAAAAAGAAGGACAATAAGCAAAGTACAATTGACTATAGTTTTGGGGAATTCGCTCTAGCCTAAACTTTTAGCCTTTGGATTCTAGCCTACAACAATAAAATCATGACACCTATCTACCAAATTTAATTGTGAACTCAAAAAAATCTATAAATTTTTCTATATGAGAACATGAATTTATTCAAAATACTTAATTATTCTTTCCAATTTACCAAACAAGGGCTTTTTATTTTCCCTAATCATGTTGCCTATAAATTATACTTTTTCTATGTATTTATTAAAAAAATAAGTTATTAAGAGATATGGTGAGAAAAATATTTTAATTTTTCAAGTGTATTTATTAATAAAAATTGTCTTTGAGTAAAGAAAGTATTGATTGTATATAAAGAAACTAATATGATACTTGTTATGTTTATGTATTAAACTTGATTTAGACATTAAAGGAAATAGTAGTTTTTTTAATAAAATTTGAATTATGTATTAATAAATAGATAATTTTTTATTACATAAAACTATAAATAGTATTCAATTACATTTTGTTTGAATAATTTTGAATAGATAGAAAAAAAATAGACATTCATCAAATTATTCATCACAATATAAGTCATTAACAAAAGTAAAAATAGGCAAAATAGAAGATATTAGAATAAAATTTCAATTATTTAATAATAAGTGAAGAATTTATTATTGCACAATATTATAAATGTTGTTGCATAGCATTTCATCTAGGTAACCATGGATAGCCTAGATAAGAATCTCAGTTTTAAAACAACTCTTTGACAAATTTACTAAATACAACAATTAAAAATAGCATGATACTTTTTGACATTTTATTTAAAAATTGTGATGCTTGCACCTTGTATCCCATGATCATGAGAGCTTATTACTTTCAGTCGTTGAACATGCTTGTCGCATCGTTTCGTTATTGATCTCCCCACTTTTTCTTTTTCTATTTCAATATCATATAAATCATTTGACTCAAATGAATCAATAGAAAGAAGTGGGTTGGTGATGAAGTCTTGAGACTTAGCATCACTCGTGTCATTTAACTTAATTGTTTGTTACATCCCTCTTGTGCCTTAATATTTTAATATGTTATAATGCACCGATACATGATATTCTATACTATTGAATGGTGATTCATAATGCATGTGTGAATAATTTTTTTTAAATCGTTAAGTTTAAATGAGCTATTTTATCATGTTTAAACATGTTAGAGTTAATGACGAGATTCCAAACTAACTAAATTGTTTTGACCTAGAAGATCCAGGGAATTCACTATCCTTTGAGAAGGGAGGGAAGGTATCATTGAGAATGGGAGGTAAAAAAATAAAAGATTTAATGCTATCTAAAACCTTGTGCATGTAAGTTATAGTATTCTTATGTTGAGTTAGTGTTTAGGGTGCGGTGCCATAAACTATATACCTATTATGGTTAACCCTACATATTCAGTCCAGTTGTTAGGTTTTTTATAGAATTCATGTCTTAGACTCTAGTATCTTTTTAAATAAAACTTAAAATTAAAATTACTCATTCCTTATTTCGTGTATACATAGTCAATTGTGTATTTGTTTGATTATATTCCATGTATTGAATGGACAATAATTAAAGTATAAAAGATATGAATCATATTAAGTACTGCATACCTTGTATCAATGTGAAGTGATCATTTTAATAAAGTGCTAAAATCATGAGGTTTGCTATCGACTGTGAATTCGATATGTTATACTCAAAATAAAACCTGTTGGAAATGCATCAAAATTGTTATAACCACTTGGCTATTAAATGAAACCTAAAAAAACAAAGATATGCTTAGAACCAAGATACATGCACACCTGAATTGGTCTTAATAAGTATCAATGGACTTAACTAATTAGAAATTTGAATTGAGTTCTAAAATTCTAAGAAAGACTTAGCATAAAGCTTTTGTGATTGTTGCAAATAAGTATACATTCAAACATGATGAGAAACTTGGAACTATATATAGTTGGAAATATAATTTCAGCTTAGTTTTAGACTAGGATCACATACTTGTGAACATGAGAGTGAGCAGGTTTCTAGCTCGTGTGCACAAGTATGAAACTAGTAGATAATAACAATAAGTACAATTAAATAAATGTAAAAGTATCTCATTAAGAATGATGAATGACAATGTTCTTATAACAACAATGTTTTCGTTTAAAGTTCAGTAGAATAATTTAGAACCCGGTAAATCTTAATTTAAGTCACTGTGCAGTTAGCATAAGAGACTATTGTGATGGGTTGAAAGACTAACACTAGTTTTGGTCTAGCTGAGTAGGGTGGTGAACAATGACTACATTCTTAATTGTGTTGCAAAAATGTAAAACCATTGGCCAAGGTGATGATATGATGAGTACGCATCGTTTAGTTCATATGGTCCAAATATACAACCCAATCAAAGGTCCTACTAGTTAGGAGTTACCTATGGTGTGTGATTGATTAGGGTTGTATAGGGTAAAACATCGATCTCATATGGCATTAGATCTATCATTTATTTATACCCAGCAAAGGGTTAGGACTTTCCATTTGGAAGAGGCATGCAAAACTGTTAAGTCTTTGGTTGGACAGAAAATCACCCTGATGATACTTTCACTCTTTAACAGAATGTAGTGATACTTATAGATTCAAAATGGAATACAAAATTAGTGAACCCTAAACTAATCTTGTGTTAATTTATAATGTTTTTATTGAAATTTTAGTTCTTTATATGTTTTAAGCATATGTAATCATTCATGAATAGTTGTAGATAATGCTTTCTTTAGAAAATTTAAATTTTCATTTCTTTATGTTTTCAAAAAAAAGTTTGAGCTATTTTCTTAAGTTTTGTTTAGTTAGTTTGCAATATTCTCTTGTTAAATAAGTAGCTAGTTATATATGGTATTAGATATTGGGTTCGACACTAAACCTAGGGCTTGCCACAACAAAAAATTTAGGTTAGAAACTAAAACGAAGCACTTTAGTTTTGCCAGGATGTGGATAAGTTACACCAAACGAAAAAGAGATTGAAACACAGTATATGCTCATCTTTGGAGAGAAACTAGTCTAAAACATGACTATTCATGTTGCTCCCAAACCTCCATGAAGACTTAAAAGCATAATTACTAAAAATACCTAAAAGAGAAAGGCAACCTTGGACAACGTCGAGAAGAGAAGTAGTTAGGGCAACCATCCTAGCCAAGAAAGAACCTAAACTTGAAACCAAACCTGAAAAACCCTACTATAAATAAAATTGAGTCTATTGAATCAATGGAACCTTGTATACCCACCTTGGGATACATATTAGTTCCTTAATTTGATTTTGAAGGGCGAGAAGAGCCCATCACTAAATGTGGTCAAAATTATAAGGGAGTACAATTTAAGATGCTACATTTATCCCCTACTTTAGTGGGAGTATGAGACTAATCATACTTTCCATAAATTACAAAGGTTCATTGAAAAGATTTTATTAAGATGCTAGGGAGGAAAGACACACCAAGCCCCTAGTGGACTTTACGTATCTCACAATTTTAAGATCAAAATAAAAAGGACATCATAAGAAAGAGAAAGAAAACCATGACTACTAGCATATTAAGGTTCACTTACTATGAGTTATGAAAATAAAAATACCAAAATTACAAAGCCAAAGGCTAAGTTTGCTAAGTAACTTGAGTATAGATATGTGAAAAAGAGAGAAACATTGAGTGGAGTGTATGCCCCCACGTTAAAGTGATTGTGTTTTCCACAATGGGAGAAATTACTTTAAGATAGTATACATTAATCCAAAAGAGAAGCATGTTATCACAATGGCATACCCCCAAGAAGGATACATCAAAGGATAATGATAACAAAACACAAAACACATAAGGGTTCTACTTAACTCTGGGGTCAATGTGTTAACATAATAAATAATGTATATCATGTATATATTTGAATTGTATTTTCTTCATCCCCCAAAGAAAGTAGAACTACCATGGAAGAAGGGCACATGTGTCTTTTGAGTCAACGTGGGAGAGTCCAAAAGAGATCTCAACGTTTTGCATCATCCTCAAGTAGACAACACTAGAGATAACAAATAGATGATTTGAGAAACAAATAGAGGAAGGTTATGAATGAGAGAGAGAGAGAGAGAGAGAGAGAATCTACGACACAAATGAAGATAATCAAGTAGCGGATTTGTTTCCATTGTCATTCACACTAGCTACGGATATGGTATTGTTATCAATAAGGTCTTGAATCTTACTTTTTAGGGAATAACACTTTTCAATATCATGACTAGGTTGATGATGATATTGGAAAAAATATTTGGCATCATAATAAAGTGGCAAAGGTTTGGTTGTGTCAATTGGTTTAATGGGAGGAATTTTCAGCACATTCTTGTTCAACAATTGTGTCATAATATAATGCAAAGATTCAGAAAAAGTAAATTCTTTTCTAAAATACTTGGATAGAGGCACACATGTTGTCATTGAACTTTATGAATCCTTTGTTCATTTTAAACTTCACAAAATGTTGTTGAACACTTTCATTCTTATCAATGAAGCCATTGAAGGATATGATTCAAATTGCCTCACTTGAAGCTAATATTTAAGAAGTACTACGCACAACTACGTAAAGGAAGTAAACTAAAAAAGAGAAGCTTATCCCTAATGTCTTTTTGCAAATTAAAAATGAAAATTATTTGAACATCTTGATTAGGCATAGGATAAGAATTTGAGAATACAAATGCTTGTACCTACCAATAAAATTAGTCACTTTTTCTTTAACACCTTGCTTACAATGCATTAAATTAGTCAAAGTAATCTTAGGACCAATATTATTGTGAAATTATTGAATGAAAGCATTAGCCAATTGTTGAAATGATGTAATAAAATAAGCAGGTAAAGAACAATACATTTCAAAGCTTTATCTCTAAATGTTCTAGTAACAATTTAGCCAAAAGTCGTTGATCATAAGAAAAATTACTACACAAAGTTTTAAAAAATTTCACATAAGTCGTAGGATCACATTTTCCATTATAAAGCTCCAATTGAGGGACTTCTACATGTTTATGGGGGACAAAATTGTTGGTGTAAATAATTATTCATCATGGATATTATTACACTTACTTAAGTTTACTTAGGATAATGCATTTCATAGTAGTTTGGATATGAGACACTTGGGTGTTTGTGCCACATTGGGATAGTGTGTGTAGGAGAAATTCCACCTCTTATGGTGTTGAACTTGTTATTACACTATCATATCCACTTATTGTGGAGTGATAATTCCACCTTCGGTGGGTGATCCACCTCATGTGGAATATTATATTATTTCTCCTACCTACCCACACCTATTTCCTACCTACCCTTGTTTCTTATTGAGCCACATGTCATGTTTGTGTGCTCATACATCCATATGGCCTTGCCTATATAAGCAAGCCTCTATTCATTGTAATAGTGATAATCCAGTTGATTATTGATCATTTTCTATTGATGAGAATACAGTTTATTCTTGTCCCATATTATGTCTCTATCTTGTACATTTCATTGACCTCTTGATCTTGGCAAAATCCAACATGGTATCAGAGCTATTTGGGGCTTCATTGATTCGTCTTGAAGAGGCATTATTGTGACATCAAGAGGCAGATCTGAGGAGCATCATCATTTGGAGGCCTCCTAGACCAGATCCGACCTCACCATTGCGTCCGGAAGGCCATTTCCATGAATTTTGGTTATAAAGTTGGCCTATTTTGGTGAGAAAATTTTTTTCTCCATTTTTGCCTATATCGTACAGATTTCGAAATTTTTTTATTAATATTCAAAAAAAAAAAAATTCATTTTTCTGAAAATTGTTTGAAAAATTCAAAAATAAAAAAAAAATCGAAAAAAAATTTGAAAAGAGCAAAAAAAATTGAAAAGAAATCAAAAAAAAAAAACGATTTTTTGGGGGGTCCGCAGACCCCCCCCGTGCCACTCGTACCGGGTGTTGCAGGTACTTTTTGCAGGCATCGTACCTGGCCACGTACCTATTTGTTCTGTCCTCCGTGCCATGCGCTGTCTGTCAGCGCCTCCGAACCCCGCAGCGCCCACCAGCGCCGCTTCCACCCGCGCCGAAGCCCGCACTCCGCAGCCAAAGTCAGCGCCGCTCCGGCCGCAGCTCCCAGGTTCCCTCCGCTCCTGGTTTCGGCATCTCCTCCTATGAGCAGCCCCCGCGTCGCCCTCTCCGCCGCCTCCCGCGAGCAGCCCCCGCAGCGTGAACACCACCACGGCCTCCTAGCGCCGCCTCCACCCTCGGTCTCCGCCCGGCACCCTCAGTCTCTGCCCGACAACCTCAGTCTCCGCCACCAGCGGCTCCGCCCGTCTGCTCAGCCTCCGGGCACCGCCACGCAGACACCCGGTCTACCGTCCGAGCAGTGCCAACTCGTCCGCCATGCAGATAGTCTAGTCAACGAACCCGGCATCCATATGCCGAGTCATCATCGCCAGTCACCCTGCCACATCAGCATCCGTATAGTACGGATTGAACAGCCAGAAGGCGAGTCATCTGTCCGTACGGTACGGACGCCCAGTCAGTCAGAGAGGCGAAGTTTTTGCGACGGTCATACGGCCGTCAAATTTAACACAGTGTTTTGCTGACATCAGCGCCACATCAGCAGGGTTTGAAAATTTTTGGACCCCCTCTCATTTGCATTTTTTATTTTGCAATTCAACTTCAAATGGCCATAACTTGCTCATTTTTGCTCCTTTTTGGGTGCAATTTTTTTTGAAATGGGCTAGAATTTCGTGCTCTCCACAGTGGTGAAAGAATTTTTTGATTTTGATGCACAGATTTTTCAGAAAATGCAGTTTTTGGTGACTGTCCCTGAGTAATCCCAGTTTTTGCAACTTCAGAGGCTTCGTTTGGGGTCATCCGACCTCCTTTTTAGGTGCCATTTTTTTTGAAAGTGCGTATTTTTTCGTCTAATTTCACATGATGCTATCATATTGATGTCATTGTAAGTACAAATTGTACTTTCAGATTTAGGCCATTTTTTGCTATCTTGGTACTTGTATATTTGCTTGAATCTCATTTAGATTCATTGCACTATTGATTGAAGTCTCTTGTATCTCATTTGAGAAGTTGTAAAATTTGCATCATAAGCCCACTTTGCCTTGTTTTGCAAGTGGCTCATTGTAATCGCACTAAATATAAAGTGCCAAAATCATCACTTTTGGGGGGGTACTTTGATTGATTGAATTTGGGGGGTGTCTCTTGTGATTTTGTGCTCTTGTGTTCTTTCTTTTTTGCTGCTATGGGTTCTTCTAAGTTTCCTCTCTTAACTCCACATAACTATGCTACTTGGAAAATTGATGCATGGAGTAAACTTATGGAAAAAGGACTCACTCATTACATTGATGGAACTATTGTTGCTCCAGCTAATCCTAAGGCTGATCCAGTTGGTCACTTAGATTGGCTCACTAAAAATATCATGGCAATTGGTACCTTAAGAAAGTATGTATCAAAGGATCTCATTTTTCATATTGAGAAATGTACTCTAATCAAGGATGCTTGGCAAAAGTTTCAAGACTTGTATGGTCAAGTTGATGAGATTAGGGGATATCAAATTGATAGTGATCTCACCATGTTAGATCCCAAGAACTTTGATACTATACAAGATTATGTCACTAAGGCAAATGAGTTGAGGGTACAACTCAAAGATTGTGGCATTGATAAGAAGGATACTCAATTGATATTCAACTTGATAGGCAAGCTTCCACAAGAATATGCAGCATTTGTTTCTAGTTTCCAAACTCATAGGATGACAATGGGTTCAAGCTACAAAATGCCTACATTTGATGCTTTCAATGAAATGTTGATGATGGAACAAACTAAGTTGATAAGCATGGGCATTCTTAAGACTTCTTCTAAGTCTCAAGCATTAGTGGCAAATCAAGGAAACAAAGGAAATCAAGGAAAGGACAACTCAAACAAGAAGAAATGGCAATCAAAGCCTAAAGAAAAAGCATCATCTTCTCCACAACAAGGAGATTCATCCTCTTCCAAGAGAGATAATTCACCAAAAAGAGAGAGACCTACTTGTGCTCATTGTAAGAAGATTGGTCATGAGGAACATCGTTGCCATACTAAGAAGATTGATGAGCTCACACATATCATCAAAAAGCATAACATTGATTTGCCTAAAGTCTACAAGAAGGATGATTCATCAACTTCCACTTCCTCACATTCAAAAGGAAAAGGGCAAGCATTCATGGCTTCTACAAGTGGAAAGACTCACTCTTTTGGAACAAGAAAAGGAAAAGCTCTATGTGCTACAACAAATCATACTTCAGAGAGATGGCTTCTAGATTCAGGGGCTTCTCATCATATGGCATCTTCGCAGTCTATGTTCTCTACATTTGAGCCTTGCACCATGCCACAGATTTTGATGGGCAATCATACATACATGGATGTGATTGGGAAAGGATCTATTGACATTGGGGATAACTCCTTCAATGATGTGTTGTGTGTACCCCACTTGACAAACAATCTCCTTTCTATCTATCAAATCACACATGGCGCAACTAAGAGAGTTGTGGAGTTCACACCTGACTCAGTTTTTATTAGAGACATGGAGACTAGAGCTATCATTGCAACTGGGGTGGTTGATCATGCATCTCGGTTATACTCCTTTTCAGATTTTGTTGATGATGATGATTTCACATTTGATGATTCTACACATGATTGTGATGGTTCAGATTTTGAGGAGAACTTTGGACACTTGAACATGGGGATTCTCACATGTAACCCAGTTCTTGAGTCTTGTATTTCATCTTCTCATATTGATATCACATCACCTATTGCACCTGATGATGCAGATAGTGCGACAGTTTTGCCTTCATGTGATTCAGTGCAACAGGATATACATTGTCTTCCAGCTTCAGATTCATGGGATGATTACTTGACAGATATTGCAGGTTTGTTTATGGAATCCTACATTGCAGATTTGGGAGACATCATTGATGACATACATCTTCTCTTTGATGAAGATGATCCTTCTTCGATTGTTGCGAGGGCACACTTTGACCCTCTTGTTCATTCTCTACATGATCATTCTTTTGAGGTTGACATGATTGTGGATACTTATGTACAGCAGTTGGAGGAGGTCTCTTTATTCCTTGAGGAGACACATGAGTCTTTGGACATTGTTCTACATTCATCTTCACTAGATGTTGGAGTTCCTTTTTCAGCAGTGTGGCACAGTTTACCACCTTTGGAAGGGGTATCTTTCAGCATCGACATGGGGACACTTGAGCAGTTTTCAGAGATTCCTTTCATCATGAGTTTTCTTCATACATCTTCCCTTCATGATTGGGGAGACTTCATGGATACACCTTTGGTTTTGTTTCTTCCTAAGGGGAGGAATGTTGTTCGACGTTCGTGGAGCAGTTTCTTCATACATTGAGCTTCTATCATTGGTGCAGATTCTTCATTGAGGGAGGATCACAGTTTGACTTCTCTTCTTCTCTCATATGGGGGGACTTTTTCCTCACATGGGGTTTTGTTCCTCACATACTTCTTTGAGAGTTCTCTTGTATAGCTTTCATCTCTCTTTTGGGGGAGGGTTTTTTCCCATTGGGTTTTTCTCTCTTTCCCCACTTTGTGAGAGATTTCATTGCATTGATTTGCATGCATTTGCATTTGTTCATGGGTACCTAACATGGCCTCGTAGCCAAGACCCATCTTGCATTGCTTAGTTGCATTGTAGACTTAAGTGCATTCCCCTAAGTTGCACTTAAGGGGGGGTGTTGGTGTAAATAATTATTCATCATGGATATTAATACACTTACTTAAGTTTACTTAGGATAATGCATTTCATAGTAGTTTGGATATGAGACACTTGGGTGTTTGTGCCACATTGGGATAGTGTGTGTAGGAGAAATTCCACCTCTTATGGTGTTGATCTTGTTATTACACTATCATATCCACTTATTGTGGAGTGATAATTCCACCTTCGGTGGGTGATCCACCTCGTGTGGAATATTATATTATTTCTCCTACCTACCCACACCTATTTCCTACCTACCCTTGTTTCTTATTGAGCCACATGTCATGTTTGTGTGCTCATACATCCATATGGCCTTGCCTATATAGGCAAGCCTCTATTCATTGTAATAGTGATAATCTAGTTGATTATTGATCATTTTCTATTGATGAGAATACAGTTTATTCTTGTCCCATATTATGTCTCTATCTTGTACATTTCATTGACCTCTTGATCTTGGCAAAATCCAACAAAAATGAACAATAGCATTAGATAATGGGCTAACTACATCAAATGTGGGTACATTATACTTTGATTGACTCATGGAATCTATCTGTTGTTGCAAGGATGACACGGTTTATGCTAGGCTATTAATGGTTGCTTTGATGGGTGGGTTGAAATTGGACATATTTGATTGGGATGGAGGAGTAACATTGTAAAATGTAGGAGGAGGTTGAGAATAAGGAGGTGGGACACTATGATAGGTAAGTATGGGAGATGATTGGGTAACAAATGGAAGACTCGCAGAAGGAGGTATGAAAGAGTTTTGATTAGCAATGTTTCCCCCTTGAATAATATGTGTAGGAATAACATTTTGTGTAGAAGTAGTCATGATATTTGATGTGAAAGTAGGCACGCTAGTCATTAAAGTAGTCATAGGGATAGAATGATTAACTTGACTAAGAGGTTGAGTGTAACCAAGGACTTCAACACAACTTTTCAAGCGCATGATATTAGTGTCAAAAATATGAGCAAGGCCACACAAAAAATCAATGCCAATTTTATCACTTTGAACCATTCTTAATCCTCTAATTAATGAGATGACCTCACTTTTCAAGTATTGTTGACTCATCCATTGTTGAAGATTTTCAAATTTATTATCAATATTCTCTAATTGGTCAACAAAAACCCTAGTTAGTGATTCATCCTCATCATGAGAATTATGTAAAGAATGGGGATAAACAACATCAATTGTTGGAATAGAAGAACCACCCAAGCTATCCAAATTAGGGTTCATATATCCTTAGTAATTAAACATTGGGAATCCTTAATTCTACAACTTCTCATGAGAATATTATGTTGCAGATGAGATGGTGTTGTTGAGTGGTTGTCATTCATGTCAACATATTGGTTGGCATTGATGTCTCCAATTTTCTTAGTATTGGTGATCTAGAATATGTGTTCCCAAAATCTTTGGTGCTCTAGAAGATGTGTTGGTTATCCAAATATTTCAAGTTATCAGATATGGTGTTGATCGATGGTATTCATGTATATCTTTGTCCCATTCTAATCTTTGTTGCTTTGGGCAATGGTGTTTGGGTCCGGATTAAGTCAGAAATTCAAGGATGTACAACAGATTGTGATGTAGCATATCATGGTTTTTGGGTCCAAAATTTGTAATGATTATATCGTGTTGATTTGATTGTTGATGTGTGTTTTGGTAAGGTCTACTACTCATTCCTTCCTACCACTGGAATGTTTAGCATTGACCTCTTTTAGATCTCTGTCTTGGCCAACTTGGAAGATTATGCTTCCCAGAAGACAATA
This sequence comes from Cryptomeria japonica, assembly GCF_030272615.1. Taxonomy (NCBI): domain Eukaryota; kingdom Viridiplantae; phylum Streptophyta; class Pinopsida; order Cupressales; family Cupressaceae; genus Cryptomeria; species Cryptomeria japonica. The sequence goes on along the minus strand of NC_081412.1, from coordinate 5,348,613 downwards.
TATATATGAGGAAGATCTAGATGAGTTAGATATAGAAAAAGTGTGACATTTTTTTGAAGATATTGAAGATTGGAAAGGAAAGATCTAACAATTGATGTGTCAATGTGTTGGTTTTGAGGCATTGGAAGCAGTTCAATTTTGCAGATTGTATTTTTAGTGGTGGATTCTTTCTTTCTTTCTCTCTTTCTTTGATAGTGAGCCTTCTTATGGGCAGTGAGCCCACCTCTAGTGAGTATTCTGGTAGTGATCCACCCTTTGTAAAAATCACCTTAACTGGTGTATATTGAGAACTAACATTCTTTGTGTTTTCCCCTTCTTGGGTTTTCCACGTCATATATGGTATTCATTATGTGATCTATTGTATGTTCATGTTTTCATACTATATCTGTGTTAATTAATTTTGTTAGTTTGGATCTAGAAGTGAAAAGAATAATGGAAACTATTTTAAGTTATCAACTAATTCACCCCCCACCCCCCTCTCAGTTTCCTGGATATGAACAACAATTGGTATCAGAGCTTTGGTTCCTTGGAGAAGAGCTTAACTACTTGAGGTAGATCCTAATCTGATGGCACATAAATTGACTATTCCCATCTTTGAAGGATTCCACTATAGTTTTTGGAAAGTAAAGATGAGAGGCTACATGATCTCTTTGGGATATAACACTTGAAAAGTAATGGAAACTAAGTATGCTCAATCGACAAATGGTCTTACCACTCCAGATGAGATTCAAGCTTATGAAGAGAATGAAAAGGCAAGGTATGTTGTCTTTAGTGCTTTATCTAAGACTGGATTGACAAAGGTTATTTTATTAAATATTGCTTATGAGGTTTGGGAAAAGTTGATATATATTGATGAAGGAAATGACAAAGTCAAATTATCAAAGAAGCTAATAGCTAAGTCCAGATATGAGAATTTGAAAATGGAAGAAGGAGAAGACATAACTAGCTACTTTCAGAAGGTTGGTAGTGTACTAAATGAAATCAGAGAACTTGGTGGCACCTTGACAAATGAAGATTTAATTGAGAAGATCTTAATGTCCCTGCTGGAAAGTTATAGGGACAAGATCTTGGCTATTGAAGAAACCTATGATCCGAAGAATTTCACTAGAGAGGAGCTATATGGTACTCTATCAACATTTGAGATAAGGAAGTTTGGAAAAGACAAATCTAAGACTAAATCTACATTTAAAGCATCTGAGGAAGATCCGAAAGATGAAAGTTCAGATTAATGGAAGCGAATTTTGTGAGGAAACGGAAGAAAGGCACCAACAAATACAAATGTATGTTACCCCTTAAATATTTTAGATGTGGAAAGATTGGTCATATTGCTACTAGGGTGTCCGCAAAATGATTCAAGACAAAAATCTAGAGAAAATAAAGGAAAATTCAATAAGAGAGCCTATTATGTCAAAGATGATGTTTCCATTTAAGATGATGAATCAGATTATGAAGATGGTGATTGTTTATTCTTGGTAGAAAGAGATGTACCTAAGATTGATATTCCTAAGACCATTGCTACTGCTTTACATGCTAAAAGAGATAGAAATGAATGGCTGGTTGATAGTGGATGTTCAAATCATATGACTGGAGACAAAAGTAAGTTTGTGAAACTTGATAAGTATGATGGTGGTATAGTTAGGTTTAGAGATGATTAGACAACACAAATTATGTAAATTGGTTCTATTTCATTGATGGAAAGCATAATACTGATAATGTTTACTATGTGAAGGGTTTGCATCATAATATTTTAAGTGTTGGACAAATGGGCAAAAACAACTACAATGTCATCTTTCAGGATGATAGTTGTGAGATCCAGAAAGGATCCAGAAGTGTTATTGCAGTGTGGAAAAGGACTGGCAAAAACATGTATCTACTAGAACCTACAAAGCATTGTTTGTTATCTTAGATCAATGATAGCTGGCTCTAGAACCAGAGGATGTGTCTTATCAATTTTGACAACTTAGTGAAGATTAGTTCATCAAGTGCAATGAGAGATTTACTGAGGCTGACCAAATTGGATAACATGTGCATAGAATGTCAAGTTGGAAAGTAGACAAGAGGAACATATAGAGGAAAGGAGCACTCATCCACCAGATTGTTGGACTTAGTGTATATAGACCTATGCAATCTAACCAGGATGAGGAATATACAAGGTGAGATGTATGCCATGTTATTAATTTATGATTATTCTAGAATGTTGTGGGTTGCATTTTTGAGAGAGAAGTCAGAAGCATTAGAGAAATTCAAAATATTCAAGGCTAAAGTTGAAAATGAAGTTGACTGAAAGATTAAGTGTTTGAGGTCTGAAAAAGGAGGAAAATTTACTTATGATGAATTTAACAATTTTTCTGAGAAACATGGTATTAGAAGCCAGTTGTCTACCCCTAGAGCACCTCAGCAAAATGGTGTATTATAAAGGATGAACCAAACAATTCTGGAAGTAGTTAGAACAATTATCAAAGGAGAAAAACTTTGGAAAATCTATTGGAGAGAAGTAATTCATATTGTAATCTACACTCTTAACAGAATATTATACCATAAAAGATATGGAAAGACATCTTATAAAATATGGCATGGTAGAACTCTGACAGTGAAATATTTTAAGGTATTTGGAAGCAAGTGCTACATCTGGAATGATGAGTATAATCTTGGAAAGTTTGACAACAGAGCTGATGAAGGCATATTTCTAGGATATTCTACAAGGAGCAAGGCATACCAGTATTACAACAAAAGGTTGAACAAAATTGTTGAAAGTGAAAATGTGAAGGTTGATGGAGGCACTTCTAAGGAGCTTGACAAATTGGCAGGTTATGAATATGATGAATTGGCTAATAGAAAAAGAGAAGAGAATATCAGAGAAGGAGAAGAAGAAAAGGAAGCTCGGGAAGCTCTGACATCTACATCTAAGACCCTAAGATATGTTTAAAATAATCACTCAGTGGATTAGATTACTGGAGATAAGAACAAAGGTATCATCACAAGAAGCAAAGCTACTCAGAAACAAGTTATGTTATATTTACTTTCAGAGACTAAACTAAAAACAATAGAAAAAGATTGTAATAAGTAGAATTGGATGAAGACAATGAAAGAAGAGTTGGATCGGATTGAGAAGGATTAGACATGAGAATTAGTTAATAGACCAGCAAATAAGAATGTGATTGAAACTAAGTGGGTATTCTAGAACAAGCTGGATGAAGATGGAAAGGTTCTGAGAAATAAAGCAAGGTTGTTTTGAAAAGGTTATACTCAAATTGAAGGTATTGATTTTGATGAGACATATTCCCCGGTTTCTTGGATGGAAGCAAGTGTGATGTTTTTGGGTTTTGTGTCTTTTAAGGATTTCAAAGTTTATTAGATCAATGTGAAATCAACATTTTTGAATGAGGATTTGAAAGAAGAAGTTTATATTGAACAACTAGAAGGATTCAAGTTGAAAGATGATCCAAACATTGTTTACAAATTGAAGAAGGCCCTGTATGGATTGAAACAAGCCCCTAGAGATTGGTATGGAATGCTAGATAAGTACTTGATTGATCAAAGATTTCAGAAGGGTTTGGCTGAAAATAATTTATATTTTAAAACTAAATCAAGTAAAATCCTAATTGTTGTAGTGTATGTTGATGATATAATCTTAGCAGGAAATGAAGGTATGTGTAGAAGATTTGCTAATGAGATGCAAAAGAAATTTGAGATGTCCATGATTGGTGAGTTAAATTTCTTCCTTGGTTTGCAAGTTAATCAGAATGACAAAGGAATTTTTATTTATCAGTCTAAATACATCAAGGAATTATTGAAGAAGTTTGGGTTAGAGAACTCTAAACTGTTGTGTACACCTATGACCACCAGATGCAAATTGACAAAAGATAATGTCCCCTAAAGAAGATGCAAGTTGGTATAAATCAATGATTGGAGGATTGTTATTTTTGACTACTACCAGACTGGATATCATGTATGTAGTTCATTTGGAAGCAATATTTCAACAAGAACCAAAAGAGTCTCATGTTGTGGTAGTGAAAAGGATTTTCAAATACTTAAAAGAAAAAAGAGGAGTTTGGTTTGTGGTACCCTAGAACTTTAGATTTCACTCTGACAACATATATTGATGCAAATTGGGTTGGAAGTATTGATGACAGGAAAAGTACCAACATTGGATCATTCTTTCTTAGCTCCTAGTTACTGGCTTGGTCAAGTAAGAAGTAGGATTCTATCTCTTTATATATAGCTGAAGTAGAATATCTTACAGAATCCTCATGTTGCACACATATTTTATGGATGAAAAAGAATTTGAAGAATATTGGAGTAACATTCAATGAACCTATCTCTATTATGTGTGATAACACTAGTACAATAAACATTTCTAAGAATCTGGTACAACATTCTAGAACAAAACACATATCCATTCAGTATCATTTCTTGAGGGAAAAGGTGTTGGATAATGAGGTAAAGCTTGAGTCTGTACCTACAAAAGAGTATATTGTAGATATCTTCACAAAGGCAAACTGTGTAAAGATACTTTTGAGTATATCTGACAGAAGTTAGGGGTACTAACCCTTCTTAGTTTGAACTAATGTGCATTTGGATATATGCATTGGTCATGTGAGCAACTTGCATATTCCTATATAGACTGATGCTTGGGTGCTTCCTCTTAAGGGGAGGAGTAAGTTTCATAGGGGGAATTATGCTCTCGTTTGTCATTGTTGTCAAAGGGGGAGAGATCTTGAGAGTTTTTCAATTGTTGAGTTATTGCAGAGTTGTGTAGAAAGTGTTTTCTATTTGTGTTTGTTGTTGATGGATGTTATCATCACTGACAAAGGGGGAGATTCTTGAAAATGTAATTATTGCAGATGAGATGGTGTTGTTGAGTGGTTTCCATTGATGTCAACATATTGGTTGGCATTGATGTCTCTGATGTTCTTGGTATTGGTGATTGAGAATATGTGTTCCCAGAATCTTTGGTGCTCTGGAAGATGTGTTGGTGATCTGGATATTTCAAGTTATTGGATATGGTGTTGATCGATGGTATTCATGTGTATATTAGTCTCGTTCTTATCTTTGTTGCTTTGGGCAGTGGTGTTTGGGTCTGGATTAAGTCTAGAATTTGAGGACATGCAACAACTTGTGGTGTAGTGTGTGTATCATGGTTTTTGGGTTTAGAATTTGTAATGATTGTATCATGTTGATCTGATCATTGATGTGTATTGTGGTATGGTCTACTACTCATTCCTTCCCACCACCAGAATGTTGAGTGTTGACCTATTTCAAATCTTTGTCTTGGACAACTTGGAAGATTATGCTTCCTGAAAGATAGTATATATATGAGGAAGATCTGGATGAGTTAGATATTAAAAAAGTGTGACGTTGTTTTGAAGATATGCGAGATCAAAAAGGAAACATCTGACATGATGTGTGTGAGTGTGTTGGGTTTGAGGCACCAAAAGCAGTTTGATTTTGTAGATTGTGCTTTTAGTGGTGGATTCTTTATTTCTTTCTCTCTTTCTTTGGCAGTGAGCCTTCTTCTAGGTAGTGAACCCACATGCAGTGAGCCACCCTTTGTAATAATCACCCTAACTGGTGTTTCATATTAAGAACTAACATTCTTTGTGGTTTTTTCCTTCTTGGGTTTTTCACGTCATATCTAGTGTTCATTATGAGATCTGTTGTATGTTCATGTTTTCATGCTACATTTATGTTAATTAATTATGTTAGTTTGGATCTAGAACTGAAAAGAATAAAGGAAACTATTTTAAGTTATCAACTGATTCACCCACCCCCTCTCAGTTGCCTAGATATTCAACATATTATAGATAGGACTAATAGTAGTAAAACTCATGCACAAAGGAGGGAAATATGAATGAATTTGAAAAATATGATTAAGCAATACGAAATTTTGTGAAAATGATTGGTTAACCAATTAGTTAAGTTATTTGATTTATAAATTTGAAAGATAAATGCTCTATATCACAACATAAAATTCATAAAAATCAAATCTGAAAATTAAATTAAAAATTTGTGTAAATTTTATAACTATAAATTAGGGTTTTTATAAATTCAACCACTAAATTTATGTAATTTAAATTGAAAATGAGATCTAGGAGGGAAAATTTGAATTTTAAATAAAATGAATAATGAGATCTGAAATTATAAATCCAAATTAGACAACCTACAAGTTCAATTTAGAATTAAAAATTAGGGTTTTTGTGAATTCAACAACTAAATTTTTAAAATTTAATAATAAATTAAACTTCCAAATGAAATTTGAAATTTGAAATTTCATAAACACTCAGATCGTAGAACATAAATCAGAATTACTTGTGTAAGGAGTCAGGTTCACCAAAATGTAGTGGTGAAAATTTAGTGTTTCCACCATTAGATGGAAGAAACCACTAGTTTATGACTTGGGGACCACCACATTAGGGAAATATAGGAATTAGATAGATCTAAATCTAAGAGTTTTGAATGTTAATCTAATTCTAGGGGGTTGTTAGATGATTCTCTTCTTTCCCTTGATTTGAATTGATTTATTGAATTTGCTGAAATTAGAGTATATGTACAAGAATTGATGTACAAATACGTTTAAATAGTAAGCTACAGTCATCAAATTGAGCCACAAACCTGGATCTGAGGATTGTAAGAGGATTCAAATTTGTTCCCAAAAGGAGCCCCTGATTTGTCGGGACCAGTGTGATGATCACTCTAGTCCTTCAAACTTTTTGTGCTCCAATGGGGGATTGATTCATCTCTGCAAAAAAATCTTACCCTGAAGATCACAACTCCATACTTGTTCTTGCACACACTAGGGAAGGGAAATATGTTGTAGGGGTTTCCCTTAGGAAAAACCCTAGTTTTGGAATTAACGATGAAATAGAAATGAAATCTGATTGAATTGTAGCAATGGAAATGTTCTCCTTTTGAGGGAGATGTTGAATAATGACTAAAACACAAATGATATACTTCCTTGTGAATTTTTGTTTGTCTCCACATGGAATTAGGGTTTCATGAAGTCTTGAATAACATAGAACATAAATGTCAACTCCAATGCTTGAATCTTGACTCTATTTCTGCTCTAATGCTTGAAAGAAGACTGATTGCTTGCTTTCTTGAACTTGAATGCTTGATTGCTTGATGTCGAAATGAATTTCATGTGTGTGGATCATGAAATGAGAGGGGAAGACCTCCTTTTATACTTTCTCATTGAAAAATAAACTAATTTTCCAACATGAGCTGACACAAAGCTAGAAAACCTACTCAAACTTTATGACCGTTAAGGGGCACAATTTTGGGTCCCAATTGGGAGGACAAGGGTGTGGCGCCCTGGTCCTGCCCAATCAAGAACCAAAAGGGGAAATATGATGTGCATAGTGAAAATGATGATAAATTTGCATAGAAAGAGAAAAAATAGGTCTTATTAATGCCTTGGAGCATGAGCACTAAGGTGAGGGCCCAAATGTGATGAAAATTGTAAGGGAGTATAACTTAGGATGTGCTACAAACAAAAAAATCATTGCCCTAAGAAAATCACTTTGAATCTTGAAAATATGAGACATGCTATTATAGAGGGGCCTCATGTGACAATTAGGTTCAGACAAATCATTCACAAGTGCCACAAATTTTGAGAAACAACTTGTCAAAGTTTGACAATTTTTCACACTTAGGGTGCTCAAGGGACAACGTTGCTAGGGTATGGCACTGAGAGTTAGATCGAGTTGTGAGGAAAAACAGGAGCACACCAAGAGTAAAATCACCTAAGAAGACATGTTGGCATCGACAGTTTATGCCCATGACGAACAAAACAAGAAATTGGCTCTGTTGCAACTCGAATGTCTCTAAGGATTTTTGCATCAATAGAAAAATTGTTGCCCTAGGAAAATTACTCCAATATTAAAAATCTAAGAAAATTTATTGTAGAGGGGGTCACATGACCCTGTAGGTTCAATCAAATCATTTTCAATTGCCACAAATTTTGAGAAACAACCTATCAAAGTTTGACAATTTTTTGCACTTAGGGCACTCAAGGGACAACACTGCTGGGGTTTGGCACTAAGTGTTTGACCGAGTTGGGAGGGAAAACATGAGCATTCCTAGGGTAAAACTACTTAACCAAACATGTTGGCACTATGGTTCGCACCCACAACAAATAAAACAAAAAAATTGGCTTCGTTGCAAATTTTCATTGAATGCCTTTGAAGATTTTTGCGTCAATAGAAAAATCATTGCACTAGGAAAACCACTCTGAATCTTGAAAATCTGAGACATGTTATTAGAGAGGGGTCTCATGTGACCTTGTGGGTTCAAATAGATCATTCACAAGTGCCATGAATTCTGAGAAATAGCCTGTCAAAATTTGACAATCTTTCGCACTTAAGGCACTCAAGGGATGACTCTGCTAGGGTATGGCACTGAGAATTCGACCGAGTTGGGAGGAAAAATAGAAGGATGCCCAGGGTAAAACTGCCTAATTAGTCATATTGGCAGCAATGTTTTGCACCCACGATGACTTTTTAAATTTTGTAATTACTTGTTCTTCGTCATTACTAAGTGTAATTAACCATATTTATTACATCCACATAAACAATTAATTTTTTTGGCTCAAATATGTCATAGTGCATAGGGGGCAAAAAATGAAATCAAATCCAATTTTGTTTACTTGTTATTTTTCATTACTAATTATCCATGTTATGATTAATAAAAATACCAATACGGTCATTAAATTTGGTGTAATTGCCCAACCAAATTTAACACTTTAAGATTTAGATGAAACAAATTATATCAAATCTCAAGATTATACAAATAAACATGTTGTTTATTCTTACATTCAAGATTAAAGTTTCAAAGAATTAAGACATTGCATATGAACAATAAATTATATCAAATCTTAACTTCTACATATCAAATTGATGAATAATAACAAGTGTATGTCTATATACGAAAATGGCATAAACTCCACTCAAACAAAATGTATGTCTATATACAAAATATGCATGCCAAATAGACATGTATGCATCCCTAAATATCTCTATCACATCCTAAACTATTTATGGATCATCAAAATCAATCCTATTCAAAGCACTCTTTCACTCTAAAGGATACTACACAAGAAAAATTCAAACCACAATTGAGATTAGTTATATTATATAATTTACATTCAAAAAGTTAACATAAAAATCAACATACATTGACCTATAATTGAACACTAAAATTAAATTTTTGATTACCTCAAATTCATGCCTCCTCTTAGGACTGTTGAGAGTCCTAGAACATGTCTATGGTAGAGAAGGGATGTTATCAAGATTTTTGTAGACAACCTATATATGTTCACAAACATAGCATTGATACAAGTTAGCATATAATTGTTGGTGATAGGAACATATTTACTAAACAAAAAATAAAATAAACACATACCTAAGACATCTCTTATTTTGCTTCTTAATAGGAACATATTTACTAAACATAAAATAAAATTATTTAACACATACCTAAGGCATCTCTTCTTTTGCTTCTTTAGGTATTATGGAAGCAGCCAACAAGGATGTGAAACCAACAATTCCTTGTACATAAAAATGACAAGTATGTGAAACTATCAATCTATGTAGACATGTATAATCATTATAAGTTCTTTAAGCTCTCGATTCAATCAAATTTGTGTTCAATTACCTTTCCCTTGTCTCTAATTGTGCAACATTGCACTTGCAATAGGTGTCTCCTACAAGAGTAAAATAAGATAAAAATGTAAGCTAATATATAATTTAATTAATGACAGTTTAAATGACAAGCATGTATACAATAAAAAATATAAATGACAAAGCGTAAAAATATATATTGCGTAGCTATCAAGGCCAAATGAAATGGCTGAGAGGGTGGTGTCATGGACCTCTGATAACTCCTTAGACATCAACTGTTAAATAGATCATGTATAAAAACATTAGTACTTAATACTATCTTTGATAGATATTTATTTAAAATAAAATGTACTATGAAATTGCAAGTCTTACCACCACTTTGTCAGTGTACGATGAAGATACCTCCTTGTCTCTAGCATGAGAGGACTCCCTAGGGTGTGCTCCAATCCCTATCATCTTTTATGGTGCACCTGCCATATCATGCACCTCGTAATCAGATGTGTCGATGGGATGATCAATAGATTGTCCAAGATGACCTAAGCACATGTGATGACACATAGTACAAGTATGCAGCACACAAATATGTGGACACGAGGAGGATGTGTCAGTGCCACCTGATCCACTGCTAGTATCACCCTCATGTGGCTGAGCTAGTGTCATAGTTTGAGAAACCAAAAGGCAACTCAAAGAGTGAATAACCGATATAGTCCATGATGCTACATCAACAATAATATTTGGAGGCTATACTAGAGGTGGGTGAGCAATGCGAGGAGGGGGGACATATGGGCCTTGTACTAGTCATTGACCTAGGTCTATCCTGAGGCATGCCTCCCCCCATGCCTTAAAAATGTCTCATGTCAAAGTAGTTGAGATGCTTGCCTAAAAAAAACTCGGCATATAATTTATTGATGAAGTAAAATGGCACATCAAGATTGTTGTTGGGTGGTCTATCAAACACCATCCACCAACGATCCCAAAAGTTATCTCGCATAGCATCATTTGATGGAAAGTTTTGGTTTGATTTTTTCACATCTACGGGTTGTTCGATGCAGGGATTAACAAATAGGGTGATAATTTCAACTCTAGATATCTTGAGGTTCTTCACCTTGTCATAGGACAAGCCATTCACATATTGTTCTCTCATGGCCTTTCGTCATAAAAGAATGACATTGAGCTCAGTGGTGACAATTTCTACATTAGAGATTATTACCTTTAGTGCATCTAACATGGGGGATAGATGAGGGATTATGCTATAGACATCAACAATGCCCCTCAATTGGTCCAAATTTTGACCAATTAACTCATGAATTGAGGGAGGTGGTTGTGGTAGTTGTGGTGGTTGTAGATTTTCATTGTTATTAGCCATTTTACCTTATTGTAGTTGAAACTTTAGATTTAATTAAAAGATTCAAACACCATAGTGTATTTGAAATTAAAAAACCTAATTTATAACTAAAAAATAAAAATAAAATTAAAATTAAAAAATGCAAATGAATGATAAAGAAGACAAGAAAATTGAAAAAAAATCATACTTGATGCTTGGATTTGTTGAAAATTTTCTTGAACAATCAGGTATAGGCTCCAATTAGATATCGGATCATGTTCTAAAATGTCAAACATATGGGTAAAAATGACCCACGAGCGGCCATAGTCTGGAGATTTAAAATACCCACATGTATTGAAAATCCGATAGTAGCAAACATTTGATACCTTTTTTAATGTTTTCCATTGCATATTAATAAGATATATTATTAATATATAATATATTAAATATGAATGATATATTATATAATATATAATATAGTGTTAATATATAATATATCATATAATATATTATATAATATATATGATTGCTAATATCGGGATTTCTGATATTCATTATGCTTTGACCTTTGTCATGGTTACATGTACTGACATCCAAGCCAACTACAATGTCAACACAAATTTTTTGCATTTTTTGGTAAATAGAAAAGGTCTTTTTTTCATATAGCCACTTTTTGACTCCTCATGATCCTGCACATACCCTTATATACTGTTGAATTAAAATATAATAAAAACCAAATTGCTATATTTCACTCATTTCTCTCTACTAATGCTCTGTTTATTGTTGTTATTTTAATTTATAACTATTTTGAAGCTATTTTTTATATTTACAATTTCTCGAGCCTTTAAAGTGCCATTTACAACTTTTTCTATCAAAGTGCTTTATGATTTTCCCTTGATTGGCATTGGGTAGGTGAAGTAGAGTTGATTCAAACCATGAGCAACCAACAAATTGAAGATTAATAGGCATTCCAAAATTGTCATATCCAACCAGTATAGTAATTGCAGGAAACCCAAGAAGAAAATTTCCTGCTATTTGAAACCGTAACATTGCAGCACCATTTTTATAATCCAATTTACCACATTTGTGGGTATCAGACTAAAAATGATATGCATTTACTTTGGTTGTAGGAGTGACAATAACATTTGTGGGTATCAAACTGAAATGTTCAAGTTGATTTAGTGTTTATGCAAAAAATTCATATCGATTTAATGTTTCATAACAATCTAATCTTCAAGCATTTTAGATTATGGAGTGTGATTTGAAATGTTTATGCAAAAAAATTATACACAATCTAATCCCGAAGCACTCTAGATAAATACTTTTGAAATGTCTCGAGTCTGGAACAAGACAATTTCTCTAGCTTCATATATTTTTCTTGTTTGCATTTTTTTTAATGTTTCAAAGTTCTTGATGTTTGACCAAAGGCCTTACAAATTTCTTTTATATAATTACATCACTATTTGGTTTTTTTTAATAAGAACAAGAAAACTATTATCTATCATTTATTAATCAACTCTTACAATTTGTAAGTTCAATCTAAATCATGGATCTTTTAATATGAATTCAATAAGTAGTTTGGGTCATTCATTTTATTATATAGCCTTCATTAATTAGTCATTTGATTGTATATTTTTTGTTGGTATTTTATAATCATATTTATTTAATTTGATTGCTTTTATTTGTTTCTATTTTTTATTATTTTTTCAAAAAAATATATATTTTTTAATTTGGAGAAAGATAATTACACATGCAATTCACATTCAAATGTATATTTGTGTAATTTATTCTTTCTAAAAATAATAGACTGATTATTTTTAGTGACCTCATATAACATTCAAAGATGAGTTGTCAAAATTTTAGACAAAATGAATCATCAATAAATCATAATTTAAGCTATATGTCCCTTAATTTTATGGAATGACTTTATTGGTCTAAAAAAATATGAACAATTGATTATAAGTTTTGATTTAGCTTTGTCATACTCTAGAATCATTTAGATAAATGCTAGCTTACTCAACATCATAATGAGTGGTTTGAAGGGGACATGTGACCAAATGTAAATGAAATAGTCTCTTGAACTTCTGGACTTCTCAATTTCTAGAGCATCTCATACTTTCTAAAGTGGTATGTTAAGAATACTATTTATTTCCAAAGATTGAAGGATTTTTTAAATATTGATTAACACTGTTCTTTTAATTATATGATTCACTTGATTATTGTTTTTGAACTATCACATAGAATTTGGAGTTTAGGCTAACTTATTTAGCCTTCCAATTTTAGTTTTCAAGAATGACTATGTCAAATAGTTAGACAATTCAAGTATTGATACATGTGATGCTTTAGTTGATCTAGCACAAAATAACTTATGACAATAATCTAGGATATTTCCCTCCCATTGTCATGAGATTTCTATGAGGTTTGAACTTAAACAAGTTTCTACTAAAATAAAATAATTTTTTGAAATTCTCTTCCTTCTAGAAACTTATATCGTGAAGGGGGAATGATTATTAACCTAAGATTTCTATGAAGTTTGAACTTAAACAAGTTTCTATTCAAATAAAATAAATTTTAAAATTTTTCTTCCTTCTAAAGACTTGTCTTGAAGAGGGAATAATTGTTAACATAACAAAATCATATGGGATTTGGATTGAAGTTGGTCTTGGGCATAGCTTGAAATAATTATTTTTTTTGTAAGGGAGAGTATAAGTTAACAACATAAATAGTAATAAATAATTAGTAGTTTGAATTATCTAGGCTTGTATTAAAATAACACAACATAATCATGAAAAACTTTTGAAGTATCAAAATAAATTAGACTAGGTTGATAACTCAAAGCCTATGCTCTACCCAAATTTCAAGTCTAGGGACAATAAGGGATGCGAAGATGTGGTTCTAGGAGAATTTTTTGAAGTAGTTTGTGAAGGGATGAAAAAGGATTAATATTTTTAAAATATAGAATATTTTGAAATACATGAACATATTTTAAATATTAATATGATAATACGAATAAGTCATTAATCATAGATATTATAAAATTTAATTACATAAAATTAGAATTGAATTGATATTTTATAGGAGATTTGACAAATAAATTAAAAAATGTTATTATTGTTGTTATCAATGTGCATATATTATATAAAAACTATAAAAATGTATAAAGGCTACAAATTTTAACTATAAATAATAAATATAGAAAATATGTAGTTATCCATAACCAACATTTAGTTAGATTGAATTAAAATTTCAGTTTAATTTTGAGTCACTCCTACTATGAGAAGTTTCTTCTTCCCTTATAACCCTAACCAATCATTTTTTGTGCTTTCTCATCAACCTATATAGTGGTTGAAGAATTAGCATCCGAATGTGTCACTAAGTCTAGAATTACTTGGAACTCATAATTTTGTAGTTGCAAGACATTATAAATGATCACCAACTTTTTGGATCAATCAGAGGTAAAGGTTGTTCCTTTTAATTGATTGAATGAATTTACATGTGGACCAATTCTTCTTTGCAAAAAAATAATTGGCAACTTCAAGAAAAGGAGGCTAAAGGAAAGAACCCTCAGCTCTAGTGCATCCTTACCTTGTGGTATTCACCATTTAATAGTGTTAATTTAAGCTAATGCACAACTTTATCCATCATTACCTTAGTTTGTTTAAGATTAGATTACAAAGAATGAGAAAGGCTAGTCGATGTGTTAAAACAATTGATTCCTCATTAGTATATATTTTTCATAGTGAATTCAAAAGCCTTTATTTCACTTATTCCTCATTAGATGGATGCAATTTCTTAATCCTTCCTACATATTTTTTAGATTAAGAGCATTGGTTTCCATATGAGGTGTGGTGTTCACAATGTTCTATCATTGTATCACAATGGGCCTAATATTCTCCTTATCAAATCTCAAAGTAGGATCACTACTTGTAGACACCTAAAATTGTCATGTCTAATTAAATAAATATTTTATTTATTTAATTACTTTAATCTAATTTTTCTATTAATTAAATAAATCTTTATTTATTTAATTAAATCATTTATCCTCTTCTAGCCTTATTTCTCATTTAAATAAATACATTCATTTATTTAAATCCCCCTTTTCCTAAATTAAATAAATACTTTTATTTATTTTATTGATCCCACTTCTTCTATTAATTAAATAAATAAATTAATTCATTAACCTTTTCTACCTATGACACATGTCATTCATCTCTTAATTAATACACTACCTACCCTCTCATTATTTTCTTATTTTCTCTACCTACCCTCTAATCATAGCTGACCATTTATCTTTTACACCTCTTAATCTTATCTCTCCATTTCATATAGTGTCTTCTATATAAGGAGATGTGTCCTTCATTATCAACCCTATGCATTCAACCCCCTGGACATATATTCTAATCAATTGACTACCCGACTATGCTTTCAAACTTTCATATGCGATCAAGCCTACTTGCAACCACATTTCCGTTCTTTGTTGAGCTCTTGTGCACACAAAATCTGAGAGCAAATATATCAAGCAAGATCAATGGAGATAGGAAGAAGGGAGATACAAACCCTATTGGACATGTGATGGTATAATCTTTGTGATTTCATTTGATTTGCATTGTCTTAGGTAATCTTCATATGTTATGGTGGATCTTTGTTGTTGTTAGGTTAGGGTTTTGTGGTTGAATTCATTTGGTCTTCCAATATTGTTGTTTCCACTTTCACCATAAACACTACTATGAATGCCTTTCTTTTTCTTTTTTGTCCAAGCATGCTACCAAGTGTCTTATAAATATGTCTAAGGCTTGAAGAGTATATCTTAATATATCTTATGATTTGTGTAATAGGTGACATAAAGGAGAAATCCTATTTACAATTGCAAAAAAGTTACAAAAATTATAATTTAAAATAAGGATTAAGATTTAAATGCCAAAGAGTGAATTCTATTACAAATTTAAGAAAAATAATTTTATGAGTTGAAACATTAATAAATTAATTTTTTAAATTATTAACTTCTTAATTCATTATATAAATCTACAATCATCATCAACAATCTTTTGTTTTACACTTATTCCTCCTATTACACAAACCTGTAGCCATCTACCCCAATTTTAATCAGCCACTATAAATTGTAGAGGCTCTTCCACCTCAACTATTCTCTCTAAAAAATGAAGTAGCTAGAATATGTAATATATGTAATCTTGAAGAATTATTTACAGTTTGAAATTATCTTGAACAATAAAAGTGAGATATGATGATTGTAAATGAACATCTATACATCTCTAGAAGAGTTGCAACCCACCATTATCTCCACTCAATATATCTTTCTAATGTTTAAAATGTGCTTTTGGATGCATGATCATAACATGGGGTTTAGAAAATGTGTTTGCAGCCACCTTTCCCTATTAAACCAACTAATTTACATCCATGAGTTGAATTAGTCATGAAGTGTACAATGTTAGAGGCCCCAACCTCTTGTTTAACATATTTCACAATTTAAAATTGGAATTTTGCACCCTTCCTCTTCATTGAACAATCAATAGCTATAATAAAATAAGAGACTATCGAATTTGTGACAAATATATTGATGAGTGGTCAATATTTGATATTGGTCCACCCATCAATAATGATAGAGCAGGCATCCATTATCCAAGTTTGCCTCATGTCTTCCATCAATACAATCTATTTAGAATGTTCACTATGAAGGTGGGTATTGTGAAGATTTCATTCTCAAGAGGGAATGAGTGACCAACAACAATGCCACCTTTGAACATTTGTTAAATGTACAAAGAATGTGTGACACAAAATGGCATGTGATAGACATAGAAAAAAATGGAAATAGAAGAATCAAACACTTGTTATGATTGTGCATTAAATAAGATTTCTATAATAGTGCTAATTTTTTTGCCTTGGTTGAATTAGAACCCTCTTATCTTTGAATTCCAACATTTATGGTTTAGGAGGCAATGAAACAATAGGTTGCATAGTCTCATTTGGAAATTTGTATTTCTTTTGTTACCTTCCATGTGCATCCTAGTCACCTTAGTCTTCTTTGTTAGGGTGATTTTGTCACATCCTTTTACCCAGAAACAACTTATGTGAAAAAGTAAGAATAAACTCATCCGGTTACCACTATTTAATATTTATCATGCATATGTAAAATTGAGTTTTAGTTTGTTGTGTTTTTTGGTAAAAATTTTGGTATACCAATTTCTCTATTTTACATTCTTTGCAAATTTGAATTAGAAGTAAAAAGAATGCCTTCAAACTTGATCTAATATTTTGCAAGGGTTATAACATGTGAAATTGGTTATGGGTAAAAGCACAAAATTGTGTCATGTTTCAAACCAACTTATCAGCACAAATGAATTTAAGTAATTCTACCTAAAAAATATTTTTTGTCAAACATATGGTCTATATAGATTCATTATAGCTAAGTTATATATGGGCCACAACTTTTCCAATTGGAGGTGTCTACTAAATGTATATTTTATACCACTTTGGATCTAATTACCAAAAAAAAATTTAAATTAGAAAAACTCGATGTTTCAACAACTCCTACTCTTATAAATAATATTTTTTTAAAAATATAAAAAATACCCTTTTATAGATTTATAAGTGAATTTTCTAAAATATATATCTTTTAATATTTTTAATTATTTTTTATTTTTATTGAAAGTAGGTCATCAGCACTGAAATATAAGGTTGATTATCTTGTCAAGGAAAAACACTAGAATTTATTTAAAATTTTTGAAAAAAATATGATGCAGTAGAGAAAAGAATCTATATCAAGATGATATAATTATTTTCTAATTTGGATAAATAATTAATAAAAAATTTAGTGGGAATTGGAAAGAGTTATATGTCAGCACACGTAACTTTTTAAACTTATTGAGAAATATATATTTATAAAAAATAGTAAAACATAAATATACACAAAAAAGTGAAGAAATAAAGGTAAAATTTACTAAATGATGTGTGGTGGCTTGTGTAACTTCAATTTCAGCATTTTATCAACAACTTAATTATAGTGTTTACTTTATTAAAAACTACATTCAAATCATTTTTTAAAATTTTGTTAAAATTACAAACATAAAATGAATATAAATTTTATTAGTTTACATCATTTCAAAATTCAAAAACTATATTTCACTTTCTATTGATTTAATTTAAAAAGTTGAATTAGCATTGACCATTTCCTTTACAAAAGTGTGACACGGCTTTGTACGTTTACCCTTATTTCCTAATTTGTTTTCTTCTAGGACCTATTCACACCTTTCTTAAGTTCAATACTTAGGTCTTGTGTAAGGTACACATATTATACATCTCTCTTTGTGTACAATATCATATGATTGTGGCACTTATCATAAATCTATATTGTATTCTAGTCCAACCTTATATTTAAAGGCAGGGCTTCTCTTATACATTTTACATCTTGAGCATCTTTCCCATATTGTATTCATGTTTATAGTTTTGATCTTGCATCCTTATTCGGTAGAATAACACTTTTTGTTGTTTACATTAGATAAGCTTAAGCATCTTTTTTTCTTTATATCTTATCTGTAGAAGGTTATTTGGTATTGCAAATTTCTTGATCTTGGTTGTTTACTTCAATATGATAAAACTATGAAAATTATCCAATGGGATTTTTTTCTATACCTAGAGGTACATGGAAACTTGTAATCATATACAAAATATTTCTAAGGATTAGATATTGGAGACAAATAATCCTCGCTATATATACTAGTCCCTTATATGGTGAATATATATATTAGTAAATAATGATAAGGTATTTGAGGATATTTGAAAATCCACATCAAAAGGTTTCTAACAAAAAATGAATATAAACTACTTGCAAAGATAAATCTATTGGAGAAAAGTAGGTCACATATTTAGTGTGGCTATCATTGTAAACACTTTCTAATCATCAAGATTTCTCTATTGAGTTTATATAGTGAATACTTATTAAAAATCATAATTTAGTAAACTAATTTGGGAAAAATGCTTGAGTGAATGGGCTTTAATACCACTTGCAATGTATTGGAAAGATAAAATAATCTAGATACATATAATTTTATAGAAATAAAAGAAATAGAATCCTTTGTTATATTTGTAGTCCAACTCGAAGGAGACAACATATATAGATCATAAACAATAATTGCAAGCATTCTAAATTTATTTCAATTTGATAAATCATTTAATATATATTTTTTTCAAAGAAGAATACTAACATCTATGCAAGTAGGATAAATTTTTTATTATTAGCAACTAGGAGGATGAACTACAGTGCATATTCATTCGTTTACTAATGATACAAAAGAAAAAATATTAAGAATATGCATTCAACTAGCACTTGCTAACATAAAGTAGAATAGGATACAATATAGTTCATAATATTGATATGCATCTCAAACTAATATTTCTCAAGATCTTTTAAATTGATATATTTAGATATATATGTGAATATTAATTATTAATTATTAATTCTACTTATAAATGGTTTTCCAATTGATGTAAATCGTCTATACATGTAATGAAAAATGAATTTTTTTTTTTGAAAAAATGACATTTATCTCCCATTAATTGTTAGGTTATTAATTTTAGAGTTCTTTCTATTACTGCATTGCATATCACTTTATTTTAATTAAATTATGTAATTACTCTCTTATCAAAATTATTCAAATATTTTTTTATCATATAAAACACTTACTTTAGTTTACATTCTATAAAATAATTATGATAATATATTCATTTTAAATTATGGTATTTAAAAATTAACAAAATATATGTGATAAAAAATAAATGCTCGTTCCTCAAAGTAAAACCTCTAAAATTATGTAGTAGGTAATTCATTCTAGTAGCACATTCAATATCACCATTCCATAAAAGAATTATGTTAATATGATTTTTGAAATAATAACTTCAAATAGCATTAGCATTAATGTAGAACAAATGAAATGTTTTTGATATTAAAAGCAGCCAAAAAACAAGGGGGTTGACCCATAGGAACAATAAGAAGGCCAGTGGCAGGACCACTATCCACAGATAATCAGCAGAGTTACAGCCTTTTGCCTCTATCAAAAACAATTATCATTCTACAAGAGTTTATCAAAGTTAAAGTAGGACTAATCAAAGTTTAAGTCATTTGCCATGCAGGGCAATAAACAGAGAAATATAAACAAAAGCATAAGCTAACGCTATCCGTCCATAGGCTACTAGACGTAGACAAAAAACTAGCATTCCTCCAAATACAAAAATTTATTTCTTTTTCCCATGGCTCCTCTTGGGGAGCAACTTTCTAGCCCATTCCTTGGTGAGGAATTTAAACAGGGCTTTGTAGTCCTCACCCTCCTTGCCTTTACCTTTGGACGTGCTTTCCTGCATGAGGCACAGAGTGGTAGCCAAGCATCACATAACATTCAGAGAAAATTTAGAGACATCATGCATCTTGGACTCCGCTGCCTCTAGTCTGTTGGTGATAACCCGCACATTATCAGAGAGGGCCTCCATCTTTTTCTCCAGCTCCGCTAGGTTGTTTTCCTCCTCCTCTTTTACGCTACTCCCCTCCTCCACAACCATCATTTTTTCCAGCCTGAAAGTTAGGGAGGGGAAATTTGTTGGCTTCAGACTCTTGGAAGAGGTGGGGCTTTCAAAAAACCAAGTGGAGCTAACAGAATGAGGGGTCGGGTTATGGTGGGGCAGAACCATTTTATCAGTCGAGATGGAATTATCAGTGTCATGCGAAGAGGAGGGGTCTCTCAGAGATTTTTCTGAGGGTTTAGAGGCAAGCCCGCTAGAGCGACGAGGGCTATTGGCCTCTTTGGTAAATTCCATATCAGAATCTATCTCTTGAATTTTGACTTTCTTGGGAGTTCTAACCTCCTCAGGGGAGTTTTTTTTGGTTTTCTTGCTGCAAGAGCCAATTTCCAGGAGCCGAGGAGAGCTAGCATCATTATTAGCAGGAGGGTGGGTCGAAGGGCTAGTATTAGTCATGTTCTGGACAGAGATGGAATGGGGTGGGCAGAGGGCGAGGTGAAAGTTGTACAAGCGAAGAATGAGGCCCTAGTGAAGGATGGGGAAATCTTTCCCTTTTTTCTTAGCTTCGGCAATATCCTTAACATTAGTGTCCGTAGAATGCAACAAGAAAAATGAAATGGAAATATAGTCCTTATTCCTCAAATGGTTAAGGAAAGGGAGATGGTAGTAATAGAATATGCCATACCTTCCCTCCAGCGTGAAATACTTCATCACGATATAATAGACTTCATCCCACGGGTGAGGGAGCTCCTCCCTGTTGAAGTTGCCCGCCCTCTTAACAAGGTTTTCATCTTGGTGGAAGAACTGGTTAAGGCTAGTGGAATCCACAATACGACTCTACTTTTTCCATTTCCTTCCCTCCATAGACAGACCCATCACCTGGGCTATAACTTCTTCATTAATTTCGAACAAGATACCCCCCATGGTAACTCTTTTGTCTTCCCAAGAAGTCACAAATTACTTGGATAGTTTTTCCTCATTTCCCTTCATACTTTCCATGAACTTATCAATGCCGCCTTCTGAGAAGACAAACTACACCGCCGGTTTTGCTTTGAACTCGTTCACTTTATTGGGTTCCGGTCTGAGCTTGCCCCCCCCCCCCAATTCTTGGTTCCTCTAGGTTAATAGAGTGAAAGTGATTTCTTCCAGAAAAATCACAGAGTCGAGGCAGGATTAAGGCAGAGTTGATAAAAAAACAATGTCAAACTTGAGCTAAGAGGACGTAATAATCAGAGTGATTATTATCTCTTATGTTCAAGTAGATATCAAAAATAGAAAATCTACTCGGAACGTGTGAACCTTCAATCGAGCCAGTGTGATTTGACCTTTCCCTTTCTTCACCTTTATCATCTCCAGTTGGCTCTGTCTGGGTAATAATTAGGGAATAATCATTCCCAATACCTAAACTGTCATCATAAATCCATCCCTTGTGGTAGTGGTGACTAAGCCTTCCTTTGATATGTGGCCCTTTGAGATAGTAATGGGCGGGATTCTCGCACCAACTTAAAATTTGAAAGTTGGTTTCCTTCATCGTTGGGCGGATAAAATAGTTCCTTCTTGGGTATAGGCCTTTTCCTTTTTCAAGATCACATTGGTGGTGACCAACAGCAGACTGGGGTCTCTCCAACATCGTAAGTCATTTTGCAGCCTTCCCACCACCGCCATGGAATCGACAGCTTTGTTTCCTTCTCTAAAGATATGACGGATGGTGAAGTCATCCAGGTTGACCAGAGGCTCATGACATCCCTCAAAATGGATCCCACTCTACAACCCGTATTAGAACTCCCTTTCACTGATTCCATAATAATATGAGTCTCCTTCAATTTCTAGCTGTTTAATTCCTATGGAGTTGGCCAGCTTCAGACCCCATAGGAGGGCCATTCCTTCAACTTGAGTGATCATATTGTTCTTTAGATTGCCCACATAGGCTGCCACAGTGTTCCCCAAATGATCGCAGATGATTCCACCCCCCACTTGACAAGTACATTGGGCTGAACCATCAAAGTTCAGCTTATACCAGTGCAATTTTGGGGTTGAACATCTAGTCATCCTTCTTTTTTTTTTGGCACTGTTGTTGAAGATTTTAAAACCAGGGGGAGCTTCCATTTTTTAGCAATTTTTTTCTCTATCCCATTAGGAGGATTAGGGGGGTTTTCCATTTTCTCACCTCTATGTTTTCACAGATCATCTTAAAGCAAATGTGAGCAACACTATCAGGAGGGGTTTCAGTGTCTCTGAAATTTTTTTTGTTCCTTTCTCTCCATAAGGCCCAACAAATGTGAGGCAGTATTTGTTTCCATAATTTAATGATGAGGGGATGATGGGAGGGGGAGTTCCAACCAAAGACAAATTATTTAATATCATTCTGGAAGACCCAATAGAGACCACATTTCTAGAGAGTGTTAGTCCATAGATGTTCAGCAAAGGGGAAGAGGACAAACAGGTGGTCAATAATTTCCTCGTTAGCTTTACACAAGCTGCATCTATTGGGGAGATGTAACCCCCTCTTTTTCAGGTTATCCAGAGTGAGGGTTTTACCATGCATGAGGGACCACCAGAAGAAATTAATTTTAGGGATTAGTTGGGGATTCCATATTTTCTTCCAGCACTCAACATCCGCAGGGGGTCTCAGGAGTTGTTTGTAAGCAGATTTGACTAAGAAGGAGCCTAATTGGGTCTCTTTCCAGATAAAGCTATCTTCATGAGAGGACAGGGGGATTCTAGTTTCCGTTATAATGCTCTGCAGGTCCTGAGCAAGAGGGACTGAGTTAGGCCTGTTACTGAAGACATGGACAATGTCCTTCCAACTTTTTCTTCCTGGTTCCAAATAATCAGCTATATAATCCCCCGGGAGTCCCTTTAGGTGGTGCATAATTTGATGGAAATGGGTGTTAGCCAAGGGCTTGTCGTCTGTCCAAAATTCTTCCCAGAATCTCACCTTTCTACCATTTCCCAGTTGTCATTTCAATCCTTCTCTTACAATCAATCTTCTTTTTAGGATGTTGTTCCATAACTTGGAGCCTTGGGGAAGATTGGTCGTATTCAAATGATAATAGAAATGCTCACGGTCCAGGTACTTTGCTTTGATAATGTCACACTAGTCCGCCTCACCTTTAGCCAAGTTCCATCCAATCTTTGCTATTAGCGCCTTGTTCAGGGCATTTATCTCTCTTATACCCAGGCCTCCCATTGATTTGGGTAAGCACACACTATCCCAATTGACCAAAGCAAGGTGTTTTTTCTCTTCCAAGCCTGTCCATAAGAAGGTTCTTTGGATTTTCTCAAGTTTTTCCCCCATGGCACATGATATTTTAAACATGGAAAGGAAGTACACATGAATTCCCTGTAGGGAAGCCGCAAGGAGTTGGAGCTTCCTCGCACTACTAAGGAACTTCCCTTTCCATCCAGCTAGCTTTTTCTGCATCCGTTCAAGGATAGTGTTCCAGAAAGTGGGAGTGACTTCCTTGACCATGAGGGGGAGACCAAGGTAGGTCCCCGGAAGAGCCGCCATCTTGCATCTAAGGATAGAGAGGATTCTGAGTTGAAGGTCATTAGGAGTGTTGAAGAAGAAGAGGTTACTCCTCTCATAGTTAATACATTATCCCGATGCCTTGGCATAATCATCAAGTAAGTTCTTCCACCCTTTAGCCTCCATGATAGAAGACTTGCCAAATAGAAAGGTGTCATCCACGAATTATTGAATATTAGAGGGGGGAGCGTGGAAGCAGCTTTGAACCCTTGGAGCCTACCATTGGTAACCAGGTCGGCCACATTTCTGCTCAAGACTTCAGCTATCATGATAAAAAGATATGGGGACAGAGGGTCACCCTGCCGGATGCCTTTTTCCACTTTGAAGCAGCCCCTAGGAGTTCCATTAATCAAAACCAGGAACTGGACCATAGTAACACTTTCTCGAATCATATCCACCACCTTTTGGTTGAAGCCCAGTTTTAAGAGAGATTTGAAAAGAAAACCCCAATTAACCTTGTCATAAGCTTTAGAAATTTTTGAAAGCCATACCTAGTATTTTGCTCTTGTCCATGGAGTGGATTATCTCATGAGTGGCAATGGTAGCATCCAAAATTTGGCGGCCCGGGATAAAACCTTTCTAAGACGGGCTAATAAATTTCACCAGAAGGGGTTTAATTCTATTCATAAAGACCTTGGAGACTATCTTGTATATGGTATTGCATATACTTATGGGTTGAAACTCCTTCAAGCGGCTAGGATTTGTGGTCTTTGGGATTAGGACAATGTAAGTGTTGTTTATTTTTTTCAGTAATTTTCCTGTCTTAAAGAAATCTTGCATAGCTTTAGTGACATCATATCTCACAATGTCCCAATAATCCTAAAAGAACACCGGGGGGAAACCATCCAGACCCAGGGTCTTATAAGCCCCATAGCAAAGACAGCCAAGTGGACTTCATCAGCAGAGATAGGGGTAGTTAGTTGATGGTTATCATTCTCCTTGATGACAGTCGGAAGCTTACTCACAAGGCAATCCTGAAGAGCAGCATCATTTCCACCATCTTCTGAGTGTAACCTTGTGAAAAAATCAGAAGCACTATGCCCAATTAGGGAGTCTCCGGTGATCTCCTGGTCAGCTTCATCTTTGATTCTTTTGATGTAGTTCCTTCTCCTATGAATACAGGTCGATCTATGGAAGAAGGCATAATTTTTCTCCCCTTCCTTCAGCCACTGGATTTTGGATCTTTGCTTCCAGTGCACCTCCTCCTTAGAGAGGATATCCTTCCAGTTCTTGCGACAGTCTTCTTCCTCCCTCAAAATAGGATCTGGGGGGTTACCGGTAGCCATAATATTCTGAAGTTGCTCCAGTCTGGAGCCCAAGTCCTTTTTTTTGAAGATATCCCTGAAGGTGGTCCTATTCCAACCTTTGACTTCCTTGCTAATGAGCTTTAGTTTCTCCATAATTCTAAACATAGCAGTCCCTTGGACCGGGCTAGCCCACCAAATTCTAACTAGATCTCTAAAGTCAGGGTGAGAGGCCCACATAATCTCATAGCGAAAAGAACAAAAGAAAATGTTCCTAATACTAATTGAGGTACTTCAAATTGACCAATAATTCATCTCTATTATCCCAATAATAAAAATGTTATACAAAGAAGAACAAATGCAAAATATAAATCTCAAAATTTTTAAAATAAAAATTACAATCAATTCTATAAAGCTTTTGTGTGTTTAACTTTTTTATTCTGGAATTAAATAAATCCATTTAAATTTTATTCCTTACTAATATGCTCCATTGTT
The DNA here is from genome assembly GCF_030272615.1 of Cryptomeria japonica. Classification (NCBI taxonomy): domain Eukaryota; kingdom Viridiplantae; phylum Streptophyta; class Pinopsida; order Cupressales; family Cupressaceae; genus Cryptomeria; species Cryptomeria japonica. The sequence continues at coordinate 5,322,879 of NC_081412.1, read as the reverse complement.
TTTTTCTAAATTATGAATTATAATTTGTCCAATTAAAAAATTAAATGGAACTAGCTATGCCTCCCCAAAGACAAACAACTTAGTTTACATATTATTCACAACCATACAACCTAGAGCCTTCGCTATAGAAAACATTTCATGGTGCCTTGTCTATGCTTCCACATTTTACGTGAAAATAAGATCTATTTAGGTTTGAAAGCTCCCATTTTGGCATAGGTCGTGTGAAAACTACCAATATGATGTACATTGACATGACACCAAATAAAATGACCACATATTACTGTAAAACATATATAATTAATGAAGGCTAAATTTTATGTTTCATGTAGTGATGTTAGATTGAAAACACAGTGAAAATAAAGCCTCATACTTATTCTTGTCATTGTAGAATGAATTAACATATCAACAAACAAATATTAAATTACACCACCATCCAACCTTAGCTCTAAATAAATTGCTATATGAAAAATTCTAGCACACATCTAATGAATCATGATAATGAAAAAGGTGATTCATAATCATATAGTGACATTTGCATTAATTGTGAGGACATCTTGAAAAAAAGCAAATTTATTGATCAAAAGTCATTGTCAAATAATTGATCTAAAAATGAGGGTACACATTGTTGAAGACTTTGGTGCCCTATTATTGGAAGATTATGAGTTAATCTTGTGTCCCATAGGCTGCCTTGTGGATGGTTTTGAAAAATTTCATTCATTCATTCAGTCTAATAGAAAAAAACTGAAAAAAATTAACATTAGAAAACTAAAAATAGCATGTGAAACACACTCCCTAGTAAAATGGCCATATATTCCTATTAAACATATATAATTAATAAGTCCTAAATTTTATGTTTCATATAGTGATGTTAGGTTGAAACACCTAAAAATAAAGTCACATGTTCATTCTTGTCATTGTAGAATGCCTTTGACATTAATTACCATATATCAACAAATAACATTGAATAAAATTCTAGCACACACATAATGAATCATTATAATGGAAAAGGTGATTCACAGACATATAGCTACATTTGCATTAATTATGAGGACATCTTGAAAAACAACAAACTTATTAATCAAAACTACTAGTTAAATAATTGTTCTAGAAAAAAGGGTACAAATTGTTCAAAACTTTAATACCCATTTTAAAATCAATCTTTCTTCCATTCATTCAATCTAATACATTAGAAAACTAAAAATAACATGTGAAACACACTCCCAAATAAAATGGTCACATATCTTGTAAAATATATCTAACTAGCACTTGTACCTATAGGAGGTTCAAGGCATAGCCCACAAAAGATTAAAGGTAAAATTTAAATGTACTCTAATATTACATTAGATGAAGTATTATATTGCAAATATTTTTGTATTAAGTATCATAGAATCACAAAGCTCATTTTTTCTCATTCGAGCATCCACGTTACAAACCTATTATAAATACCAACTCCTTTCAAGCAAACTTACTACAAATACTAGCTCCTTTGAGCACCAAACTAGAAACAACAATTGGAAGACCAAGGGTCACAACTTAGAAATCCACTTTAAACAATGAGACAAATACAACCAATGGAAGACCAAGAGTCACAACTTAGAATTCTACACAATGGTGTCCCTCATGGAAGTTGAACTTGGGTCTCCACATTGAGAACTCAATGCTTTAACCAATTAAGCTCAACCCCTTGGACATATTGCAAATATTAAAAAAACATAAATGTATATTAAGTGAATTATTATATGATAATGTCAACCATACAAACCAGTTATATATAATAATTATAAGAATAAAAGATCTAGGAAATAAAAAAATATAACTATAAAAATTAATAGTAAAATGATCTTAATATACAATATTATAAACTACTACTACACACAATTATATTTCCAACAATTTGTTAGTGAACGGATTTTGCCTTTCTGAAAAATGATTAATTCAAACTCTGACGCCTTCTTTAAAAGACAAGTGTTCAACTAAACAGTTGGGTAAGTGTTATATAAACCACTTCCCTCTGAATTTTTCATAGGTACAACTCTCTGTCTTAGTTATTCGGGGAATAATCTAATTAATTTTTGATTGGTATGCTTTTAACCTGAAAGCATGTAAGGCTGCCTACTTCATTCTTGGATGAGAGGCCAATATTTCACACATATTTCAGAGAAAAAGAATTAACTTTCCAACCGTTTCAACACAAGAGATGGAAGTAACTGAAACAAAGTTCAGAAAACCATTCTAACAATTCAGATAAGAAAAGAACAGATAAGAGAAAACAAATCTATCTTCAAGCACAAGTTTTTTTTGAAAAACAAAACTCATAGGAAGGAGTCCCAGAAAAATAATAATTTTCTGCACTAGAAAGGTGATTATTGTTGTTTGATTAGATCAACATATGCAAAGATATGCGACTACACAGATTCAAAACCCTCAGATTTCCTTCTCCCAAAAATAGTATGATCTTATATATATATATATATATATATATATATATATATATATATATATATATATATATATATATATATATATATATATATATATATATATATATTATGTGACAAAGGCACATCAATACATCTATAAATCCTTTTCTATTCCAGATTTTAAAGTCTGATCCTTCCTTCCACAAAACAAGACTTTTACAAAACAAAGGAAAATAAAACCAAAAACTAACTAAAAATTCTTCACCAAATCTAACCCCTATTCCATCTATCTTCCTTTAATTTATAGTTTTTAGAATAGGGGAGGTCTCCCTGAAAACTTGACCTCCCCCAAATCAGTTATGAAACTAACAAGATATACTTGGGACAGATGTCCCAAAGTCTTTGCATAAACATGAAAATCATATAAACAAAAATAGGGCCTAGATCAATGCATTATGCCACTTTCCCATCATCATCTTCTTCTTCACTTTCCTGGGCATCGTGGGCGGTTGTGAGTTCCTGGATTATAGATTGATTCAGAACCTTCATCTCATTGAGCTTTGCCTTCGCCACTTCCTTATTCCACCGGTGCTTCACCATCTTTTCTGCATGTTTTGGTAACTGATCATTACTAATAAAGGTCATGGACTCGATCCGAGCAACCTGTGTTATATCCTCAGGAGTGAAATTACCCTTGGCTTTGATTTTCTCCATGTATATTTGGAAAACTTTTATCACATCCTGCGTGTTTAGCACGCAAATTTCCAACTGCCAATCATGGTCAGGGTTAACCACCTTGTTGTCATTAACTATATTGCATTGGAGGTCTTGGAGTTCATACACAAAAGTCTTAGCGTCAGAGATCACAGATTTGAAGGTAAGCACCTGCCACATTATGGTCTTTTTCAACACGAAGAGCTGGCATTCATCTATCACCAATCTGATTGAATGCTCTATCAGGAATCAGGTAACTCCATACTCTTCTATTTTCGTGAACATCGACAAGACGTTCTCCCATTTGTGTTCCTCTTTCTCCCATGGTGAAATCTGATTTTGAACTTTTGCGATGAGGCTTTGTATCTCATCACATAACTTCTGGGAGTCAGTGATATACTTCTCTCCATCCTTGACTATTCCTTTCATCCATCTCTCCACGGCCTCTGCAATGCTTTTGGCCCGTTGAACTTGGCTCATTAATTTTTTATTTTCTGGTGAAGTCAGATCAAAGTTCTCTGTAGCATGAGATATAGGGAGTGCCCCAAAGCAACCAATGTTGTCGATGAATTGGGCAAGAATATTTATGTGTCGCTTTAGCTCTCTCTTTTCCCGTCCATCTTTCTTCGATCTGGTGAGCATTTTCTCTACCGATACCTAGAAGAAATGATTGTCTGAGTCCCTACTCATATTTTCCAGCTCCACCTTAGTGATCTCAAAATCATCTGTACTAAATTCCTTGTTTTCATCCTTGGGCTTGTATGAGGCAATTTTAGCGACCCATTTTTCGGTTCGTTCATCATTATCTAGGCGAGTAGCTATTTTGAACTTTTTCAGCTTGGGGTTCTTCTCTATGTACTTAATGACTATCTCCTGAATTGGAATAGTCATAGGAAGGAAATTCTGCTTTTTGTTTACCGAAGTGGTTAACCACTTAAGAGTTGCACTAGAACTGGTTGTTCCTTCGATCGCTTTAGAAGGTGGTGTCATAGCTACGGTTACCGCATGGGAATCTAGGGCATTAGCAACATTGCTATCCAGGTCTTCAACTTCAAATATTTGGGCATCAAAAATTGTATCCTTCACCTCTGTATCCTTAGCTTGACCCATCCTTCTCTGAGTAGCACTTCGTGACCGGGTATGTTGAGGAGTACAAAAATCCAAAGCTGAATTAGACTTGTGTCTAACCTGAGGCAGATTTTTATCTTTACCTGCATGAACAGGCATAGAAGCATTATTAGAAAAATGCTTTGGTGAATGCAGAGGAACCTTATTACTTCTCGCATAATTAGACTTGACACCTAATTTCACTGTTTTCTTCCTAGCAACCCATGCCACAGTTCTCTCCAAAAATCCTTTGGTTCTTAGTTGTATATCATCTTCCTCTTCCTCATCCTAGTTGATTGAAGGCACCTCAGTTTCTGCATGAGCTAAGTATCCAGGTTCAAACAGTTCTAGATAGTCCTCTTCGAGCCCCTTAATGTCCAGCTTTACCTATAGTGAAATAACTTGCTCTAACACCATCCTCATGTTTCCCCTTTTGAAAACCTCAAGTTCATCAGTACAATCTTCCCAGAAGTCCTCCAATTGTGGCATTGGGAGATACGAAATTAGACCAAGACTTCGGGAAAAACCCTTATTATCAAAACCTTTCCTTTTAGGGTACAGGAAAAAATTGAAGTTCTTGAGATCCGCTCCAATACTCAAGGCATCAGACATTGAACTACAAGACAACACACCTAATTGGATGGGAAAATGACCCTCCCATTTATCCCTGGGTTGCGCCTTTTAATCACAGAGGTCAGCTCCCTACATATCTCCGCTAAAACAAAGCAATATGAACAAAAATGAGGGAGCTTGAAGGGTTCCTCTTCAAAGCCACCTATTCTTATATAGCAGAAACAAGGAAACTGGATAAAGAAACTGCCAAACCTCTTTATCAATGTCTGCGCATCCTCGGAGATTCTTTTGGTTTCCATATTTTTCAATTCATAGCACAAATCGCCCAGAAAAGCATTATGTACCCTTCTGAAATCTTGCAAGGCATTATCCTTTTGCAACATGGGGTAAAAATCATACATGGGAACATCTTCCTCAGTGAGCTATCTTAGTATTCCAACTAACTCCTTAACACACGCCAAACAATATACAAGATATGAAGACATGAAGAAATTTTGCTTAAACTGTGTAGCCATACTCAGTTGCTCCCTCATTGAATCGGCAATCAATTCTGCCCAATCAAGGTATTGCTTCCCCTCTAGTACTAGTTGCACATAGCAATAAATCTAGTCGTCGAAACTGTAGGCCTCTATAGAGCCTCGGACTCGGTGCAACAAAAGCATGACATCGTAAATGTGAGGCAGCATGTGATTCTTATTGGGATTCTTGGGCAATCTGGAACCACCTCTTTGAGGAACCTTCAACTAATATTTTGCTACGTTATTTCAATGTCCGGTTCTGTCCGCGTTGAACTCGGTGATTGACTGAATAGGGGAAAAGTTGGAGAACTGGTAGTCAGGTATCTTAAAGACGGAGGAAATTACTTCACGGTTTATAGCAAGAAGGGTTTCACCATTGTCTCTTCTAATGGTCTCAGAGACTGGATCATACCTAGCGATACATTCCCTAACCAATTCTGGGCAAGGGATAGCTGGGGGAAAGGCTGCCGCCTCTATGAGAACGCTACTTAAAATCTCCACACCAAAAGATCTATCAATTCCCTTGAACACTCTTTCTTTTAAAACTTCAAGATTTTCCCCTTTAAGGTCAGTATCGTTAACTATGGGTTCTATACATGCAAGGCTAAAAACATTTCCAAACAAGTGCAGTGTGGGCTTCATAATTCAAAGTCATAAGCCTTAATTTGTTGCAGCAACTCTACTACAAGAGAAGAAATACAGGTAAAAATTACTGGAGAGAACAAGAAATGGACTCACCTTCACAGTTGAGCAACCAGACGACTACCGGTGATTAAAACTTCTATCTAGGAAAAATAACACCGCAGCAGTGAGGAACAAATTTTCAAAGAATTAATCCTTCATACCTTATAGCGAGGGCAATGATACGGAACTATTAAATGTAATAATTTCAATTGTCAGTTTTAGTGTGTTAAACTTGTGGATTGGACATCGCACGCATGCATTGAAAGCATGGTAGCATTTTTTAAGTAACCGCTAGTTCCCAAAATGATTACTTACTTCGAAATGCCAACAATTAACATCACTTAAGATATGGTTCACCTCCCTCATATTTGGCAATCAATGCACCATCAAATCATTTAACCCGCGGGACCCACCAACTTTGTGTTAGGGTTTCAAGCAGATCTGAAGCAAATATGAACTAACAATTATATGCAGATTTAAATACAAAAGATAAAGAAATAAAACAAGACACAGATAACATAGAGATTTAACATGGTTCACCCAGAATGGGTTACGTCCACCATACACAGCCGTCCAATCTTTCTTATTATCCAGCAAAAACAGTACATCAACCTTACAATGCCTTTTTAGGGAAACAAACAAAGTCGGCCTTTTTAGGGTTTTATTACAATGTCGGTTTTCATCAAAGAAAAATGGCAAAAAAAAATTTCTCGAGGGCTACCGCCCCTGAACCCCTACTTGGGGCCCAACCTGACCCTGGACCCCGATGAGGATACGTGCTAAGTGTACAGTACTTTGTTGATCAGTCACCACATTTCAACAATCTCCCACTTGGAGACTGATCAGGCTCCACACCAAACAATCTCCCACTTGGAGACTGATCAGGCTCCACACCGAACAATCTCCCACTTGGAGACTGATACTACACGACACCACTGTACATGCAACATCCGCTGGATAAAACACTAGGACTTGACTGGTATAAATTCCACAATTATCAATCAAGAAGACCACCAGAAATTGATGAAGAAATCAGCTTCTCCTGTGGAACTGCCTTTGTGAACATATTTGGCAGGATTCTCACTTGTGTGAATCTTCTCAAGCCGTAACTGACCCTCCTCCAAAATAGTCCGGATGAAGTGGTACCTGAGCTGAATGTGCTTTGTCCTTGAATGAAAAGTAGAGTTCTTCGCAAGATGAATGGCACTCTGGCTATCAGTATACAATGGGCTATCCTCTTGTGTCTGACCCAATTCCTTCAAAAAACATTGCAACCAAATCATCTCTTTGCTGGCTTCTGTAGCAGCAACATACTCAGCTTCAATGGTTGAAAGTGCAACAACCTTTTGCAGCCTAGAAATCCAACTGACTGCAGTTCCCCCTATAGTAAAAACATACCCTGTAGTACTCCTCCGTGAATCAGTATCACCCGCCAAATCAAAGTCAACAAATCCACTTAGAGCAGCATTAGATCCTTTGAAACATAATGCCTTCATAGTAGTTCCTTTCAAATACCGAAGAATCCATTTCACAGCATTCCAATGTTCCATACCCGGATTACTCATAAACCTGCTCACAACTCCCACTGCATGTGCAATATCTGGCCTTGTGCATACCATTGCATACATCAGACTGCCAACAGCTGATGAATACGGGATGTTAGACATTTTATTAACCTCTTCCTGTGCCTTTGGGCACATCTCCTTAGTCAATTTGAAATGACTAGCCAAAGGTGTACTAACTGCTTTTGTATCCTGCATGTTAAATCTTTTCAACACCTTCTTTATATACTCACTTTGGGACAAATTCAAGGTTCTATTTTTCCTATTCCGTGTAATCCTCATACCGAGAATTTGCTTAGCTGCACCCAAATCCTTCATAGAAAATGACCTGGCTAATTTCTATTTAAGATCATTTATATGTTGCATGTTAGACCCAGCAACAAGCATGTCATCAACATAAAGCAACAGGATAATATAACTACCATTATCAAATCTCTTAAAATATACACAATGATCAAAATGACATCTATGATAACCATGTTCAGCCATGAAACTATCAAATTTTAAATACCATTGTCAGGGTGCTTGCTTTAGGCCATACAAACTTTTCTTCAACCTGCACACCAAGTTCTCCTTACCTTTGACCTCATATCCCTGTGGTTGCAACATGTAAATTTTCTCCTCCAAATCTCCATGGAGAAAAGCTATTTTGACATCTAATTGTTCAAGATGTAAATCATTTGCAACCACAAGACTAAGTACAGTTCTAATTGAAGTCATTTTTACAACTGGAGAAAATATTTCATCATAATCTATACCCTTTTTCTGTGCAAAACCTTTTACCACAAGTCTGGCCTTATATCTTTTCTGACCTCCTTCCTCCTCCTTCAGCCAATAAACCCATTTGTTAGGCAAGGCTCTTTTTTCTACAGGTAAAGGGACTAAGTCCCAAGTCTTATTTTTCATCAAGGAGTCCATCTCCTCTTTCATGCCTAGCTGCCATTGTTGTTTGGCGTCCACCTGCATTGCTTCTTCATATTCTTCTGGTTCACCAGAATCTGTTAATAAAATAGAATACAAAGAAGGAGAAAATCTTTCAGGGGGTCTACTTGTCCTCGTAAAATGTCTAACACTTGCAGGAGTTTGTGGGACAATCTATTGTTGCTGAGCATCAGGTACCTGTGGCATTTCATTTTCAGGAATCTCATCCAACACCACATATTCTTGTTTGTCCTGTTCATGCTTCTTTTCCTGCATCTGTTCTTTATACATAACCTTCTCATTGAATATAACATCTCTACTTCTAATTATTTTCTTATTTTCAAAATCCCATAACTGATAGCCATATTCATCTATCTCATATCCAATGAAGGCACGTTTCTGAGATTTAGCATCAAGCTTGGTTCTATTTTCTTTATCAACATGGACAAAAGTTTCGCAACCAAAAGTTTTTAGAAAAGAATAATTTACCTTTTTACCAGTCCATGCCTCCTCTAGAATACCACCATCCAAAGGGGTTGAAGGTCCTCTATTTATCAAATAGACAGCAGTATGTATAGCATCTGCCCAAAAATGTAAGGGCAATCCAGCATGCAATCTCATGCTCCTCGCACGTTCCATGATAGTCCTATTCATTCTCTCTGACACACCATTTTCCTGTGGAGTTCCTGGAACTGTCTTCTGCTTCCGAATCCCATTTAAGGAACAGCAATCTTCAAATGTTTTGCTGCAATACTCACCTCCATTATCCGATCTGAGACACTTGAACTTTTTTCCTATCTCATTCTCAACCAAAGCTTTCCATTTCTTAAAAGTTTCAAAAACATCTGATTTTTGTTTTAAGAAATATACCCATGTTTTTCTGGTTGAGTCATCAATAAAAATAACATAATAACAAGAGCCACCAAGAGATGATACCTGAGCCGGTCCCCATACATCTGAATGTACAAGCTCTAACTTCTCACTCTTCTTCTCTTTCCCAACCTTGAGAAATCTAACTCTTTTATGTTTACCATAAACACAGTTTTCACAGAACTCTAAATCATTCCTCTTTAGTCCTGGCAATAGATTTTTGGAGTGAAGGATTTTCATCCCTTTCTCACTCATGTGCCCAAGCCTATGGTGCCACATTATCGAATCTGTTCTTGCAATATTTATTGTTGTTGTCCCTGCAGTAACTTTATCTATAGCAGCTAAGGTAGAGTAAGTGTTACCAATACCCAGATATAATGTGCCTACCTTCACACCTTTAGCTACTACTAATGATCCTTTAGTGACCTTCCACATACTGTCTGAGAAGGTAACTATGCAACCTTCACTACCTAGTTGCCCTGCAGAAATTAAATTTCTTCTTAAATTAGGAACATGTCTTACCTCCTGCAGAAACCAGTCATTACCATTCTGCAACTTGATCTTTATCTTTCCTTTTCCAACAATTTGACAGGGCTCATCATCACCCAAATATACCTATCCAAAATCACCTTGAATATAATCCAAAAAATATTTTCTATGGGGTGTAGCATGAAATGAAGCCCCAGAATCTATTACCCAGGAATCATTAACATTATCCAAACATAAGATTAAAGAATCTTGTAAAGTATTACTTGCAATATCAGCTTCCTTACTATCATTTTCATTTTTGTCTCCTTCTCTGTTTTTCCGAGACCAACAGTCTTTCTTTAGATGACCAGGCTTTCCACAGTACCAGCAATCTTTCTTTCCTCTAGATTGAGAGCGTCCTTTCTTTGACTTCCCTTGTGACTTCTCATTCTCAGGGTCTTTTCCTCTTTCCTTTGATCTTCCTCTATTCTCCACATTCAAAACACTACCCGATGATGTTGAAGTCTCACCTATGCTTTTCCTTCGCATTTCCTCACTTAGGATAACACCAACAATATCATCAAATACCAAAGTATTTTTACTAGAGACAGAGTTACTTATAGCCATAACCAAGCTATTCCAGCTTTCTGGCAAAGAACATAAAATCAAGAGAGCCCTAACCTCTTCTGCAAAGGTAATTTTTACCGAAGACAATTGACTGGTAATTGTATTAAATTCATTTAAGTGCTCCGCTACAGATCCTCCCTCACTCATTTTCAAATTAAACAAACGCTTCATAAGAAATACCTTATTCGAAGCCGAGGGTTTCTCATACAACTTAGCCAATGTTGCCATCAAATCTATAGTCATTTTTGCTTCTATTATATTGAATGCTACAGACGATGCAAGGCACAATCGAATGGATCCCAGTGCCTTTCTATCTAAAATGTCCCACTCTTCATCTGATATTGTGGTCGGTTTCTTTGCCTTTCCTTCCAATGGCCGCCACAAATCCTTTTGATACAGGTAATCCTCCATCTGCATTTCCCATAACTAATAATTTTGGCCGTTAAACTTTTTGACCTTGAATTTAGAATCCTCCATTGCTCCCACTCAAATCTAAAAGTCCTGCCAATTTACAGAAAACCTCGCTCTGATACCAATTGTTCGGGTATCAAGCAGATCCGAAGTAAATATGAACTAACAATTATATGCAGATTTAAATACAAAAGATAAAGAAATAAAATAGGATACAGATAACATAGAGATTTAACGTGGTTCACCCAGAATGGGTTACGTCCACCATACACAACCGTCCAATCTTTCTTATTATCCAGCAAAAACAGTACATCAACCTTACAATGCCTTAAGCATCCCAGCCGCTTATAACATGCATATTTAGGGCAACAAACAAAGTCAGCCTTTTTAGGGTTTTATTACAATGTCGGTTTTCATCAACGAAAAACGACAAAAAAAAAATTCTTGGGGGCTGTCGCCCCTAAACCCTTGCCCGGGGCCCAGCCCGACCCCGAACCCCGGCAAGGATACATGCTGAGTGTATAGTACTTTGCTGATTAGTCACCACATTTCAACACTTTGAACACATATGAACATCCTGAACAGAGTTTATTGGGGTTCAAGTAGTTCAAGGCATACACTGCACTCAAGGGAAATCTTTTCTAAGAGTATTAATTATGTCAAGTGTTGCTAACCATTTGTGCTGTGTTGAACATGTTGAACACGTTTGAACCTTTTGAACTCAATTCAATGAGTTCAACGCCTGGAGAGAGATGACGTAACACGTCACCGAACAAAACCCATAAAGGGCCGCTGTAAAACACTTTAAGAAAATGTTAGTATGAAAAATCCCCTGAACACCTAAGAACCCGTGGAACCTAAATGAACCAGATGAACCCGGTTCAAGATGGTTCAAAGTGTTCACGGAGTTCAACCAATTACTAAAACTCGGCATTTTTTATTGAAAGACGATTTGTAAATGGACTAAGGGCTTGAACTAGGGTATTACAAGAAAAACCAAGGACTCCAAAAGGAATTTAAAAAGGAAATTTGTTCTTATTATGAAGGAAGAATGACGTGGTAACACAATTAAATTACTTTATCTTGGGGTGAAAATCTTAATTGTAACCTTAATCCTAACCCTAACTTCAATTTTAAAAGTTCATAATATTTAAAGCTACAAAAATCACTATATGAATATAAAAAAACCTAACTTCAAGAATGATATTGATTTCATTGATTTGCATCATTTATTTGTGAAGTATGTGAACTAATGAATTTTATCATCTTATATATTTTAAGGTATATGATAATGGTGAATTAGCACAAGTAGGTCTATCTCTTTGCTTCCATCCCTCCCATCCCTCTCATTTCATTTGTATAAAAGAACGGTTATAAATTAATTTAAATAATATATTATAAAAATATTAATTATATATTAATTTAAAGAAAATTATATGTAAAAATATTAAATATATAATATTTTTATTTACTGTTATAAATTAAATTTCATATAATATGAAATAATAAATACACACTCTCTATATATATGAGAAGCAATCCTATTAAAAAATTCAAAACTAAAATGAAAATAAATTAAAAGATAAAAAAATAAAAAACAAAAAATCCACCAAAGAACTTTTCAAATAAACTTTTACAATAAAAGAATTAAAAATTAAATATAAAAATAATGCTATAAAGAAAAAACTCATTATAATTGAGATCAAAGTGAGCCAAAATAAAAACTGAAAACCAATACAATTTAGTAATTGATTTATTTTCTCTCTTGATTCACGGGGAGTGCCATCAAAACGAAGTTAGTGATCCCTTATGGATAAGAATATTCCTGAGACAAAACTAATTTGTTCCATCATACGTGTTTGGCTTTTCAAAAGTCTGGCACACACTTGACATGTGGCTTTATCATATTTTTTCTTCTCTTTTTTTCTTGCTTACAATTTTACCTATAAATTGTATTTGTAAGAATATTATTAACAATTTTATTTATAATTTTTTTAAGAAGATTGTATAAAAATAAACAGTGATTTTCGGACCACTTGCTTCACAAATTGCTCCTAAAAAAGTTGAACAAATGCTAGCTAAGCAACATCACGATGACCTGTCCATATAAATCAAAATTCATTGTCAAATAGTTGTTCTAGAAAAGAAAGTACAAATTATTCAAATCTTGTATCCTAAGAATGAAGCATAGATGGTTTTAAAATCAATCTTTCCTTTGATCTTCCTCTATTCTCCACATTCAAAACACTACCCGATGATGTTGAAGTCTCACCTATGCTTTTCCTTCGCATTTCCTCACTTAGGATAACACCAACAATATCATCAAATACCAAAGTATTTTTACCAGAGACAGAGTTACTTACAGCCATAACCAAGCTATTCTAGCTTTCTGGCAAAGAACATAAAATCAAGAGAGCCCTAACCTGTTCTACAAAGGTAATTTTTACTGAAGACAATTGACTGGTAATTGTATTAAATTCATTTAAGTGCTCCGCTATAGATCCTCCCTCACTCATTTTCAAATTAAACAAATGCTTCATAAGAAATACCTTATTCAAAGTTGAGGGTTTCTCATGCAACTTAGCCAATGTTGCCGTCAAATCTATAGTCATTTTTGCTTCTGTTATATTGAATGCTACAGACGATGCAAGGCACAATCGAATGGATCCCAGTGCCTTTCTATCTAAAATGTCTCACTCTTCATCTGATATTGTGGTCGGTTTCTTTGCCTTTCCTTCCAATGGCCGCCACAAATCCTTTTGATACAGGTAATCCTCCATCTGCATTTTCCATAACTGATAATTTTGGCCATTAAACTTTTCGACCTTGAATTTAGAATCCTCCATTGCTCCCACTCAAATCTAAAAGTCCTGCCAATTTACAGAAAACCTCGCTCTGATACCAATTGTTAGGGTTTCAAGCAGATCCGAAGCAAATATGAACTAACAATTATATGCAGATTTAAATACAAAAGATAAAGAAATAAAATAGGATACAGATAACATAGAGATTTAACGTGGTTCACCCAGAATGGGTTACGTCCACCATACACAATCGTCCAATCTTTCTTATTATCCAGCAAAAATAGTACATCAACCTTACAATGCCTTAAGCATGCCAGCCGCTTATAACATGCATTTTTAGGGCAACAAACAAAGTCGGCCTTTTTAGGGTTTTATTACAATGTCGGTTTTCATCAACGAAAAATGACAAAAAAAAATTTCTCGGGGACTGTCGCCCCTGAACCCTTGCCCGGGGCCCAGTCCGACCTCAGACCCCGGCAAGGATACATGCTGAGTGTACAGTACTTTGCTGATCAGTCGCCACATTTCAACACTTTGAACATATATGAACATCCTGAACAGAGTTCATTGGGGTTCAAGTAGTTCAAGGCATACACTGCACTCAAGGGAAATCTTTTCTGAGAGTATTAATTATGTCAAGTGTTGCTGACCATTTGTGTTGTGTTGAACATGTTGAACACGTTTGAACCTTTTGAACTCAATTCAATGAGTTCAACGCCTGGAGAGAGATGACGTAACACGTCACCGAACAAAATCCATAAAGAGCCGCTGTAAAACACTTTAAGAAAATGTTAGTATGGAAATCCCCTGAACACCTAAGAACCCGTGGAACCTAAATGAACCTGATGAACCCGGTTCAAGATGGTTCAAAGTGTTCACGGAGTTCAACCAATTACTAAAACTCGGCATTTTTTATTGAAAAACGATTTGTAAATGGACTAAGGGCTTGAACCAGGGTATTACAAGAAAAACCAAGGACTCCAAAAGGAATTTAAAAAGGAAATTTGTTCTTATTATGAAGGAAGAATGACGTGGTAACACAATTAAATTACTTTATCTTGGGGTGAAAATCTTAATTGTAACCTTAATCCTAACCCTAACTTCAATTTTAAAAGTTCATAATATTTAAAGCTACAAAAATCACTATATGAATATAAAAAAACCTAACTTCAAGAATGATATTGATTTCATTGATTTGCATCATTTATTTGTGAAGTATGTGAACTAATGAATTTTATCATCTTATATATTTTAAGGTATATGATAATGGTGAATTAGCACAAGTAGGTCTATCTCTTTGCTTCCATCCCTCCCATCCCTCTCATTTCATCTGTATAAAAGAATGGTTATAAATTAATTTAAATAATATATTATAAAAATATTAATTATATATTAATTTAAAGAAAATTATATGTAAAAATATTAATTATATAATATTTTTATTTACTGTTATAAATTAAATTTCATATAATATGAAATAATAAATACACTCTCTCTATATATATGAGAAGCAATCCTATTAAAAAATTCAAAACTAAAATGAAAATAAATTAAAAGATAAAAAAATAAAAAATAAAAAATCCACCAAACAAAAAAACCAAAGAACTTTTCAAATAAACTTTTACAATAAAAGAATTAAAAATTAAATATAAAAATAATGCTATAAAGAAAAAACTCATTATAATTGAGATCAAAGTGAGCCAAAAAAAAAACTGAAAACCAATACAATTTAGTAATTGTTTTATTTTCTCTCTTGATTCACGGGGAGTGCCATCAAAACGAAGTTAGTGATCCCTTATGCATAAGAATATTCCTGAGACAAAACTAATTTGTTCCGTCATACGTGTTTGGCTTTTCAAAAGTCTGGCACACACTTGACATGTGGCTTCATCATATTTTTTCTTCTTTTTTTTCTTGCTTACAATTTTACCTATAAATTGTATTTGTAAGAATATTATTAACAATTTTATTTATAATTTTTTTAAGAAGATTTTTATAAAAATAAACAGTGATTTTCGGACCACTTGCTTCACAAATTGTTCCTAAAAACGTTGAACAGACGCTAGCTAAGCAACATCACGACGACCTGTCCATATAAATCAAAATTCATTGTCAAATAGATGTTCTAGAAAAGAGAGTACAAATTATTCAAATCTTGTATCCTAAGAATGAAGCATAGATGGTTTTAAAATCAATCTTTCTTTTATTCATTGAATCTTTATTTCTTTATATAAATAATAGGAGAAAAACGAAAAAAACCTTTTTGACATTAAAGAATAGAAGAAAGCAAAAAAAATCCCTTTTTGACATTGCAAAAGCTAAAAATAACATGTGAAACATGAAACTCCAATGATAGGACACTTATATTCAGTCAGTCCCGAATAAAGTGGCCCATAGCAATATGAGCTACATTGATATAAATCACACTTACCTACACTACCCGAAAATATCGCTATAATTTCTACCCCGAAAATATCGCTATAATTTTTACCCCGAATTGATATGAATCACAGTTACCTACACTCCCCGAAAATATCGCTATAATTTTTACCCCGAATTGATATGAATCACAGTTACCTACACTCACCGAAAATATCGCTATAATTTTTACCCCGATTGAGTTAAGGCAGGGGAAAATTACAAAAAAACTTGTACGTTTGATTGAATAGAGAATATCGCTACAATTGCTAAGTTTGATTCACAGAAGCTTCCAATATATATAATACGTTCCCTGCTATTTCTTTCCTCGCCATTACAATTTGCACTCACGCTCGTTCAGATCTTTTTTCTTTTCAAAATGTAAGAAGCATCTTCTGATAAGTTCAATTACAGAATGTATGTATTCATTTGAAATATTTTATACAATGTCGTTTTTTTAATCTAGTCTGCAGATCATGAACAGCGAGAATTTATTGGGAGGTGCTAAGATGAATGCAGGCAATGGGTCACTAGGCAATGGGTCAAGCAATGGAAAAAGTAACCAGAGTTATCTTAGGAAGCCATTGGATGTAGAAGAGTTTAGAAAGCATGCTCACACAATGGTGGACTTCATTGCAGACTGTTATCATAACATTGAAAACTTCCCAGTTCTAAGCCAAGTGAAGGCATGTATTGTTAAAGATCTCTGTGTGAATGTTCAAGTTTCAAAGCCAATATGATTTTTACTTATTGTTCTGAGATAACAAGCTTTATTAACATATTGATATGATATTTCTCTGTCAATTTGTATTACGTAACTGTTGAATGCACCTGGTAATTTTCCAAATTAATGGTGTACTATTTATTTGAAATGTTAAAAGGAGATTGTTTTCTATTTTTATATTTTAAAATAATTTTTAAGAAGTCAATAGATTGTGTCAGTTGATGAAGTTGAATAGGTCTAAATAAGTTCAATGGGATTAATTTTTGTTGAGTGAAGGTTTGGGCACTATAAGGAATGAGGTTCCTAGCTAAATTTGATGGATCAAGAATTTTCAGCGATTGACTTTTACTGAAGAAGTTTAAACCTAAGAGACTGCAAAAAAAATTAAAATTTTTTTTTTTAAGAAAATATATTTTTATTTTCTTGTTGCAATTGTATTTCAATTTTTTAAGTTAACATTTAGAATAACACTTTATGATTCATCATAAGAATAATAGAAAATTGAAAGAGTAGAAATATTTATTCTTAATCTTTTATTAATTGTGGAAATGAATCTTACATGCAGCCAAGTTACTTGCAATCACTCATACCTGATTCTGCTCTAGAACATCCAGATTCATTTGAAAGCCTTCTTGCTGGTAAAATATAATTAAATCTAATTGTTATAAGGTTGTTTTAAAAAAAAATTGATTTATCTATATTTTTTAATTGTATAAATATTTCATAGTTAAATGTGAAAATAAATTGCTTATCTTTTTTGTTGAAATTGGTTTATGTATGTTATCAAGTTGTATAAATGTTTCACAATTAAATGTGAAAATAATTTGCTTTGCTTTTCTTTTAATTTAATTTTTTCATGGTATTTATTTATCATATTGACTGTTTTATAAATATTTTAAGAAAATATTTTCTTAATTATTTCAAACACTTAACATTCATTAGATCTAAATAATATAAAAAAATATATCTGGTCTTCCTAGATGCAATGAGAGTTAAGTGGACCATTCATTCTCATGAGAGATGGATTCTTGTGAATCACTACTCATGAAATATGTCTCAATGAGTTTAACTAAGAAGGCTCCCACAATTTCATTCTCATAAGAGATGGATTTCTTTCATTCTGCTTTTTTTATTATTGTAATCTACTTTGTTCACTAAAAAGACACCCACAATTTCTAATGGTTATATATGTTTTCTATTGAAACAATAGAAAAAATGGAATGAATAATAATCGACATAGCAACTCAACAAACCCCAAAGAATCGTGAACAAGTCTGATGACCATATCTATGTATAATAGAAATTTAGATTGATAATGGGCACATATCTATTGATTTTTTTTATATAATTTAACTGTTGCAGATGTGGAAGAGAAGATAATGCCTGGATTGACACATTGGTACAGCCCGAATTTTTATGCATATTTTTCTTCAAGTGGGAGCACAGCATCTTTTCTGGGGGAAATGCTGAGCAGTGGGTTTGCAACGGTGGGTTTAAGCTGGATTACTTCACCTGCTGCAACAGAGCTTGAAACCATTGTACTTGATTGGCTTGCCAAAATGCTCAACTTACCCAAATCTTTTCTGTCTTCAGGTATGTACATATATGTGTTTTTTATTTTCTGTCCTTATCTTTTTTTTAACTCTCTTTAGTTATTATATACATCCTGCCATTCTTTAATTCCGTATAATTTTTTTTTGGGTATAATTACTAATTTTTGTATAATGAATAATTATTATGACTCTTTTAAAATAGTGGAACGTCTATGAGATCTGGCAGTGTAAAAGATCAAGAAAATAGAAATATGTATTTAATAAATATAAAAATAACTCTGACATAATGTTATTTAATGTTCATATTCATGACTTGAGATCATTGTTACATTCAACAAATCTTTTATTAAGATAATAAGTATATACTCTTTTTATAGTATTTATGTTTTCAATAATGTTTATATCTATGTATGTATGTGTGTATCTATATATGTGTGTTGTATTTATAGAGAGAGACATTATGATATACATAATTACCATTATCTATTCATATATCTTTATTTTTTGCCATATAATTTGAATTAGATGTTTAAGAAAAAAAGATATTAATATAATGAAGATCTTTCACAACAACATAAATCATCACTATTATATTAACATTTTTAATTGATTATTATTATATAAAAAGACAGTCACAAACATTACAAAAAAATTATAAAATGATATACAACATCTACCCAACATCAAAATCTGCCACATTTCAATGAATGAAAAGATAGTCAATAGACTATCAAAATCTCAGAGCACTAGGAGCAGTTTACATTGGTACCTAGCAGTTAACACAGGCCTAATATTCACAACTCTTTCTCATAAGATGAGTCACAATACTTAATATAGGGCCTAGCTTGGCATAGATAGATAGTTTAACCTTCATCAAAATCATCACTTCTATTAAGCCCTTGTGCAATTTACCAAGCCCAACCTAGATGCGATGAAACTGATCCAAATAATAGCCATGAAAATCTTCATTTTGATTACTTACAACTGAAACATATTTGTGCAACATGAATGCTCCGATTGCCATTGAGACCATGGTAGCATAGCTAAGTGCCTAAGCCATTTTTCTTGTTAATAGTGAACGTCAGTCAAGAAGCAAATATTCTATTGTCTCCCTTATTCATATATAGTCCATGATACCAGCCATCTAGTAATCCTTGCAAGACGTACATACCTTACCCTCTTGTGAGATTTGAACTTGTGACCTCTCTTTCAAGAACACAAATTCTCCACCACAAATTCTCTACCTCAAATATGACACCCCATCTATACCCTTCATAAAACGCACATTCAGAGCATTCAAATGCACAGGTTGGAATTGAAAATTTCTTTTCCATATACTTGTATTGGTTTTATAACAGCATCCAGTTGCAGAAATGCAACTTTTCTAATGCAGATATTTCATATAAACCAAAACAAATTAAACTATACAACTGTTAATACTTTGTTAAAACAAACAATACAATTGCTGCTACAATCAAGACTGTTTGATTTATAAAACTGTTTGAAAATAAGTGTCAACTTGTACAGAATTTACTTTGCTATTACAGATTTCTACATTAAGCTAATGCTGCTTAGGATGACATTTGTTTCCTAAAAACAAACATACCAGTCCAGGTACGTGTCGGTGTGGAGGAGTAAACTGAGAAAAAATGGATTAGATTTGCATTATATTATGATATATATCCAATCAAATAAACATAGGAGAAACATTGCTCAGCAGTCTAACCAGAGCAGCAGTTTTGAAATGAATAAAATGACACCTGGGAGCTTCTAGAACAGCCTACAGAGCCTCTGAATAAGCAACCTACATAAAGAATAAAAAGATGTGTAGTCCAAAAGAGAGAATGTTTTTTTAACAGTGAATAATAGTTGAGCCATGTAGCAGAGCCATGTACTGCTACATGGAGAAGAGAACTGTATATTTTCAATGCATGTCCCTATAATTTTACAACTATAAAGAATATTAAGAAAAGCAGACAGAAAGAGACAGCAAAACCGACAAATATCAACCGTAAAGGGACGGTGAATCATGCTACATATCATGAACAATCGTTGTCTCCTTTAACAATTAATGCGCAACACCCATCTTTTGTCTTAATCTCTCAATTTCTTTTGAAACTACTTTTGTAAAAATATCTGGTATTTTTTTTTTTTTTTTTTTTTATTTATCAAATTTTTTAAAAAAATATGTGTCAGTTATCTTCGAAGATAATAGACATCAAGTTTCCACAATCCATGAGTAATTGATTTAGAGTATTTCCAGATAAAATTCATACACAATCTTATTGGGAAACACTCTAGATCAGTTATCCAGAGATATTTATAATTGGGCCAATCATGTTGCTTAATGTTTCCTACAAGATTATTGTCAAAGCTTTGGCTCTAAAAGTGTGACATTTGCTTTCTCAAGTAATTTGTACTCAGAAAACTGGATTTATTAATCTAGGTTTAATTTGGAAGTTTGGGAAGACATGGAATGGGCCCAATTCTCAAAGCAACAAGTCTTCTTTCTGAAAATTGACTTTGCCAAGGATTATGATCACATCAAATCGCCCTTCATTTTAGCTATGCTTAATGTTCTAGGATTGACACTCGCTTTATTCAATTTGTAAAAATGCTCTTTGAGGATGCCTCCGCGTGCATCACCCTTAATGACAACTAGTGTCAAGCTTTTGGGCTTCACCATTCTATCTACCAAGGTTGTCCTCTTGCTCCATCTTTGTATATTCTTGTTGCTGAAGGATTGGGGTATTTGTTGGTAAACCCTATTTCCTTGTTATCTTGTCGTTCGTCCCTCATAACAAGAGTAAGTCACCCTACAAAATTTTATTTGAGTCTTTATCTTGTTGAGAATTCCTTGGTTCAATCCTTAATCCGCTTGTAAATCGTCTCTTAATCCATAGCACCAAGTTTTAATGGTTTGTTTGAACCCCATGAACTCATTGAATCATTTTGAAGGGAGTTCATAATGTTCATTTAGGTACTGCAGGTTCTAAGTTGTGTCTAGAATGTTTCAGGCCAACGTTCACTCAAGTGTTTTGCAGCAGTTCTATTTCACAGTCGCGAATGATATTTCATGTCCTCTTTCCCCAAACCGTGAACCGTTTGAACCTAGTTCAAACAGTTCAGCGATGTTCAACATGTTTGATAAAGTTCAAAGGCCAGCGACAGTTAACAAAAGTTGATTTTTTCAAAGTAAAATTTCCTTGGCACAATGTACGCTTTGAACTACCTGAACCCTCATGAAGTTATTTCAAATTGTTCATGCATGTTCAAATCAGGTGGGTCCCATGGACTAAACAACACGATGGCGCATTTATTGCTAAGTATGATGAAGATTGAACCATATCTCGGGTGACGTCAACTGGCTGATTTTTGAAGGCAAGTAATCATTTTTGGGAAATGGTGGTTACCCCAAAAACGCCGCCATGCATTCGATACACACGCGTGATGTTAAATCCCAATGCTCGACACATTTGAGTTGACGGCCGAAACTAATGCACTAAATGAGCTTTTATCACTTCATTTGCTATATTGCTATAAGGTATGAAGTGATTCATTTTTGAAACTTGTTCTTCATTGCTGCAGAGTGTTTCATAGAAGGTTTGTCTACTGGTAATCGTTCGATTGGTTTCAACTGTGAAGGTGAGTTTTGATTCCTATCTTCTCCAGTGATTTTTAGCTATTTTTCTCTCTCGTAATAAAATTTGCTGGGAGAAATAAGGGTTGTTATTTATGAATTATGAAGTCCACTCTGCACCTTTTCATAAATATTTTCAGTCTTGCTTGCACAGAACCCATTGTCAATGATACAGACCTAAAGGGAGAGAATTTAGAGGCCTTGAAGGAAAGGGTGTTTAAAGGAATTGACGGTTCTTTTGGTTTAGAAATTCTAAGTAGTGGCCTCGTAGAGGCGGCAACCTTTCCTACTGCTATCCCTTGCCCAGAATTAGTTAGGGAGTGCATCGCGAGGTATGATCCTATTTCTAAAACTATCAAGAGAGATAATGGTGAAACCCTCCTCGCGATTAACAAGGAAGTTATTTCTTCTGCTTTCAAATTGCCTGATTATAATTTCTCAAATTTTTCTCTTGCCCAATCAGTCACTGAGTTCAACGTAGATAAAACTGGACACCAGAACAATATAGTGAAGCATTGGTTGAAGGTTCCTCAGAGGGGTGGCTCCAGGTTACCTAAATATCCCAACAAAAATCACATGCTTCCCCACATCCATGATGTTATGTTATTGTTACACCGAGTTAGAGGTTCAGCTGAGGCCTACAACTTTGATGACTGGATTTTCTGTTATGTGTAACTAGATTGAAGGAGTGATTAGGGATGGCGAAAAATATATTACAAACTCTAGGAAGCTATGCGATGAAATGCAAAACCTCATTGCAGAGATTCAGAATCAGATTGTGCCATGGGAAAAAGAAGAGCATAAATGGGAAAATGTATTACCCATGCTCACCAAGATAGAAGAATATGGAGCCACAAAGTTTTTAGCAGAAAATTCAATTAAATTGGTAACTTATGAGTGCCATCTCTTCTTATTGAAGAAAACTACAACGTGGTGGGTAATTACATTCAAGTTTATGATTTCTGATGCCAAGGCCTCTGTTTACGAGCTTCAGGAACTTCAGTGTAGCTTGGTCAATGACAATAAAGTGGTTAACCCAGACCATGATTAGCAACTAAGACTTTGTGGGCTGAACACACAGGACGCGGTGAAGGCATTTAGGCTGCACATAAAGAAAGTTAAGGCCAAAGGCAATTTTACTCCCGAAGATATGACACAAATCACCCGAATTGAGTCCATGAAATTTATCGGTAACAATTAGTTACCTAAGCATGCTGAGAAAATGGTGAAGCACAGGTGGGACAAGGAAGCCGCAAAAGCAAAGATCAATGCCATGAAAAATCTAAGTCAGTCTATAATTCAGGAGCTTGCAACTGCTCACGATGCCCAGAAAAGTGGAGGAGAGGATGACGATGGAGAAGAGGCATAACGTGATGATGATGCTTTGTTTTTATTTGATATGCTTTTCATAATCTGGCAATGACTTCGAGACATTTGTCCCTTAAATACTTTGTTGGTTTTTATAACTATTTCAGAGGAGGTCGGGTTTTGAGGGAGACCTCCTCTGTTCTTTAAAGACTACTATAAATTAGACTAAGAGAGATAGAGAAGGGGTTAGAATAAGATACTTAGATTTTTTTTTAAGTTTTGGTTTTTTGGTTGGAAGGAAGTGATCAAATTTTTCAAAATCTGAAATTGGAAAGAACTTATACATGTATGGTTATGTCTTTGTTGCATGAAATACATATATAAAGATCATATGCATTTTGAGGGGAAAAATCTTTGAGTTTTGAATCCGTGGAGTAGTATTTCTTTGCAAATATTAATCTAATTAAAATGACTGTGATTACCTTTCTGATGGCAGATGTTGTCATTGATCTGGGGCTCCTTTCTATGTGGTTTTAAAAGGATATATGTTTGAAAAGAGACTTTATTTCTATTGCTTATTTTTATGAAGTGTTGAATCGGTGTTTTTGAACTTTGTTTCGATTACCTCTGATTTTCATGGTGAAGTGTCTTGAAGAATAGTTTTTCTGAAATATTTGTAAACTATTAGCCTCTCATCTAAGAATGAAGTAGGCAGCCTTACGTGCTTTCAGGTTAAAAGCATACCAGTTTTATTTAATTAGATTATTCCCTGAATAACTAATGGAGGGAGCTGTACCTATCAAAAATTCAGAGGGAAGTGAAGTATGTCACACTTACCCAACTATTTAGTTGAACTTTTGTCTTTCAAAGAGGGAACAGAGCTTCGAATCAATTCAATTAGAAGAAGGACAAAATCTGTTCACTAACATTCCTCTAGGAGGGTTAGAGGAATTGCTCTGTCTGAGTCATCTAGCTAGTGGTTAATAGGCATTTTGTGGACGACTCTTTTCTCACACCCATTAAAGATGAGCAAAATATCAAAGAGGCCTTTCAGTGCTTCGATGCCTTCTGTCTAGCTTCTAGTGGCATAAAACGTAATATTATCGTCAATCCTTCCTTCTTGTGCCTCCATGGCTTCTTAGAAATAGCTGGAAGTGGATTGACCATGGGGAAATTTTTTGATTTTTGGGCATTCCCTTTGTCTTTCAGGCTTCTCTTTGAACCTTTGGAATGTAGTCACTTATGTGTATTATTCTTCTTATCGGGCCCCTTCTAAAGCCTCTTACATAAAACTGGAAAAACTTCTTCATGGATTTTTGTGGGCCTCTTCGAAGATCACAAGGGTTTTCACCATGTTGCCTGAGAGTTTTGTTGCCTCTTGTGTGACTCTAGCGGCCCTGGGCTCTTTTCCGCTCCAAGGCAAGTGCTGACTCTATTTGCTAAATGGATTGTGTGTGCTATATCTGGGACTAAGCTTAGAAAATCCTTCTTCGATTTTGCATCTCTTTTCGTTTCTCAACCAATCAACCTGCTCAGAAGGGGTTTGGTTTCCAAACCCTTATGGCAATGAAAGATGCGGTTCATATCAAGGGCACTTTTGTTGCCAAAGGTATCTAGTGTGCTAAGGAAGTTGTTAAGCCTTGACTTTGGTGGGCTAACTCTGACTTTTAAGATGGGTCATCTTTTACTAACACATTCAAAGTCAAGAACTTATCTTGGCTTGTTTGCTTTAGACCCCTTTTATTTGGACCTTAGAAGTTAATTAAATAATTAAAGATTAAGTTGTCCAAAAATAAATAAAATTAATGACAACTTATTTGAACTTTTATGTCAATAAAGAATTATAAGATAAAAGTTATTTATTATTATTTATCATATATAAAGGTGAAAAATGAACTATTAAAAGAAAGGGAAAATCAAAAGCCAAAAGAAAAGGAAAAGTCAAGAGTATGGTTTAAAAGAGCAGGTTGGACTTCATTTCAGATATGCTTGGTTTTGTTACTTTAGTGGTTTTAAAAGAGTAGCTTTGATTTCATTTAAAATATGCTTGGTTTTGTTATTTACTTTTGAACAATTTGAAAGCGTCTGATTTAGTTAGAAAATATAAGAAATATAACCTTTGGATTTTCTTTCTTAAATTGGATGAAAACCTAATTTACGATATCTTACTTTGTAGTTATAGAGTATTTTAAAATTGTAGTCACATGTGAAGAATAATTTGTACTAGTTGTTTTTAATATAAATATTATTAGAAGAGATTTTTTGTGCCATTTTACTCCTAGCTCGTTAATCTGAAATTGCCAAGAAAAATGACTATTTATTTTGAGTAATCAGATATTGACATTTTGTTATGCTGAAAAATGAACATCCTGCCTTTTGAAATCTACAGTTGCAAATCACTGAGACGGATGCAAGACAATCCAAATAGTGCTTTCACGTTAGCGAAGAAAGTTTATTAGTTTCATAGAAAAAGACAAATCTGCAAGAAATAATAAAAAAGAAAAGCTTATAGTTAAATCTAAGCCACGACTATTTAATTAAATTAATTTAAATAAATAAAATATTTAATAAGTAATGTATTTAATAATTAAAAATTATTATTTGAAGGCATACTCTATATGAAGTTGAATTGATCTCAATTGTATGTTTACATTAATATTAATTTTTTTTTAAATGATAAAAAAATTAAAAAAGCATATTTTAATTTGATTAATTAGAAAAAAAAAAAAAATTTAAAAATGATAAAAAGCTAAAAAATATTTAATATGATTAATTAGAAAAGAATGTTCACAAAAAGAAAAATATTCTATTTTATGCTTTTAATAATATTCTTTGAAGTTTCAAAAGTGGAAAAGACAAAATTATTAAAAAAGAAAGAATTAGCTATTTTTTTACTTTTTAAAATGATTAATTTTTCATTGAGTGAAAATCTTATTTTAATTATTTATGTTTTTAAATAAAATTACAAATAATAATTCAGAATTATTAGAATTCATTTAATTTATAGTTATTCGTATTATTAAAATTTTAATTATTGTAGAATTTTTTTTTTTTGAATTAGAAATCTATTTTTATTTATATCTTCTTTTGATAAGATTATATTTTAATTGAATCTTCTTTTGTTCGGATATTCTATCTTATTTTTTATTAAATTATACTAATCATCATCTTTTTCTTTTAAGGTTTAATAAATACATTAAGTTATAATTTAATTTTAATTATTTTTGTCTTATGAAGTTACAAATAATAATTTTAAAAGATAATAGAATTAATTTAATTTATACATTTGTCTTATTAGATTTTTACTTTATTGTAGAATAATTATCTTTAAATTTTTATTTGTATATCTCTCTCTACTTATTTTCTCTCTCTAGCTCATAAACACACACTCCTTGTTTCTCCCTCCCTCTATCTATATCTCTCCCTCTCTCTATTTCTCCCTCTCTGTCCCTCCCTCATTCCCTATGTATCCCACTATCTATCTCTTTATCACTACCTCTCTCTCTCCCTTTCTCTTTGTGTATATATCTAGATATTTCACTCCTCTTCCAATATATGTCTCTCTTCCTCTATCTCCCCATATTTCTCTCCCTCTCCCTTCATATATATATTTGTTTATCTATAGTTCTCTCTACATATCTATATATCAATATTTGCATGTCTCTCCATCTCTCCCTCTCTCTATGTCTCCTTATATCTCTATCACTCTCTATCTCAACATCTATATATCTCTTTATCTATCCATATTCCTCTATATACCTCTTTTATCTTCGTATCTCTATATCTTCATCTCACTCTACATCTCTTTATCTCTCTATCTATTTTATCATCTTCCTCTCTCACTCTATCTTCCTTTCTACCTCTATCTATCTTTCCCCCCTCTAACTATACACATGTCCCCCTCTATATATCCATCTTTCTCCCTCTTTATCTCTCTCCCTCTTTCTCTCATATCTATTTTTCTCTTTATATCCATCTTTCCATATTTCTTCTTTTCATCTATCCATATATATCTCTATTTGTTTATCGAGAGAGAGAGAGAGAGAGAGAGAGAGAGAGAGAGAGAGAGAGAGAGAGAGAGAGAGAGAGAGAGAGAGAGAGCGCTTCAACATCTATCTAATCCTATCTCTTCTCTCTCTTTTTCCCTCCATATCTCTCTCCTTTTCTCCATCTTTCTCTCCTCTTTCTCCATATTCATATTCATCTCATCTTTGTCTCTATCTATATGTCTATATTTATCTCTTTACCTCTCTCTCTTTCTCTCTTTCTTTTCACCCCTCTATCTCTCCCTTTCACTTGATTGCAAACATAGCATGAGCATTTTGGTTATGAAACTTGATTATATTCCTCATTGAAAAGTTTTGTTTGAGTTATAATTGGAAATTTATAAGAGGATGCAAAAGTGGATTTGAAACTATCACTTCTCCATTGAGACTTTCGTTGCATAAGTAACATTATTTTCTAAATTTGGCCTACCAATTGATCTCAGGTACTATGCAAATTTATGCAAAAAATGGACCGAATTTTTCCCTAATTGACCTTCCACACCTCTTTGGCATTCCCATTGCACACTAAGGAGCAATTTCTAGTTTATTTTTATGCAAACAACTTTTTAATAATTTAATCATTTTATCTTAAATAATAAATTCATATAAATTAATTGTTTGTAATTAATAGTTTTATAATATTTTTCATGTTGAATTTATATTTTATTTACGATTTGATGTAATTTCATTTCTTTATATTTGAATTTTTATTTTTTTAATGCTTTGATATATATATATATATATATATCTTAAAATTATGTATTATAAATTTATTTATATTTATTATTTAATTATATAATTAATATTATAATTATATTTATGGTTGTGTATTATATAATATGCTATTCAATTTAATCTAATATATATTAAATTATGATATTATTTTAAATTAACATATACTTAGAAGCTTTATTTCTATTTATTATTTAATTATATTAATAGTATTATAATTTTATTTATTGTCACATATTATATAATTTTCTATTCAATTTAATCTAATATATACTAAATTATGATATTAGTTTATATTAATCTATACAAAGTTTGAAGAATTAATTATAATTTCTTTTAGAAATAATTTTAAAATTTTAATATAGATGTTTAATAATTAATATATATTATATTTTATATAAAGTATTTTGTTTAAGCAATATTACAATTATATATAACTTATTTATTATTATATTATATAATAGTGAGTGAGTGAAATACAACAGAAGAAGATATTAAAAGGAAATTCATCATGAATCATAAAAGGACATTGTACTTAAGGAAGTAGAAGCACACATAGATGTCCATATAGGTGAAGAGACAACAATGCATTTAGTTAAGTACACGAGCATTTGATAAGAATGCAATATTTTTAATTTAAAAGATAAAAATAAGTTTTATTATTAAAAATAGAATGTATTATATTGATTATTTATTTGTTATTATTATTATTCATTACATTGTATTGTCTATTCACCATGTCATTTGTATCTAATTTGTTTTATTACATCTACACATTATTTATAAATTTAATTATTAGATAAATAAA
Organism: Cryptomeria japonica; assembly: GCF_030272615.1. Taxonomy (NCBI): domain Eukaryota; kingdom Viridiplantae; phylum Streptophyta; class Pinopsida; order Cupressales; family Cupressaceae; genus Cryptomeria; species Cryptomeria japonica. The sequence continues at coordinate 5,293,971 of NC_081412.1, read as the reverse complement.
TATTATTTTTATAATTCTATATTAATTTATAAATCACTACATAATGTTAAGAAATCTAAAAAACAAGATCATAAATAGTTACCCTCTTCCATTGACCTAAAAAAATTTTAAAAACAATACTATTTATAAAATCTATTAAATTTTTTTTTTGTAATTTTAAGTTTGGTTTTGACTTGTAACTTTTAATATAAAAATTAAAACCTTAGTTTTATCAATTTCAATATAGTTTATTTTTATTTTTAATGTTTTATCATAAGAACAATTTTATTTTGAAATTTATTTTATATAAAATTCTAAGAATTTTTTAAATTTATTATATTTAAAATTGAAGTATACTTGCCTTCAATTTGATATATATTTTTTATTTGATAATATTGATTTTATCTTTCAAATATCCCAATTTTCTTCCCCTTGTTTTTTTCCCCCTTTCTATCTTCTCTATTGTTGGCTCTCTCTTTCTCTTACCATAGATATCCATCTCTCCATCTCTCTCTCCCTCTCTCTATCACCTCATATATACCTCTATCTCTACTTCTCTCTATTTGTAAGTCTCTTGTCTCTCCCCACTTTCATTGTCTCTCCATATCTACTTATATCTTTCACTCTATCTCATTGTTTATCTCTCTATCTCATCCTCTCTACCTCTCCCTCTCTATCATTATCTCTCCCTTTACCTCTCTCTATCTATTTGTCTCGCTCTTCCTCTCTCATTCTATCTTTATCTCTACCTCAGTCTTCCTCTCTTTTTCTCTATCTCCACACATGTCTTTCTCATCCCCTCTCTATCTCTATCTCTACATATTTTTTCTCCCATTTCTCTGGCATGTACACCATAATTGTATGCAAAAATAGACCATAATTTTTCCTGAACCACCTTCCACACTTTTTGACGTACCCATTGCACACCAAGATGCGATTGCTAGTTTGAATAGTTATTTATGGCGTCCGGAGATATAATTGAGACATTGGACAATGGAATATTAATTGTCGCTTGAGGGTTTGATAATGAGGCGTCTGAAAGTTATAGTTTGTCATGAATTTATATTCGGTATGCCACTTATTTTATTTGCCGATATCACCGAGGTTTGGCGTTTGAAGGTTCTTTGATATTGCCATGGAAATTTGTGATAGCCGATTATCAATTATATCGAGTGTGTTTGGTGCGAATGATATACGCTAGTCCCTTGGCACGGCCTCTGAAGGCACTACATTCTCCTTCCATCTCGAATGAGGGAACTCTTGCTTGGTTCGGCACCTATTCTTCCAGAGCATTACTTCCTAGCCGTGGAACTTCCAGTCATGGCATGGCATTCACTCACATAATATCTCTGCTGTTGCTTTACTGCTGTTATATCTGGTATTGATATATCTGTGGCACAATTTGTATCTAGTATTGATCTTATAAGCACCTGCCGATTGAATGGTAGCTGGAAGTGATATATCAGCCTCTTATTCATCACCTTGCATCTCCACTGGAGTTAGGCACATGGACATACCAACAAAGAAGAGTTTGTGAATTAACAAGGCGGCAAGAAAGGATTCTGAGCAGTTTCTATAGTCTGAAATAATGTATTCCCTGCATCAGCACATTCACATTTTAGCTGGGAGCCTAAATTGCTCTTAGCATTGCTTATAGGTATCAAACTTTATGTTGTAACATGGTCAGGTTCTAATATTGTTCTACATTCCTTATGTTAGTTCCAATAAGGGAATTTTGTGTAAGCACATTTTCAAACCATATAAATTAGCACTGTTTGCTTAAGGCCTGAAAGCTATAAATTCACATGAACATCAAAATTCCAGCATTTAGAGTCATAGTAGCAAATTGAAACCATTTGACTTAATGTCACAAGGAAAAATTGAAAAAACTTAGATAGATACCAGTGGGTTCTTACAGTTCGTGGCTTGTGGTTTCACAAGGCATTTGTATGCCCCGAAATTTGTTTTCCTGAGCTTCCACAAAGATAGTGGGCTCTTACAGTTCGTGGCTTGTGGTTTCACAAGGCATTTGTATGCCCCGAAATTTGTTTTCCTGAGCTTCCACAAATCTTTGCCATTCAGAAGATTTGAAAATCCAGTATCGGCTTTTGCAGCCAAATTGAGAGACATTCGACACTGTTATATCAGATATGCCTCTAAATATGCTACACAAAATTGGCATTCACTTACTCAAACTTTGGTGGAAGTATCGGTGTTGGTCTCCAGACACCACTTTCTGCAATTATAAGCCGCGTTTGAGGTACTGCCAATTCTCTCCGCACCTTCCTATGGTTCCCGTTTAAATTTATAGTGGCATTTGCAGTCACCTCCAAATGTTTAGCAACGACGATTTCACAACATTTGGTGGCTGTCATTGAACTTAAACTTGCTCAATCGCTTGGTGTATTATTTTCCAAGGCTTGCCTATGGGTTCTCGCCTTTGGCATATGGGTATTTTGGACTCTTGTGGTCCTTTTTACGGTCAACCAGAGTCTTTCAAACACCTCTTTTGGTTTTGCTGTCATATTCAACAATTGTGGAGTTGGATTTATGAGTTTTTTCATCCCTTTCGGCCAAAACCTATTTCCTGGCATATGATTCTTCTGAGGGATTATAGACTGGCATTTCCTTCTAGTATACCTAGATCTAGCATGCTTTGAGGGTGTAGATTCATTTTTCTTATGGAGAGGTAAGAATACAATTAATTTTTCTCATAGCTCTTGATAATTTTGTTTTGCTTTTCATTAAAGCTTCTATTTGTAATAATGTTATGTTCCAAACTCAAATTCAAGCAAATAAAGTGGCATTGGAGGTGGCCCACCTCCATGGGTTACTTGATCGTTGGGGTAATTCCCCTTGTATTGTGGCCAAGGTCCCCTTGGATAGCTTTGCTTCCTATGGCCATTCTTTGCCTCACGGTCATAGACGCAGTTGGAGCTTCTCTTCTTGGTGCTCTTAGTCCCCCAAATCTCAAGCTCCTCACCGCCACTCTAGTGGAAGGAGCGGCTCAATTCGGTGATGCTCTGCTCCTCTCTTGTGTGCTGGTATTTCCTTCGGGTGGCCTTCGAGCGAGGCATGATCCTCTACTGGTGGTGGCAATGATTGACCGTTAGCTAGTGGTGGAGGTGGTTGGCTATACTCCTCAAAGTGGCTTTCAGTTGGCTTTGATGATTTAACCTACGAGGAATGAAAACATAGGTAAAGAGGAGGGAGAAACTAATGTTGATGAGGGGTGCTCCATTCTTGACGTCACCCCAGACCCCGCGAATGTATGGAGCGAATTGGACTACTTGGACCCCTCTCCGCGTCCCACTGGTGTTGCTCTCATTGCTTAAGCAACTTTCTTGTTATTTCTATTATCTTGCTTTTTGGGCATTGCCTCTGTGACTTTGAGGAGTGACTTTGTGTCGTATATTTTTCTTATGGATAGGTGTATATATTTTTAAAACAATAGAAATTGATGCACATATTCATCAAAAAAATAAATCCACAAGTTGATTATTAGTTTTGTAAAACTTCATTTCAATTTGTCACCCAAGCACAAGATTTCTAATAAAATGATGCTAGGTATTAATATGTTTGGTTTGATTGAGGAAGATAAGATTTTTTTGCGATGGCCATTACCGAGTTATTATCACATTATATAATTGTTGGCATATTTTACATCTACCATAATTCTCCTCAACCATATTGCTTGATAAAATTTTGAAGTTGTGGCAATATATTCAGCTGATGATTGCTTTTTTGAACACGAAGAAATGGCACCTAAACACAAACTAAATACAACTTGAAGTACTTTTTCTATCATCAATAGATCCAGTCCAACTATTACTTATATATCCAGCTATTCACCAAAATCATTTATAGGTGTATACAAAATGTCAAAACTACTTGCACCACAAAAATACTTCTAAACTCTTTTCATTGCATTAAAATGAACTTTACTTTGATTTTGCATAAACCTTGAAAGCAAACCAGCAACATACATGATATGTAGTCTAGTAGCTACGAGATACATAAGACTGCCAACAAAACTCTTATATAATGTCGCATTTACTTTTTCTAAACCATCATCCTTAACCAATTTGTCATTTAGAATTTATCAAGTAAATCAATAGCATATTTTCCTTGTGAAATAAAAATGTCAATCATTCAGTTGTGTTACCTCTTTCCCAAAGAAATAATGCATTAAACCCAAATTTGTCATTAGAAATTCATTCTCCATGGCATTTCTAAATTCAGCCATTGACACCTTACTATTTCTTTATGTAAATCAAATCATCAAAATACAAATAGATTATGAGTAAAATTACTTACACTTCCTTTTCTTCAGAAAAATGCTCATGTTGTTTATTCTTTTCTCGACACTCTGGTTCATAATGGCAATTTTTTTTTTCAATAGTGGCACTATACACGTGATTTGGCATAGTTTTGATTTCTTCTTTGATTATCTCGCAGCAGGTTTCGTGAGGATTTTTTCGCCATTTCATGGTCTTGCCTTTATCTGGGTTTTCATTAAGCTATATTTGAGTGGTAGTATTGGGTTTCAGAATCGGAGGCCTGAGATACAGATACCATACTAAAGATGCGCTTTATATCTGTATCTTTCAAAAGCGGCTCAAAGCACATCAACTAAAAAACTTCCGGAATCTCATCAAGCTATAGATCCAAAAATTTCTCTTGACATAACTTATGACCATATGTTAGCATAAGTTTTATTATTATTAATTAAGGAATTTATCATAATTAAACTTCAAAACTTTAATATTTAATATAATTATATTTAAAGTTAATAATATTATATACGATTAAAATATTATATGTAAAGTTTCAGATCATTAATTAATAAATACGATACTATATATATTTAGAATTTAAAATTATAGTAAAAAATAAAATTTCTATTTACACTAATTTTATAAATTTTGTATGAACACATAAATCTATTTATCAATGTTAGCTTATTTTGATCATTTTTTCAATATATTGTTATATATTTTTTTTAAATTAAATTTATATAAGATGTATTTAAGGTCGAATTTTTTTTCAAGTTTTTAACTCCATTGAATTTCATCTGAATTTTATTGTTGCCGAACTTGAACTAGAATTTGAGTAATGTAACTTAGCTCTTAACCAACCTCCAAGTGCTATATAGTTTTGGCTTGTATCGGGAACTGGGACTCTCTATTATTGTACACATTACATGTTGATAATAAAGTTATATCTTTGGGCCATATTGATATGTTTCTGAATTACTTTGTTGAATATGATCATTGTTATATTTCTATTTACTCTATAAGTTAAAACATTCACCAAAGGGACTAAAATTTTTGGCACTGTTGTCGATTCAAACCTAGAGATCTAAGAGTACCCGAGAGTGGTGATAGGCATGGCAAAGTAATGGGTCGCTATTTTGAACAAAAAGTACCACTAATAGAAAGTGACAACGAGGAAGAAACACCAAAAGATCGGTTGACACAAGACTTGATAAACTTTTGGGAAGTTTTAGTCGATCAGTACATGCGGAGGGAAGCTTGAGAGAGAGCGGTCCCTAAAAGAATGATATGTGATGAACTCTCAATAAACCATGCAGTCTCCGATCTTCTCGAGAGAATTCCAAGGCGATTAGCATGAAATTTGATTGAACTACAAGACCAATGAGAGGAAAGGGACCAAGAGCAATGTCAGTAGAAAATACTGCAATGATATGAAGAAAGGACTCGTAGGGAGAAAGAAGAGTGGGATATTGGTAGATGTTGTACCCCTGACAATTAATGCCCCTACAACCAATTAAAGACCGACATGCCAAAGACACTCAAGAGGAGGGGGAGGGATTGGTAAGGAGATCTATCCACCTGAGAGAGAAAAGTGAAAGAACACAATGATTACGAGGAATTTTTGAAGGTTCTAAGAGTCCAGGGAGAAGTAGGAGTTGGGGTGCTAGCCGAAGCCGTAGTCAGGAGAGAGAAAGATCGTGTACCTGGAGTGAGTTGGAAGAGGTTGCCAGAAACCTGCCACTCCCAGAGAAAGAAGTAAGTGAAGATCTTTCCGACTAGGCAAGTAACCAAACTGTACACTCTTCTTTAAGTGAAGACTCTGAATCTACACACAGTACCTATACTAGCAGCCTATCCGTACAGTTGGTACACAACAAAGGGGAATAAAGGGACCTCTAGACTAAAGTTGTGGAACTTCTTGAAACAAACTTGCACTATATTAGGAACATGTCCCTCATAGAGGAACCAAGAATAGGGGGTTTGAGCCGAAGACTCCAGGGAGGAGAGAGTAGAGAAACAAAGAAGGTGGCCAAGGTATAGAAGACGCAGAAGGTGAAGGTGTAGAGAGCTCGTGTGTGGTCGAGAGTGCAAGAGAGGCACATGAAGGGACGAGAAGAAGACGGTCCAATTTGGTCCATTACACATGGTACCTTTTGAGTGAAGACAATATTTAACACCTTGGAGAAGCAAAAACTCTCGAAATTCATAAAGGATGGATCAAAGAATCCTGTACGTCATCGCAAGGCTTGTATAACAATATGGGAGGCGAATGGTGAGCATGACTAGGATTACTAGCTAAAGGCATTTCCTACCACCCTATGGGGAATTGCCATTGACTGGTATACAGAGCTAGTGGCTAAGCACAAAGCAGGATGGACTAAACTAAAGAAGGCATTTCAAGAGGAATTCAAACTACTAAGAGATGACAATGAAATTGTTGTTGAAATTTACAACACCAGACAAGGGAAGAATGAGAATGTACGAGAATACAATCATAGGCTCAAAGAATTGTTAAGCAAGATGGAAAATGAACTGGCCGACGGGTTGAAAAAATAGTGTTTTGTCGAAGGGTTGATCCCCTCCCTCAAGAGGAAGATGAAGTGGTACCCCCGTCCTTGTGTACATCGATGCTAACAATCAAGCGATGGAGATAGAAAGTGAGAATAAGACATTGTGGGGAAAGAAGGTTAGTGACAATGATGGTATGGGAGAAAGCAGCAACAAAGAATCAAAAATCATATAGGACCTATGGAGGGATATGTTGTGGATGATGAAGGAGCTAAAGGTGGAGAAAGATGATAGTAAGGATCTTAAAGAGTTGTGGTGCACTGGCTGCAACATGGAGGTCATACAAAGGCTACTTTCCCAAAGAATTCATTCTACGATATTTGTCAGGTATTGGGAAATTCCATCAAGGAATGCCCATACAATCTGAAAATGAGAAGCACGCAAGTGCTCTTTGCCCAAGGGGAGCAAACAACCCCTCCAGCCACACCTCCAAAACCACGTGCCAACTCGAATGCATCTCCTAGAGGGTATCAAAATAATAGGCAAGGGAATAATAATAATAATAATAGAAATAACAACACCCCATGAATGAGAATACAATATGACACAAAGGGTAGACCCATGATCCAAAGCCAAAGTTGCAATGAATAGGGTCACTTCACGCAGGATTGCTAGAGTGGCCAAAGTAGCAATGTGGGGTTGCTATGCACATGGTGTGGACCTAGAAACCACGAAGACATTGACTACCCAAAACAGAAAGTGGTGAACATGCTGGACGTGAAGGAGCCAAATGAGGAAGTAATAGCGATCACTAGACTCCAACTAAGAAGGAAGTATATCCTGACCCTCATACGGAGAAGGAAAGACTTCGAGAAGCTAAGGCTAACATTGAATGGGCGATGGTGGAGGAGAGAAGGATTTTGAATGAGGCCGCCAATACTCTATTGTGGTCGGAGCTAGAGAAAACTATCATGAGATGGATGTTGCAGGCCACAGTACCCATATGGGTATTCGACCTTCTACAAACCATGCCACAACTGAAGACAGTCAATACAAATGTAGTTGGTGACAATGCAGTTGGCCAGGAGCATGGCAAGCCAACTGAGAAGTCAATAGGCAGCCTAACCATTGATCCAATGTTGTTCATGATGGGCATTGGAAGGAAGCTAGCCATCATCGAGATGGAGATAATGGGATGTAAGTTGACAAACACTATCGTTGATGGAGGCTTTGGCATGAACGTACTACTCAAGGAGACATGGAATGGGCTTGGCAAGCCAGCACTCTGGCCACCAATCTTCCATCTAGTAGGGGCCGACCAACACAACATCAAACCACTTGGGACGCTCATGACATGAAAGGTCACCATAGGAACTCAACATTTCTTTCTGGACTTTGTAGTCATCTCGTTGGAGAAGAAGGCATAGGATGCCCTCCTTGGAAGGGGCTAGTTGATCACCACCAAGGCAAACCACAACTTGAAGAAAAATATGCTCTTTATTGAGAGTGATGGGAGGAAATATGTCATCGATCTCTAGAACCGGGCGGTTAGCTAGGAGAAGGATTTATATTCAAGAGCATAATGAAGAAATAACTACTTGTAAGTCATTCCCATAATCCTAATTCATTGTAAATGTGATTGTAGGGTTTATCTAGGGAAAATATAGAAGGGGACATTATATTTTGGGCTTTATGGATAGGCTCGAAGTGCCTTATATGATCTCCCATGGTGCCTCATAATGTGGATAGGTTATTGAGGAAATCTTTAAGGGTATCCCACATGTACATTATGAATATTATTATGATGATTAGAATTCTATTTTTAACATTGTTTAATTATAAGTGTTTTTATCTTTTGATAACTAGGTTGTAGGCTCTAAATCAAGATATTAAGTTTACAATTTACATCTACAAGCATAATGCAAACCCCATTTGCGAATTCTAGAGAAAATTGAGTAAAGTCCCAATAGGGGACATTGTAACATATTTTATAGGCCTTTGTTTCAGAAGCTCTATGTGAAGGACGCATAAAAAAATTCCACATTATCTTGCCATTCTCTTTAGCCAAATTTCTCGTTATTCCCTTTATATAAAACACATAGTTGTTTGGACATTCGTAGCTTGATCGCTAGTACTTAATTTTCTCCATTAGAAATGTGTCCTCATCATAGAGTTCTATATAGGAAAGTCGCTAAATGTCAAGACAATTTGTATCAAGACCCTTTGTGTCTATGTGTTTTGTAGAAGTGTTTGTTGACACATAAAAGATAGGTCAATGTCAATTGAGTCAAAACTATATAGTTGGTTTATTTGTTTATTTATATCAGATATCTATTGTGTCAACTCAAGCTGAGCTCTCATTATAGACATATAAACATAGAGATGGAATAATAAAATCTTAGATGAGTACCTATGCTTGCTTTGCAAGAAAGTAAAATTTGAGGATGAAAGGAATGTGATGTTGCATTGTCACATGTATGAGAAGATAAGGTAGAAGCCCTCGATAGGGCATTAATATCCGAGTTTTCTACATAGCTTGTTGTATTTTCTCATTAAGCTGAAATCAAATTTTAATGAAAATTGTTAGTAGGGTAGTTGTTTGTTAATGAAAAAGTGGCTCTTTATATTAAGGATGTTTTAGAACATCAAAGGATGAGCACGATTTCTTTGAGGTGCAAAAAAGCTCGTGTAATTGTTTTGTATTTTTTCCTAGATATTCTATACGGTCTTCATATTCATATTTATTAAAAGAAATTATTACAAACACACATTAGAAAGACACTAGTTCAAAGCCTAGTCTGTTTTTCTGTAATGTCCTCTTGTTGAAATAGGAATAATAATAAAAATAATAAATTAAAATATAAAAGAACAAAAATAAAATTTAATATATTTAAAATTTAATTAAGTTTAATGAATGGTCAAAAAGCATGAAATGAAAAGTTGCGACTCCTTCAAACATGAGATATAAAAGGGAGAGAAGAGAACTTCATTTGGAATGAAAAAGGAAGGAGGAAGAGACTCCGATATTAAGCTTAGCCTAGCAATCAAATCCAGCGATCAAATATTTTTAATATTAGTTAAGGAGCAAAAGGAAAATTTATGTAGACACCACCCTTCAAAAGGAGGTGACAGTCTAAGGAGACACAACTCTTCAGCAACAAGAGAAGCATATTTAAGGAGGGACGTGATTGGAGGAAAAGGAGTGGCAAGCAAGAATAGGTATTCGGATCTGAAATAGTAAAAGGCATCCAATCAGAATTGAACATCTTCAGAAAATAATAAAAGAGGACATCAATTTAAAGTTAAGTCCTAATAGGGGACATTACATTTTTAAACTGGTTGTAGTGATTGGGATAAGTAGTGGTGCCTTATACAGTTTTTTGTGATGAAACTGAACAAACTTCAATAAAGCTCAAGAAAAATGTGACCTATAAGAACCAAGTCACATGGAATTTTTGGCAAATAGATTGAGATATTTGACATACCAACATGAATTGGATCCTTATTATTGCCCATTATGGCATCTACATTCCTCTCGATTTATTTTTGTTACTATTCTATCCTAAAAAATCTAATTATACATATTTCAAAATTTTAATTGATGCTACATATAAATTTTCAACAAAGGTTAAAACATTTAATGAATATAAACGAACAACAAACATAAAACTGCTATTTGACAGATTGATTGCATTGTTGTAGATGGAAGATCTGACTCTTAATATTCTTTATATTTAATTAGTTAAGCCCTTCATGCATTCATACTAAATAGAAATTACATTTTGCAGGTAAGGGGGTAGGTAAGGGGGGTGGTGTTATTCAAGGCTCATCAAGTGAAGCAGTATTGGTATCACTATTAGCTGCCCGAGGCAAAGTTTTAAAGAGAATTGGTGCAGACTCCCTTAGCAAGCTTGTCGTATATGTATCTGATCAAACACACTGCTCGATCGAAAAGGCTTGTAGAGTGAGAACTTATAAATCCTTTTGAAAACATTTTATTTCAAAAAAATCTTCCAGTACTAATGGATGAACAATTATTCTAATAACATCTGAATAATTGATGAAGATGTAAGTTTGGCATGGTTTGTTTCTTGGAGGGTGTAGTTAGAACACGGTTTGATTGCAAGCGACTTTGGCAAATGGATTCACTTCATTGTGGATTTGCAGTCAAACACAATAAAACAATGTTATAAGAGAAGAATAGCATAGATGGATCCAAGTGAGTGTGACACAAAAAGAGGACCTGTCAAAGTACCCTATGAATAATGAAATGAAAATCCTATAACGTATAATTGAATCCGAATATGGACATAATTTAACATACCCAAACCATATGCATATGCCATAACACTAGGTTCTCAATCTTATCTTTTATAACTTGTACTGATTTATTTCTTCTTTACGTCAAGAGGCATTGTATAGTCACATTGTTATCACACAATCTTGCACCTTGGCTAAGCTATTAACTTAGCCACCTGTTGACACATGGGATACCTTTCGGAGTGTGGGCTTTGATGTTAGAGGTCAACCTCCAGTTATAGAGCTGGTTCTCTATTTGGGTACCTCAACCTCACCTCTTGCTGGGAAAGGGTAAAGAAGAATGCTTTGAAATTGATCTATAACTACTAAGGTGATGCACCAAACTTGATGTTTCAGACCTATACTTTGCCATTTTAGACACACAATCATTCAATGATCTAGCTGTTCATGTACAACTCAAGCTTTAGCATACTCATGTATTAGTGTTTCATAGAAAGGCTAAGTTTTGACAGTCCTAAAAGGAACAAAATAAAATATTCTTCACTGTAAATAGCAGTGTTCCATGGAAACGTGTTTCCCCCCTCCAGGCCAAAGTCCCCCCGTCCCCGAAACCCGTCTCCAAATTTTTTTCCCTTTGTCCCCCCGTCCCCAAAGGCCATCCCCGCATCCCCCCATCGCCAACGGTCGTGGAACACTGGTAAATAGTGTTGAGACATGGATCAGCTGGGACTCGAACCTAGGACCTTCCATACGCTATTGGAGTGCTCTACCACTGAGCTACTGGCCCCTCTTGGACCAGTCCATCGTTGGTCCAGGTGTGGCTTATTTCCAACACCAACACCCCCCCTTAAGCCACACCTCTCGTGTGCTTGGGGCTCCTAACCTAGACCTGGCTCTAATACCATGTTGAGACATGGACCAGCTAGGACTTGAACCTAGGACCTTCCATACGGTGCTGGAGTGCTCTACCACTGAGCTACTGGCCCCTCTTGGACCAGTCCATCATCGGTCCGGATGTGGCTTATTTCCAACACCAACAAATAGAAGTTGTTTACATGCTAAACACAATATGCTTTTCTGTTCAAAGGTGCATGAGATAAAGACATTTAATTGAGGATTCATGAAATGAAATCACCAAAATAACATCAAGTATCAAGTTACACACAATAGATCAACCTGTTGAAGGCCAAAACGCTGGATTTTTTTGATAGAAAGGTGCCACAGTAGCAACACAATAGATCAACCTGTTGAAGGCCAAAACGCTGGATTTTTTTGATAGAAAGGTGCCACAGTAGCAATACAAGCCTGAAAACCTTTGAAAAGTAAAAATACATTGTTGTTTCAGTCACAAAATGACTTCTTTTTTGAGTCCTGAAAACCTTTGAAAAGTAAAAATACATTGTTGTTTCAGTCACAAAATGACTTCTTTTTTGAGTTTCTAAACTACTTTCTGATAAAAGAGCTTTTTGCACCAGCTACAATGTTACAGAAAAACGTGAGAACTGCTTTAAAACTCAACCTGGAAGTCCTTATACCTCCAGATCCAACGTGGGAAAAGAAAAAGGATAGCATCATGACCTTATTATATAGCAGTAAAATATGTATTTAGATTCTAGGCAAAGTTATTTTTCATAAGAGACAAGTGTAATCATGAATCTGATTTTCCAATTCAATTTTTCATGGTATTTTATGTTGCATTGCAGATTGCAGGTATACATCAAAAGAATGTTAAGTGTTATCAACAGATACTTCTACTAATTATGCCATGTCCCTTGAGATTGTTCGCAAATGCATAGTAGCAGACATATGTGATGGTTTGCATCCACTTTTTTTATGTGCAACGGTATGTAACATGCATGGTCTTTTATGTGAGGAGTTATTCTCAGTTTTCTAATTCCACTAGTCCACTTTGAAAGATATATTTCCGTTAGATTAGCATGATGGATGAAGTGCACACTTCCTTATTTATCAAAGTTCAAACAATATAGGGCAACCTTATGCAATCGGCAATGCTAAGAAATACAGCTTCTAGAATGATTGCAGATTAATTTTCTTAAGAATCTAATTTTCAACTACATACTGTTAAGAATCAATGTCTTAGACCATGCGTTGTGGTTCAGGAGGAATGGCGAACAATAATGTGTGGCAAGAAACATTGACTTTTATATAGTTTTGGATATCAATCATTACTTGTTTCTCTAATGGTCTATCTGAAAGTCAATTTATAGAAAATTGGGTGTTCAATTTTTCAGATTGGGACGACATCATCAGCAGCTGTGGATCCTTTGTACGAAATTGCAAAAAAAGCAAGGGTAATTTCTTCTTATCGATAAACACAAACTATGATGCTATAAAATGAAAAAATAATTTTGCATGTTTCCCCTTGAGTATGGTCATAAAAGTCAATTTTCATATATTGACATGTACAATAAATGTATGCAAACTTTATACTCTTTTATATAAAGTTTAGAAAATACCGAAAATTGCAGTGTCTTACAATTCATTACTTGTAAATGTCTTGCCAAGTTCTATCAGTAAAAATCAACATGGCATTTGCCTACAACTTGGGAGAGAGTTCTCATTACACTGCGCATCCCACACGGCACAATATTTTGTATTTTGTGTACAAACAGCTGTAATAGAGGATTCTTACACACATTCAACCCCTCCCTGTTGCCACCCAGTTCTCGCCATCCTCTATCTATATATAGAAGCAGAATTTTCTCCATCCTTGCCCTTAAGTTCCAGCTTGGAGTTCTTTTTCTTTTATAGCTTTTCTGTTTTTGGTTATCTGAGTCCTGTAGACAGCTTTTAAATCCACCTGATTATTGATACTCTCACGCATATCAAAAACATAATAAGCCAAGCCAGCTGACCCCTGGAATCTCGCAGGCTCTACCTGCCTGTTGTGACGTTTTCACACATCGCCCCATTGCAAATGGGGACCCTTGCTTTTTTTGCTTTTTAGGGTTTTTTTTTTGGTCTTTTAGGGTTTTGTTAGTTAGCCTTTGCATTTTCAGTGTCGCCCAAGGGATCACATGGATAAGCAAGTCTGGCTTGAGTGATGTCCTGATCTTGAAATTTGGCTAAGTCTGGAATGTCCTGAAATTTGGCTAAGTCTGAAAGTCCTGATCCTGAAATTTGACTAAGTCTGGAAACTGAAAAAACTCAAAAAACTAGATTTTGCAATATAACTCCTGGAGGTCTGAAACCACTCTCAAACATCTTGAAAGTATATATGGAATATAACTTAAAGTATAAGTGACCTTCTTTCTTATACTTAAATGTTATATTCCATAAAAATTATCCTGATAGAGAGTTCAAAAAGTCAAATTTCGCTCCTATCCTTCACTGAGGATCTAGAGCGAAAAGCGCTCCTGTCCCTCTCCAAGGGTCCAAGGCGAATCGCTCATGTCCCTCACCAAGGGTCCAGAGCGAAAAAGCTTAGTGGAGTCATTCTTGACCTTGTTTGGACAAATTGAGACATCAAAGGCATGAAGGAGGACGTAATCAACCCATTGAAGATAGTTTTGAAAGTTAACAAGGCATAAATGAGCTCATAAAGGCCAGGGCGCTCCTGTCCCTCTCCAAGGGACCAGAGCGATTTTCCCTCAAGGCAAGTTTTGGGCAAAGGAAAAGCGAGTTTCGAGTTTGAGATGAAGGAAGAAAGGCTTGATCACCCCATTGAAGATAATTTTGAAAGTTGGCAAAACACAAGTGGGCTTATAAATGCAAAATCACTCATGTCCCTCTCCAAGGGACCAAGGCAAAATCTAGGTTATCCAGCCTCCCCCTCCGAATTTGAACGGGTCCAAGTCAAGACACAAGGTCAAAATGATATTTGGAATGCCTCTAAGAAGAACGAAGTTGCAAAAAACCACAAAACTTGCTCAAAGTGGCCAAGGCGCTCCTGTCCCTCTCCAAGGGACCAGAGCGAAATCTTCAAGTATGCCTACATTTTGGAGTGCTACTATCGTTTGCAAGACTCAAGATGGAATAAGGAACAATGTTTTACGCCTTGAAGATAATTTGATGTTGATATGATTAAGGATTTGTGCCATGGACTAAGAATCGCTCCTGTCCTTCACTGGAGGACCAGGGCGATTTCTATAGAATCAACCATTCCCTTCAAAAACCACGTCAAGGCAAGGTTATGCAAGGTCAAAAAGGTCTTTCGAAGGACGATGAACAAGGAATTAACCTCAAAGATCGATAATTTTAAGCCCAAAAGCAAAAATCGCTCCTGTCCTTCACTGGAGGACCAGGGCGAAAATGATTTAAGAAGCATCCATTCCAAAGGTTGAATAAATCAAACTTTAAATTCGCAAGGAAAATGCCATTTTGGACGTCCAAGATGAGACTTTGAACGTGAAAAACAAGAAAAACAAGGCCAAAATACATGGGCACTCCTATCCCTCACCCAGGTACTAGAGCAAGGCTATTAACAAGTTGATATTTTTGCCATGCCTAGACGCCAATATCCTTCAAATTGCATTAAATGCTAAATTCGCTAAAAAACTTGAAATATTTAATTAAGTTGGCATTTAATAATAACGCATGGGCATTTAAGAATTAATTTAGGCCTTTAAAAAATTGAAGTTTTAATTGCAAAGGCATTTAAATTAATTATTATTAAATTAAATTTAAAAAGAGAGCGCTTGGGGGTATTATTTTAATGTTTTTTTGCAAGGTTGGCCCCCCTCTTCTATTAAATTTTATTTATTTTTTTGCCTATTTTGTCAAAGTCGGCCTATGGGCAATTATCAAGATGAGCGCCTATATAGTGGAGGTGTGTTGAGCATGTTAATCCATCATTCATCCACTCACACAAGTGCGATTTGGAGAAGAACAACAAGGTGTGAAATCTGGCCTAAGGAGGAGCGAATTTAGTTGAAGACTAAAGAAGGAGCGAATTTTCCTCAAAGCGTTGAAGGCTAGAGGTGGTGAAGTTGATAGAAGAAGCACATTTTGAAGACTTCGATCCACATTTTGCCTAGCAAACTTGCTTAATTTTGCATCTTTTCTTAGATTTAGTTCTCAAGTGGAGGTATGGCAAGATTCTCCTAGTCTCAATTTTGAATTTTCAATTTTCAATTTCAAGTGGCTTAGTTAAATTTAGGAAATGATAATTCAAAGATTTATCATGAGGTTTCCTAATTTAAAACTTAAATCCTCTTTCTAGTCTATATTTCCACGTTGCAAAACATGTTACTAATTTTGAAATGTTGTGTAGGTATCAAGATGGCGACTCCCAAACTCGAAGGATCTACAAGTCGGAAGGTTCTCCTCAAGGAAAATCAAGCCTCCTCAAGGACGATCAAGCAAGGACAAGGGACGACCTCTTCCAATCCAGCGTTCCAAGGCGAGGTACATCATCATCCTGCAAATCAAGGACACAAGAAGTCAAAGCAAAGGGTTCGTTGAAGAAGCAGATAGTTCCAAAAGAATTAATTAAGGCTAACTTCTCAACGTTACCAAATTGAGCATCAACCAAGTGTCAAATGAGGTGGCATCCTAGTCATCACTTCTCCAGTCAGTGTGGTCCACCTCAGCATGTCCAGATTCAATGTACCTAACTCATGGGAGGTGACACATACTTCGATGTACCTACCCCGGCTATTCATTGGTGGAATTTTCCAGAGAAGACATGTGTCCAAGCAATACAATTTTATCATTGGTCAAGCATTAAATGTTATGTAATGGTTGTAACAAACCCTAATTAGGGTTTTCATTGTTGAATCTTGGCCATTGATCTCAAATCGATCTAAGCCATCGAATTGTATTGAGGGCACTATATAAGCCCTGGCATTTCATTTGTAAAGGTAATAGAATAGAGAGAGAGTTGGAAGCAGTTAGTAGATAGAGAGTAGTTAGCTAGTTGATAGAATAGCAATTAGAATAGAATAGGAGGACAAGGCAAGAAATTGTTGCCCTTGATTGTAAGCAAACTCCATTTTCATTGAAGTAATGGTGAAGTGTGTCGTTTCTTGCAATATGCATGGTTTCTTGTTGAATCTTCAATCCTAGATGGTAGATGATTAGATGAATGTAAGAAATGTGCTTGATTAATTGTGAAATTCGTATATCCATACTACTAGCAGTTTGTTGATTGCATACTTGCCTTTTGTAGTCAACTGGAATCATTCAGCTTAAGCTTAACTTCAATTGTCGCTTCTTCATTGATATGCATCAACTTGATGGTGTCTATGCCTGCAGTGATGATTTGAACATCATAAAGCTTTCCTTTGAAGATCGCACTAGCCTTGTGGAGATGGTCCTACGATGTCAAAACAAGACCTAGTTAGAATTTCATCAAAGATCATTCATTGCTCTTACATTCTTAGTGTTAGGATTAGATCCTCTCCTCGCCCTCGTCTTTTTTCCTTTTTTCAAATCAAAGCTAGTAAGAGCCTGTGTTCCAGCAATATTCAAAGCAAATCAGACGTTCAATCATCAAATGTAAGTCCCCTTGTGATTCCAGCAAATCACATCATACCACAGAGAGCTTATCCACACGTAGAGACCCTACATACAAGAACCTTGAAGTTTCTCCAATTGATCCTTTTCGCGATATCTTCAGCATTCGAAAACTTTACTCAAGAGAGGATAAGGTACCTTTGGGTATTTTATTCTGTGTTAGGCAGTGTACAAAATACACGTCAACACTGCCCCAGCTTGACTTGGATCACCCCCTGATGTTCCATCAAAAGGTTCTGGTTGCCCATTTTATATTTTCTTTGACTTGCTTATGCTTTTTTGTGTGAACCAAATCTTTATTATTGTTTATAATAATGCTTGTGTTTTCCTCAGATATAAGGAGCTGTCTCCAGATACCATCCTTGGCACGTCCTCTTTGCCAAAACAGAGAGTAGCTTGTCTCTATCCAAAATCCCTAGGGGTGGACCAAAATACCCTTGAGTTTAGGCAAAGTTATTTTTAGGTCCCAATTACCTAGGGTGCCAATTTATTATATAAGGCCTTCTTTGTTGAAGGGAACATATTCTCTCTCTATATATATCTTCTTATGACAACGTATTGTTACATCAACACTATTAGAATGAATGTATACTCTGACAAAAGTATATTCATATTAGATCAATGCCTATCTAAAGATAGCGATGTTTTCTAAAGATTGAAAACCGTTGCTAGAAAGGTAGAGCTCATGGATGGTGGACTTAGCCAAAGGTGCTTGCAAATAGTAGGAGGTGGATTGATGGTGGTGTCAACTACAGCTAGGGATGAGCAGTTGCTAGGTCAAGCCCTACCATAGAGAGGCATGTTGTCAGGGCAATTATAGTTAGGGATGAGTGCTTGCTAGGTCATGCCCTACTATAGAGAGGCAAGTTGTCAGGGCAATTATAGTTAGGGATGAGTGCTTACTAGGTCATGCCCTACTATAGAGAGGTATGCTAGGGTAATTGCAACTAGAGATGAGTGCTTGCTAAGTTAGATCCCACTATAAGGCATGTTAGAGCAACTGTAGCTAGGGATGATCATATGTCAAAGTCAAGTAGGTAATATTTTAGCACTCTAGACTAGGGTAGGTAAGGTAGTTTAGTATTCAACATTAGGTAGGTTGTCGACTAGAAAAGCTAGATAGGTCCAGATACAAGTCAATTGGCTTTAGGTGAATTAGATCTTGATGAAAGTTCTTTTGTGAATTGATGAATAGATATTATATTGTTAGATCCAGCTAGGTCAACTAGGAAGTTGGAGAATGCAATTAGCTAAGATAAGCCAACTTAAGTTCTTTGCTTAGGTAGTGACGTAATAGTTAGGAACCAACAAAAGATACATTAGGTCAAGGGTACTTGTTGAGAGATCACCCCTCACCCCCACCACCTTTATAGTTCAATTTCAAGGAAATTGAGTACTAGTTTGAAACATTTGATATTATTTATAACAAATCATCTCAAAGAAAGTTTAAAACATACAAAAATTGTTCCTTATAATGAATTCATTTTAAAAATTAATTTAGTTGAGATTTCTGATTCCTAAATGTTATACATATAAATTAAGGTATAAGGATACGTATTTCCATTTATTCTTTTATAATGTTTTGATATTTATCATAATTATTCTTTTGATTTTTTTATTTTTTTCCCATAGGAACATGACATATGGCTCCATGTTGATGCTGCTTATGCTGGCAGTGCTTGTATATGCCCTGAATATCAACGTTATCTTGATGGGTTGGAGGATGCAGACTCTTTTAATATGAATCCCCATAAATGGCTGTTCACCAATTTTGATTGCTCAGCTCTTTGGGTTAAGGTAATGGTTATTAATTTTCATGTGTTCTGAGTAACTTGTTGGATTTTAAGTGTCATAATGTTTCATAGCCTAGTAACTTAAACATGAGATTTTTTTTTTAAATTCTTTTCTCAACTTTTACATTGCTTCTCTTAGCCGATATTTTGAAGATTCTTTATAAGTGTTAACGTATTTTTGTCTATCAATCCAAATAGCCTTTAATAGGTCAATTTATGTGACTTTGTTCTTGATATGGATCCTTTCAAATAATGAAAATGTATAAGGGGAAGTAAGAAGGCATGAATATTGTTTTGTCCATAGGAAAGAATCTGCAAGTAGTGTTTAAAAAAACAAAAATAGATTTGTCAAAGCATCAAATGACCTTGCTGGCCATTATATCCATGTGCATGCTCATCTTATGATGCCTCAGCCTTGTCAAAAGGGGATTCAAGACTTCATTTATCACCAAAAGGCACGTTACAAAATGTCATGCATAAATCATTATTTGCGTTGCAAAAGTTTAGGGAAAAGCATTGTGTAAGAAAAGTTCAAGTTTGAGTGAAAAAAGGAGCAAGTCGACTGAGCAGTTTAGGGTTTTGGCCTATGTTGGAGATCTCCTTTTATGAGCTTGCAGCTGCCATGGCGGCCAAGCATGTTACAGGCCTCATTTGCTGGTTGTAGTGCCTTCACATACAGTTGCTGTCATGAGAAAGGGTGTTGCAACATCCATTCTCATTGTTCTTACCAGTTTTCAGCTTCAAAACACCATCATAGCTCTGTTTAAGGATTTATACGTGGAGTATGCATTCAAAACAAGAGGAAGAAAGTGGAAATGCTTAAGGAGACCTTGGAGATCATCATCTTTTACCCATGCAATCTCACGCATGTCTAGTTTATGAGACACTCATAGAAAGGCTTTCATCAATGGAGGCGTGGAAGCCATGAGAAGTCAGGCAATGTTGTGAGAGTTCTAGAACCTGCAAGGTGAGTCAATGTATTTGAGCTAAAAGATGGCTAGTGAGGGTCCTTAGCATTGATGAATAGAGGTTCTGTTTTTATGAAATCTTTCTTATAAAACCCTCATTGGGCTAGATGTGGCCAAATGAGGAAAAAACCCTCTGAAAAATTATTGTCAATATTGCTGTTAGCATTATCACTATTGCAGTCAACAACAAACTGTGGTTCAATGTCAAACCTATTTTATGGCCAAAAGTGCTTGCAATAATCCTTATGGCAAGCGAATTGACTGTAATGATTGAGGATGAAGATTGACCAGTGATATTCACAGTCATGAAGGCTTATGACAGCGAAAAAAGAAGTGTTATGGACACTGATAATGAAAAATATATGACAGTGGGTATGAAGGGGATTACATGGATAGCAAGGCTTCATACATAGACCAAATAGAGGCCATTAACATGGCATGAAGATTGTGAAACAGAGGTATGCATGGAATATGCGACAAGAAATGATGAGGGTAGCATTGTTATGAAAAGATGAATCATAAGTCTGGCATGTAGACATGATAGAAGCCGGATGATGGTCACCATATTAGGATAACAGTCATATCAAGAATGTGTGCTTGATGAACAAGCCAATCAACAAAAGATATGACAATTATAGTCAAGCCATCCGAAAGAGAAGCTTGTGGGTAGAGTGAAAGAGGAGAAGGGTATTATCCATGAGAAGACATGTCACATTCATGGCATGAATTTTTTCAAGCTTTGTGAGCTCGCTAGACATCTCATGCTATTAAGATAATTCATGGACACCAACTGTAATGTATATTTTTGACAGGTTTGGAAATTAAATATTATTTAATTTTTGAAGGCTAAAATGCTGCAAAAAGGAATTAAAATTAATTATTTAATGTTATTACCTTAAAGTAATTAAAAGGTAATATTTAATAATTAATTAAAGTGACTTTAAGACAATTGATTAATTAAAGTCACTTAACAGATAATTGTGGCCAAAAACTAAAAATAATATTATAAAAGTGACTTTGGAGTTGATATGGGATATGGAATGATTTATGTTTTCTTACATTATTATTTCTAAGGAGTTCCTCAAATTCAGAAACATAGGACAGAAACCTCATAAATAGATAACTGGAATATATAACTCATCTGGTACTAAAGCTGCTACCTGTGCTTCTGTGTTCTATACCGAAGTTACTGATGCTTTCACTCAATCAAGTGCCCTTATAGATAGTAGGGGTTTCTGGTGCATCTTAAACGTGTGCTTCAAGAGGAGAAACAATGACTTATGAAGCTGCCCTTATCCCTATGGCCTTTGTCTTTGACTATGATACCGGTCCCATCCTTGCTACGAGTTGCTCCATCCAATCCATGCGCTAAATGATGCTATTTATATGGGGGGCAGGCATTTTTGTAACAAAGCTTCTTTGAACGCTAGCATATGTTGGAACACATGCAAATCCCCCACATAGGAACAAAAGCTTATGTCGGAACAGCAGGGAGGGATGCTGGTTCAATTGGTGGTAAAACAACTATAGGGACTGGAGAACCAACTGGTTCAACAATTTTATTTGGTTAAGCTCGATCAATTTAATATGGCTCTCAAACTGGGAGGGATGCTTCCCCCTCTTCTGTTGCTCAATCTCGAACTAAAAGAACTTGCTGAATTTTATGAATTACTACTGAAATTGGCGCTTCAACTGGATCCACTCAATCAATGGGCTATGGTTCAATTACAAATGGATCCGAGCGAAAGGAACCTGAGACAGGAAGGTACGCCAAGCGTAGTGGCTTTCTAACAAGCTATCAAATTTTTAGGCGGCTCTGTATCTCCAATGAATTGATCTAAATCTACCGCCCCTGATGCCTTTACCTGTGCTGCTGAGGCAATCTATGCTACGAGAATGACTCGGAGGATCTAAAGCTGGGTATCGATCTGCTGAGATACCACTACCAGCAATGGACCAAAAAGGGAAGCTGACTCTACTACTTTATGGATGGTGCCTATACCATTCTCGCTACCCCGGTGGTGAAACTGCTTGCTTTGTTTCTGCTGGCATGTAAAGTGGGTTGGAGTCCCTTCCTGGCTGGTAAAGATGCATTCTTCTTTATTGGATCTTGACTGGAGTGAGTTTTCAAGTGTAAGTGGAGTATTCCTGATTGCCTGGGGGTAGGTGGATTGGTGTCCTCCTCTACTTGGCCGCTACAGGTGGTGAGTTGAGCAGGTTAGCTCCGGGTCTGTGTTGGTGTAGGTGTTGGTGGCCTGAGGAGGAAATGCGCAGTGAAGAATTGGGTACCAGTACGTAGATCACCCTTCGCGGACAGGCAGGTCGGTAAGCATAGGAGCATCGCTCGTCATGGAGTTGGTTGATCCATCCATTTATATGGCATCTGCATAGAAGATAGAGGGGAATACTCTGGGGAATTCTCTCTCTTGCCTAACTCTTGCCTAACCTATAGATTCTCTCTCTTGCCTAACCTCAAGGTTGGAAGGCGCCTGATGACCTTACCTTCGGACCCCAAAACCCATAGTTTGTAGATAAAAAAGCTCGATCAACACCCCTCGCCCCGGGCGAGCGACTCCGTACCTTGCTCTCCAGTCAAGCCCTTATGGGTTAGTAATAAAGAACCTCCGCAACTAAGAGCAAGCTTCCCCGCCCAATTCTATGGGTGATGGCGGCCCGCTGGTCGAGCCTGCTTGCGCACCCTCTATTTCGGGGCCCCTACCCCTTCATTGAGTGTTCGTCCCTACGCTCCTCACCCGGTTTCCTTCCTTCAAATCAAAAAATATTGATTGTTAAGCCCCTTCAAATTAAAAGACCTTTTCAAAATATCTCTGCTCTCAAACGAAGGCCGGATGCGATGACTATCTTATTAGTGTTATCCATCCGCTGCTTGCCGCCCCATAGAATTATCCCACCCCTCTTAAAATTAATCAGTGCCCTACTGTTCTAAGGATAAACCTGCCTAAATTAATATATCCACCCTGTTACTCTAGCAGGCTAATTAATTGGGGTGGGCCCCTACTATTCTATGGTTGAGGACCCCATTTTCAGTAGTGAGACTTATCTACCGTAGATGGTCTTGGAGGAGTCACTCAGGCTTCTCAGTTGGGATTAACAATTGGATTGCAGAAATCAGTGAAATTTTAGACTAAGGTCATTGGAAAGATAAATGTATTCTGGAGAAATAGGTCCCAGTAGTGCTCAGATATAATATTATTTTGGGTGTTCATTCAATGATTCATGGAGATTATTTGGCATATTTAATCACCAAGTTTCAAAGGCTGGGAAATTGATATTTACCAGTCGAAACAATTGTTGTGAGTTTGGTTTTGGCGTGAAAAGCTATTATCCACCACTTACTCATAGTGGTGTATATTTAGTTCGAAGACAATGCTATTGGAAGTAGCGAATAAATATTGGACAAATATATAATATAGAGAAGATATTTGTATTAATGTTTTTATATTAATATTGTGTTTCTATTTAAATCGTTGGTTTTGAAAGAAGACCCGCCAATCATATTGGGCGCTCGATTTATTATTGCTAGATAATGTGGCAACTAGTAATTAAGTCGTGGCTTCATGCTAAGTTTAATGTATTAGGTTGAAAGATTGTATATTCAAAGAAATGATCTTTTCAAGGCATTATGGGAAGGCATGGACTCCATAGTAAGTGCCAGGAGGAACCATGGGCAGAAAGAAGACCCGTCTAGGGATCGAAGCTGCATGGTTCGAGCCGTGGGTGTAACAGTTGATGCATTGGGCATTGATTCTTCAGCAATATTGTGGTAAATAAGGAGGATAGTGTCACGGGGCTAGGTTTTCTCGTGCGGCACCGATGATCTTTTAGGTACTTGTCTATGAGATCCAAGCACTTCCAAGAACTCGACTACACCTGTAAGCACTCCCAAGCTCCAGAACCTGCACACACACACTTGCACAACACGTACAAACTTGCACAGCGGAATCCTTACACAATAACACAATGTTGGGGCAATAAGATAGCTTTATTGATCTGAAGAATGGCCCCTGGCCTGGTCTACAAACAATTCCCTGGCCTGGTCTACAAACAATTCCAACTATATTGTTGGTCACTACCCCGAGTACTTCTCCAGCACTCGATTACAAGTTCCCGCCCCTAGATCAATGTCCACTCTTGAAACACCGGCACAACTACCACTGCACCTCGCCCCTGGCTGTAGCTTCTCACGTAAACTCCTGATCCACAAAGACCTTGTCTCCTTTGGAACTCAACCTGGTGCACCACTGACTCTCTCGTGAGCCTGCGACGACTTACCCAGTACAAGACCCAGGCCCCCTCCCTAAACAGGGACTCTGAGTCACTCTGCTACTCTGTTGTTGCTCCTACTTCACCTCTGCTTTGCAATCGCTCTAAACACCTTTGCTCGCTGGAATGTTGTTTTGGTCCTCCTTGGATTTCTCCACCATGAACCTTCGCCTGTGGGAAAGTAAAGTACAATGTAGATATGTTCTCTCGTGAACGGTCGGGGTACTCTACTTCCCCCTATATAAGTTTTTTGTCTAGTTCTCACACATCTGTAGCTTGGCAATAAACATATGTCTGTCACCACAACTTCCACCTACTGAGAATAACAAGGGACTCACAACCCCAGAAGCATACTGGTCTCCCCGAGATAGCAACCCCTTACAGATAGCTAGAGGAGTCTTAATCATTAACATGTCATCCATTTTTGTCTTCACATATTGAATATTCCAAGATGAGCGATGAAAATTTGATGGTTTGTATCTACCAGCACTTATATCAATCTTTTATTACAGCTGGTGTGAACATAATATATAAGTCATTCCTTATAGAAATTCCTATTGTTGGGCGATAATATTAATTTCATGTGATTGATGAGAATGTGGGGGTCTTGTCTAGATTGTATTTTCACTGCTGGTGTGATTCCCTGAACATAACAACTTTCCTATGAGCCTATAATCCAAGGCAGTGTTGGGTAATGACATTTCTGGAGATCTAAACAGAGGGTAGCAGCTATGTGAAGGTTGGATGTTATAAGAGGTGACTTATTGAGTTGTAAATGACAGGTCAAAAATTTATATTGTGTCTTTTTGTTTCAAACAGAAAAGTAATAAATGAGTAAATTTTGTTATATGTTTTATTTATTGCACTATTTAATTCAAGGGATGTATAATTTTCAATTTCTTGTATTCACGAAACCTACAATGTGTATGTAAAACCATTGCTAATCTGCAAATATTTAGAAATGAATTGAATATATGAAGATCTTTCAATTTTTGGGAATGCCCTTTTCCTTCCATGCCACTCCTTCAAAGCTTTGGTAGGTAGTTATTGCAAGAATTAAGAACGTACGATATTGGATTATCAAGCCTCTCTCATTGGTTTAAAAATTCCAAATTTTCTCCAAGATCTTGGCAGTCACTCATGTTTGTTACTCATGCTAGATCCCTTCCAAGGCATTTATTACTTGAAGTTTGAGAAGCTCCTTAGAGATTTTCTCTAGGCTTCTAGTGATGGGTATTAAGGCTTCCATTGTGTGGCTTGAGAGTTTTATTGCCTCCCTTGTGATGCCAGAGGCCTAGGATTATTTTCCATTTAGCATCAAGGCATTGCCTTGTGTGCTAAATGGATTATTAGAGCTCTCCAAGGTAATGAAGCTTGGAAAACTCTTGCTTGTCATTGCATTAGCACGAGCACTCATCAAGGTTGTCTGGCCTAGAAAGGCTTGGACTTAGGAACTCTTCTCACCATGAGGCAACCTGTTTCCATTCAAATCACTTTTGTTATCAAAAGTATTTGGAAGGCTTGAGGGAAGCCACCAAACCATAGCTTTGTTGGGTTGGAGATGATTTTCACAATGGTTTACCCATTAATCAATACTCCATTTGGTTGTCCTTGCTTCTCAATTCTAAAGGGAGGCCATTGGCTCTCTTACCTTGGGCTCATGCCTCGAAGTTTCTCAAATGAGGCACAAGAACTTTATTGTATTTCATTCATCAGGCCACCAAGAATTTTCTTTGTGGCTTGCATTTCAAGTTCAAATTTAAGCTCCCTAATCAAGACCAAAAGACTTACTACGCAATGATTGATGCTATTCCTCAAATGCATCAAAAAAAAAATGTGTGATGTCTTAAACCTTGGTAGAAGGATTGAAAGTGGTATCGAAACACTCCCTTTCAGAATTATAGGCCCTCTAAAGGTTCTTCTTGGCTATCTCTGCACTTGCATATGGTGGATCAGCACAATCTTTGACAACAAAAATCTTGTGATGTCCCAATCATTGACCTAGTAAGTTAACAAACAATAAATATTTATTTGGTCAAGTGAATGGAAAACCTTGAGCACCAATAGCTAGTAAGAAGATAGAAGTAATTTACATAGATAGTTAGAGTAATAAAGTATTTGGAAAATCGTGAAGTCTTATGAATAAGACAATTTTCTTTAGTAACACTTTGATAAGTCAAAACCCAAGGTAAATGATTTTTCCATCTCAAGTAAAGATAGTAACATGCTCATCATAACAAGGAAAGCATCTTCAAGAGATTAAGTTAATCATTCTTATATGGAGAAGGTTCAAGGATAACGTGAATACCATCTAAGCATCCTAATCAAATATCATCATACTGGGGAAAGTCGTCAAGTATTGATGTAATGTCCCTTTTCTAGCACACATTATATGATTTTGTGTAATATCCCCAACAATTTTTTTGATTTTTTAACAAGATTACAATCACACCAACACCTGTTAGGGATTAGAATAAGAAAAATAAACCAGCTGAAAGGAACCATACACCTTTTGATCACCGAGAGCTCAAGTTGGGAGGGTAAGAGCATACGGTGGCAGGGGATCGTTAGATGCAAACTTCTGAAAATGCTTATTACAATAATGGGCAGCAAGCCAGACCCTTCTGCTTTCCAGTGGGTAAGACAAGGAAACGTGGTGGTAAACCAGCCAAGTAAACAAAACACACTCAAGGACAAATCACTCTACCGCAATATTTCAGCGGCAGGACTAAACACTTATAACAAAGCTCAACTCAACCACTTATGCAACCGGAGGACCATTACAAACAAAATATCACTCTATTGCTTGTGCAGCGGGAGGACCATTACAAACACAATATCACTCGATCGCTTATTCAGCAAGAGGACAGAATTACAAAGATCAAATGTAGGCGGCAAGCCAGTCTCTTCCACTTTTCAGCGGGGATTTGCTCTACAATCCAAAAATGGTTGTTTATACTACTATAAACAGCCATTACAAACAAAATATCACTCTACCGCTTGTGCAACGGGAGGACCATTACAAACACAATATCACTTGACCGCTTATTTAGCGGGAAGAGAGAATTACAAAGATCAAATGTAGGTGGCAAGCCAGTCTCTTCCACTTTTCATCGAGGATTTGTTCTACAATCCAAAAATGGTTGTTTATACTACTATCCAGCATTACAATAAAGATATGCAATGCATAGAAAAGAGAAATTATGCTGTCCAATCCTGTTGAATTTCTCCAGACTTATCACAATTAACAAACCCAAACCCACCCACAAAGAAATAACACACCACTAATCACTAAACTAGAAATACAATCTGTTGTCTACCAAATTCACTATTATGTTCATAACTCACTCAAAACAACTCGAAACGACACAAAAACTGAAGCAAATGAAAGCTATGACAAAGGCAATGCAACTAGAATCTTAAACCTGCACCGCGAACACCACCAACAACCAGCACGCAACCCAAGGCAGCCAATAAAAGGTACGACCCAGCTGGGAAGTATGATTTGCTACCAAAAATCAGAATGCACACCAAAACAAATGCCAAGGTAGAAGAATGGTCACCCTTTGAATACGCTTCCAATAGGCTAATACCCAGAATGATCGATTGCATAGGCAGGGAGATATGAACCAATCTTCACTTCAGCCACACCAAAAACCAACAACACTGAAAACTACACCACTCACTGAAAAACCACGCCACACTAAAAATCTGAAAATGCACACTAAAAACTTCACCAACAATCCAACACTTAGCTAGGTACTATGTCTCAAGTACGAAACTGGCTAAACTAGGGAGCCACAACTTGGAAGCTCAAGTTCACTCACCATTACAACAACATAACAATATGATTTCTTCAAGATGTTCAAATGAGGCACCCAACCCTATATTTATAGATTTTGAATCTCAAATTCACGTGAAATGGTGCCCAAAATTCATTTAAAATTCACTTCATTTCATCTTCATGTCCCCTTCAAACATAGTGTCCACTTTCCCAAGTAAGCCTAGGCGTACTTTTCCCAAGGTCCACACTTGCAACAATGGAATATTAGATACATAAAACATATTCAATTTGGACGCCCTTTTCTAACTTGAGAAATAAAATATAACTTGGGATAAATGATATTATATTTCCTTTCCTAAGTTGTTCCTCCAGAATAAATAATTGAAATAATTAAATATTAAACTTTAGAATAAAGTAATAATATTTAATTAAAAATTAAAAATCAACCACTGATTGTTGCCAAATCAACCATGTCAATGGAAGTGCAGAAAACACTAATTTGAATTGGATTGGAGCTCTGATCAAGACTGCCAAAAATAGCACTGCCTGAACTGACACTTGCTAAAAACAGTAAGTCATGAAAACATATCCGAAAGACATGCTCGTCGAACCTTGTAAGAGAGTTCCAAAAACCCTGAAAAACCTCAAAGTCCAATCAGCTACCACCAACTTACTAAAAATAGTAAGTTTGAAAATCACTCCAGAACATAATGAATGTTAAACCATCGTGAAGCTCTCGAAAAACCCAGAAGGAATCCTCAATTCTTTTTGCCAAATTTCAATTAGAACATCTCTGAAAACTCTAAAGAATCCTCCTAGAAAATAGGAAACCCTAATTTTTCATTCTAATCAGCCTACGGGTATCTGGAATAGGCCAATGGACCACTGAGTACTCCTTACTGAGCAGGGGTCATTACAGTCCGCCCTCCCCAAGATTGCTTGTCCTCAAGCAATCACAAGCTTGGATGTTGCAGAATCTCTTCATTCTCCCAAGGAGCATCCTCAATAGGTAAGTTCTTCCATTTGATCAAGTATTCCTTGATCACCTTTTTTCTCAAAGAACGCTCCCTGAAGTCAATGATAGCTTCAGGAATCAAAACCAACTCTCCCTCCTCATCAAGTTGAGGCAACTCTGCTAAAGCTACAACATTATTTCCAAGAGCTTTCTTAAGGCGAGACACATGAAATACATTGTGAAGTTTTCTTCTTGTCAAAAGTTCCAACTCATACGCCACTTCCACAATTCTCCTAATGACTCTGAAAGGCCCGTAGAAATGTGGCTTCAATTTCTCAAATCCACTCTTCTTGAGAGTAGATTGTTTGTAAGGCTAGAGCCTCAAGTAAACCATGTCACCCACCTCAAAGGTGCGTTCAATCCACTGCTGATCAGCATACAACTTCTGTTGATTCTGTGCATGTTGGAGATTGTCCCTCAAAGACCTCAAAATATCTTGACTCTTCTGCATCATATCCTTCGCCTGAGGGGATCTACTATCACCAAATATCAAATCAGTGAAGCTAGGAGCTTCATAACTGTATAGTGCCATGAATGGTGACATTCTGATGGACATGTGATATGAAGGGTTGTAACAATACTCTCCCATGTGAAGCCATCTCACCCATGCATTCTGCTGCTCCGAGACATAGTTTCTGAGATAGTCTTCCAACCACTTATTACAATCTCAGTTTTCCCCTCAGTCTATAGGTGATAACTTGTTCTTGGAGTGAGCACAATACCACATAGTCTAAAGATCTCCTACCAAAAAGCACTTAGGAACTTGTCCTTATCACTTACAATGTTCTTCGGCAATCCATGTAACTTGAACACCTCCCAAAAGAACACATCAACAACTTGTGTTGCTGTAAATGAGCTAGTGATGGTGAAAAAGTGACCAAACTTAGTCAATCTATCCACCACAACACATTCACAATCCTTCCCCTGAGCCCGTGGCAACCCAGTGATGAAGTCCATGGATATACTTTCCCATTTTTGATTGGGAATGGGCAAAGGTTGTAACAAACCAGCTGGTAGAGTGTTCTCATCTTTGTTCTTCTAACATGTATTACACTCCTTAATGTATCTCAAGACATCATTTTTCAACCCCTTCCAAGTAAATCTTTCTCGGATCTACCTATAAGTCTTGAAATAACCTTGGTGACTAGCAAGGGGAATGTCATGGAAGGTCTGCAAAATCTTCTCCTTAAGCTTAGATTCAGCCACAATGAAGATCCTTCCCTTGTATAAGATCAGCCCCTCAACCAACTTGCACTTTTCATCATGAAAAATACCCTCAATAATGCTTCTTGCAAACTGATTTTTGGCATAATCAGCAAGCAACAACTCTCTCCAATCTGCAGTAAACTCGCACAAAGAGCTCAAGTAGGGTCTTTTAGATAGAGCATTAGCCACAATGTTATTCCTCCCTTTGACATACTCAATGTCAAAATAGTAAGCCTGTAGTTTACTCACCCATTTCTGCTCTCTCTCATTCAAGTCCCTCTAATGCATGAAGTGCTTAAGACTGTTGTGATCAGTCTTAACAACAAACTTACTTCCCACAAGGTACTACTTAAACTTCACAAGAGCATGCATTATGGCAAACATCTCTTTATCATATATGGATTATAATGTTTCAGCTCCTCTTAATTTTCTACCTTCAAAAACAATAGGATGTTTGTATTGCAAGAGGACCGCACCAAAACCTTGTCCTAATGCATCACATTGTAGTTCGAAAGGCTTGGTGAATTGTGGTAAGGCCAAAATAGTGCACGAGCTCATAATCTCCTTGAACCGATCAAACACTGTTTGTGCCTTTTTTGACCACTCAAAAGCTCCTTTCCTAGTGAGATCTATGAGGGGGGTAGGCAACTGAGAGTATCCCTTCACAAACCTTCTGTAAAAACCACATAGACCCAAGAATCCCTTCAAGTGTGTTATTTTCTTAGGTGGTGGCCTATCAATGACAGCTCTAATCTTTTCAGGATCCACCTTCACACCTTCTGCACTGATGATGTGACCAAGATAGAGCAACTCTCTCATTCCAAATTCACATTTGGACTCCTTAGCAAACAAGGATTCGGACTCCAGTATATTGAGCACTTAATCTAAGTGTTGCAAGTGCTCCTTCCAAGACTTGTTGAAGATGAGGATATCATCAAAAAATATGAGTACAAACTTTCTCAACTGCTTCTGAAAGATCTTGTTCATGCAAGACTAGAATGTGGCAGGAGCGTTAGTCAAGCCAAAGGGCATGACTAGGAATTCAAAATGCCCAAAGTGGCATTTGAATGTGGTCTTCTCAACATTTGATGCTCTCATCCAGATTTGATGGTAGCCCGATCTAAGATCTATCTTTGAGAACAACACTGCACCATGTATCTCATTAATGAGCTCATCAATCCTTGGAATAGGGCACCGATTCTTGATGATTTTTTGATTTAGTGCTCGGTAATCTGCACACATATGCATGGTCCCATCCTTCTTTTTCACCAATACAACAGCCGAAGCAAAAGGGCTCTTGTTTGGGCTAATGTAACCCATGTCCAGCAACTCCTTAATGGCCTTTTCAATCTCACCCTTCAGCTTCTTGGGGTACTGGTAAGGAGTAGTCATGACAGGTTTAGCTCCTTCTTCAATCTCAATGATGTGCTCGGTGCCACGTTTAGGAGGCCTACCAAGAGGTGGATTCTCAAAAACCTTACTCCTTTTGGTGATTAGAGCTTGGATGTTTGTGGGGTAGCTCCTTTTTTCCTCAAGTGGACTTGATGGCATCACTAAGCACTCTACTACCCACTCCACTTGGTTATGGCGGATTAGCCTCTCCATCCTCTTCAATGATACAACTCTAAGACCACCATTGGACATCCCTCTCAATACTATGAATTTCAGCTCCATGGTTTGTAGATTTAATGTGATCTCACCAAGAGATCTCAGCCACTGAATCCCAAGGACTGCATCATCAGTCCCTCCAATGCTAACCACAAAGAAGTCATCTTTAATTTGATGATTTCCCAACTTCAGAGACATGTTGGAAATCATTTGGTTGCATGATATAGTGGAGACATTGGCTACTATGACTTTGAAGCTAGCCCCCTCTTTGCAACAATTCTCTCATCAATGAAGTGAGTCGCTCCTATGTCAATGAGAGAAATGACACGATGTTCTCTTATCACTCCCCGAGCTGTAAAGTACTCATTTTTGTGAATTCTCAAGAGTTGAGGAACCAGTCCTCTATCTTCTAGTTCACTTTCAGGCCCTTCAGGAACCTCTTCATACTTGCTGTCCTCATTTTCAGTCTTCTATTCGGAGATTTCAGAATCTGATCCATCAGCTGAATAGGACTCCATTTGATGTAAATTACCCTTCCCATGACACTTATGTCCTGGGGCCCAAGATTCTCTGCAAGAGTAGCATAGATTCTTCCTCCGGAGCTCTTGACGAAGATCATCATCTTTTCGAGAATGAAATTTCTTGGTCTGATTTGAAAACTTCTTTTTATCCCTTCGGAAAGGAAGAGGCTTGGACTGAAATTTACTCTTTGGGGCAGCCAACTCCATACTTCTAGACTTCTTGATGGCCTCCACCAAGGTAGGCGGATCAAATGCTTTGACCCATCCTTGCAAGGGCGCTTCAAGGCCTTCTATGAATAGAACAACTAGCCTCTTCTCTGAAATGCTACTGACCATAACTAAGAGATTTTGGAACTTAGTTATGTAATTGTCCAAGGAGCCTTTCTGTTTGAGTTGAGCAAGCTCTCTAAATTTAACCTCCAGATCCTTTGAATCAAACCTCTCAATTAGCCGGTTTGTGAATTCAACATACGTGGTGATCAAGTTGTGGCCAAGGGTGACCAACCCATGGTACCACCATTCGTGAGCAACACCATCCAAGTGCAATGTAGCGAATTTGATGGCATCTTCTTCGGGCATAGGCCTCAAGTATAAATAATTGTCCAACTTTTGCACCCACGCTCTAGTTGTACTATTACTGCTTCCATCAAAATGTACTAGAGTAACCTTCCCAAGAGCTTGCTGATAGTCTCTTGGAGTGGAGTATCGATTATCATATCCTCCTTCCCTCCTCTTCTTTTGATTCATGAATTGGTCAAGAGACAAGACATTTCAAATCTCTTGGGGAAGTGATGCATACTCCACGAAACTAGCCTGGATCTTATCAGCCACGGGGACTTCTACTTCAGGAGGCGGTGCTTCCCTTGGAAGGAAAACTGGTTGCAAAGGTCTTGACACCGATCCAACAGACATTCCACCATTGTTGCTACTATGGTTGCTGCCATTCCCATTACCACTAGAATTTACTAGAATTGTTGGAAGTGTTGGCATTATTTCCATTGGTATTTTGATTCTGGTTTTGACTATGACCTCCTCCAGCATTTTGTTTACAAGTGGCCAACAACTGAGACATCATGTCCATCATATTATCAAACTTCTTCCCAACTCTCTCCACAGCCACATTTGCATCTTTTTGACCAAATATTCTCTTTCCCATTGAATCCATTGAATCTGCTAAATCAACTTCCTGGTCTCTGTTTCTCAAAACTTCTGAAAAAGTTTCCTCTACTAGCACTGACGGTATCTAAAGCTGCTTCCTTTTCTGTTCCTGATTGTAGTATCTGATATCTCTGTCACTCATGGAACCCTTTGATCACACAGGCTAGCAGGAAGAGTGGCTCTGATACCACTGTAATATACCCAACAATTTTTTTGATTTTTTAACAAGATTACAATCACACCAACACCCCTTAGGGATTAGAATAAGAAAACTAAACCAGCTGAAAGGAATCCTACACCTTTTGATCACCGAGAGCCTAAGCTAGGAGGGTAAGAGCATACGGTGGCAGGGGATCGTTAGATGCAAACTTCTGAAAATGCTTATTACAATAATGGGCGGCAAGCTAGCCCCTTCCGCTTTCTAGCGGGTAAGACAAGGAAACTTGGCAGTGAACCAGCCAAGTAAACAAAACACACTTAAGCACGAATCACTGTACCGCAATATTTCAGCGGGAGGACTTGTTGATGTGTTTTTTATGCACATGAGAACACAGAATAAAATACCTAAAGGGTACCTTATCCTCTCTTGAATAAAGTCTCCGAATGCTGAAGATGTCGTGAAAAGGATCAATCGGGATGACTTCAAGGTTCTTTGTATGTAGGATCTCTACATGTGGATAAGCTCTTTGTGGTATGATGTGATTTTGCTGGAATCACAAGGGGACTTACACTTGACGACCTAAACGTCTATTTTGCTGGAATCACAGGATTTCACTGGCTTAGATTTTGAAAAAGGAAAAAGGATGAGGGCGAGGAAAGGATCTAATTCTGATACTAAGAAATGTAGGAGCAATGATTGATCTTTGATGAAATTCTAACTAAGTCTTGTTTTGACATCGCAGGACCATCTCCACAAGGTTAGTGCGATCTTTGGAGGAAAGCTTTATGATGTTCAGATCATCGCTATAGGCATAGACACCATCAAGCTGATGCATATCAATGAAGAAGCGACAATTGAAGTTGAGCTTAAGCTGAATGATTCTAGTTGACTACACAAGGCAAGTCTGCAATCAACAAACTGCTAGTAGTATGGAAATACAAATTTCACCATCAATCAAACACATTTCTTCCACTCATCTAATAACATGAAATCAAATCTGAGAAGTATAGAGACCATGCAAATTGTTGAATCGACCCATAGATTTCACCATTTCTTCAATGAAGTTTTACAAGTCTTTTACAACATCTTGGCAACAATCTTTGCCTTCTCTCTCTATTCTATTCTAAGTGCTATTCTATCAACTAACTATCCACTATTAGCTAACTATTCACCTTCTAACTACTGACTAACTATTATTGACTCCTATTCACTCACTATTAGCCTTTACAAATGAAGAGCCAGGGCTTATATAGTGCCCACAATACCATTCAAT
Organism: Cryptomeria japonica; assembly: GCF_030272615.1. Taxonomy (NCBI): domain Eukaryota; kingdom Viridiplantae; phylum Streptophyta; class Pinopsida; order Cupressales; family Cupressaceae; genus Cryptomeria; species Cryptomeria japonica. Next base: position 5,258,700 of record NC_081412.1, on the reverse strand, counting down.
GGCTTGGATCAATTTGAGATCAATGGCCAAGATTTTACAATGAAACCCTAATTAGGGTTTGTTACAACAAACTTAATTCTGACCAATGAAATAATTGCATTATTTGGACACATGTCTTCTCTAGAATATTTGACCAATAGATAGTTGGGGTAGGTACATCGAAGTTTGTGCCACCTTTAATGAGTCAAGTACATTGAATCTGGACATGCTAAGGTGGACCAACCCGACTGGAGGAATGATGACTAGGATGCCACCTTGTCTAATACTTGGTTTATTCTCAATTTGGTGATGCTTTCCTTCAAATGCTAGACTGGAAGATAGATGGAGAAGGTCGTCCTTAATGAAACTGGACTGGAGGAGATCGTCCTTGTCCTGACTTGATCTTCTTTGATGAGGGTCCGCCAAGTAGTTGATCTTCCAACTCCGGGGGTCGCCATTTGATGCCTACACAAAAGATTAAAGTTAGTCCTTAAGCATTATACCTTAAAGCATAGAAATTAAGACTTTTCAAGGGAAAGATTCAAGATATTAATTTGAAAATGTCATGATAAATCCAAAATTCTTCATTTTTCAATTAATTATGAATGAAATCAAATTCTCAAGACTTAGACCCTTTTTAAAAAAAAATTGCTATGAAAATCAAAACAAGCCTTGAATAAGAACTCCAAAATGATTCTTAATACCTTCCCTTGAATGCTTAACTATAAAACCTTGGAAAATGAAGAAAGAAGACCAGATTTTGCTGGACAAGGGTTGAATTGTGGTCTTCCTTTGGATGAATTACGCCTCCATTAGCCTTCAAAAGAGCTTCACCTTCTTTAACCTCCAACACTTAGCAAAAATTCGCCTCCAATCTGCTAGATTTTGCTCCTCAATCTGCTCCTCAAAATCGCACTTAGAAGGAATGAATGAATGATTTGAAATTTGAAACAACACTCCTCCTTTATATAGGGCGCTCACCCTAATTTCCCTCAAGGCCGACTTGGCAAATAGGGCAAAAAATAAATTAAATACCTCTCAAAAGATGGCCGACTTGTTTGTAAAGGCACAATAATGATTTTGAGCGCTCACTTTGTATTTTTTAAATTTTAAAATTAATTTTGATGCCTTCAAGGTGGATTTTCAATTATTTCAAGGCCTAAAAATTAATTAATTAAATTGCCAATGCCTTAATTAATGCAAATTTAATTCAACCTCCCAAATGTCTTGAATTTGGGTAATTTAGTGCAAATTGGGGAATATCAAGGTTTGATTGAGCCTTAATGAAGCTTCCTGATGATTTTGCCCTAGACCCTCTGGAAGGGTTAGGAGCAATTTTTTCAATTTAGGCCAAAATTCACCTTAGCTTGATCATTAAACTCCTCCAAGGCAATCTCTAGGGTCCATTTCCTTCCATCACTGGGTTAGCTCATCAAAACTTTGAAGGAAAAGTTGCATTTTAGGGAATTTCGCTCTGGACCCTCTGGAAGGGTCAGGAGCGAAATTTACAATTGGGCTCAAAATTCTCACTTTTGAAGGTCCAAAACCTCTTCAAGGCATTTCAAATAGGCTCTTTCACTGAATTCCGGGCTTAGTTTCATTCAAATTAGGAGGAAAAAGGTGATTTTAGGGTTTTTTGCCCTAGACCTTTTGGAAGGATCAGGAGTGATTTTTCCTCCTTAGGCTTACTCCTTCCACAGTTTTTGTTGAATTTTTCACTCATAGCTAGGCAATGTTCTTCCTCATTCACTCCACCCAAGTTTGGCTTGTTCTTGCAAGGTAAAATAGGGGCTTTTTAGATTTTCGCCCTAGACCCTCTTGAAGGGTCAGGAGCGATTTTCCCTCTCTGACCTAGAATCATCAACTTTTGAAACAAACAATTACTCATCAATGGTCTTAAAGGTCATTTCCACCTTGGTGTATCCTTGCCTTAGCACAAACTTAAAAGGAATATGTTGATTTTATGATTTTTGCCCTGGACCCTCTGGAAGGGTCAGGAGCAAATTTTGAGTTTTAGGCCTATTCCTTCATGCTTTTTAACTTCAAATCACTTCTAAGGCATAGAACATCATGCCTCTCACCCACCCAAGTCCTGAAAACCAAAATTTTATCTTGAAATGCAAGGAAAATAGGAGGAATTGGAAATTTCGCTCTGGACCCTTTGGAAGGGTCAGGAGCGATTTTTTGTCTTGGCATCAAAATTCTCATCCTTAGCAATCCAATTCAAATTTAAGGAAATTCAAACGTCTTCTTATACCCATGCCTAAGCTTAGCTTTGCCCAAACTTTGGAAGAAAAGACAAGTTTTAGGATTTTCGCCTTGGACCCTCTGGAAGGGTCAAGAGCGAAAATCATTTTCTAGGCTTGGTTGCTTCCTCTTGACCATCTCAATTATCTTCAAAGGACAAAACATACTTCCTCACATTCATTCAAACCATAAAAAACCAAAAAGATTGTTTTGACCTTGCAAGAAAAAGGTGTTTTTTAGGAATTTCGCTATGGACCCTCTGGAAGGATCAGGAGCAAAATTGCCTTTCTTGGGCAGAATCCTTCATTTTCTTCATTTCCAAACATGCCTAAGGGTTTCAACATGCTCTTTCCACCTTTCATCATGCCTTTGATACTCCAATCTGACCAAACTGAGCAAGAAATGTCTCCCATAAAGATTTTCGCCTTGGACCCTCTGGAAGGGTCAGGAGTGAAAATTAGGTTTTAAGCAAAATCCTTCATTCTTTTAAGTTGAAACTTCTTCAGGAGGCAAATGGGAGTTGTCCTTGTTTCATTCATGCCCAAAACTTGACATTTTTCATTGCAAGATGAGAGCTATTCAAAATTTCGCTCTGGACCCTCTGGAAGGGTCAGGAGCAAAATTGCCTTCCTTGTCCAAAATTCTTCATTTTGCATGCTTCCAAATCTTCAAATGTATCAAATGATGTCCATTCTTCATTCCAAGAGAGCCTGCACATAAAAAGTTAGCCAAAATTAGTGAAAAATAAGCTCAAATAAGATTTTCGCTCTGGACCCTCTCAAAGGGTTAGGAGCGAAATCTTCATTCCAGGCCAAATTGCTTAGTGTTCAAGTTTCAAACCACTTCACAAGGCAAAGTTAGACCATTTTCCAAGTTAGGAACAAGGTTTCAAGCTCAAACAAGGTGGCAAATGAAGTTTATGATGAATTTCTCTCTGGACCCTTTGGAAGGGTCAGGAGCGAAATTCTTCTTCCAGGCTAGAATCCATCATTTTTTCAAGGTTTTCAAACACTTCCAAAATTCAAACATGTCAGCTTTTCCCTTCAAAATGCCTTGCAAATCAAAATTTGGTCAAATAAGGCAATAAATGAGTCCTAGGTTGATTTTTGCTCTGGACCCTTTGGAAGGGTCAGGAGTGAAAATCACTTTTTAAGCAAAATCTTGATCTTTGAAATCATCCAACTCCCTCTCAAGGCAAGAACATTCAAAAACACCTCCACACGTGCCTTGGAAACTAGGAACTTGGTCTTGATAAGTGATAAATTGAGGTGCCTTGGAAACTAGGAACTTGGTCTTGATAAGTGATGAATTGAGGTGTATAAGGATTTTCGCTCTGGACCCTTTGGAAGGGTCAGGAGCGAAATTCCTAATCTTGGCCAAAATCCTGACTTCATTTTCACATTTTTCCATCCAAACAAGTGTTTTTACCATTTTATGGAATATAACATTTAAGTATAAGTTCTTATACTTTAAGTTCTATTCCATATATACTTTCAGGATGTTTGAGAGTGGTTTCGGACCTCCAGGAGTTATATTGCAAAATCTAGTTTTTGGAGGATTCTTCAGTTTTCCAGACTTAGCCAAATTTCAGGATCAGGACATTCCAAACTTAGCCAAATTTCAAGGCATTTGAAGGTCAGGATGACATTTCAGACTTCATCACTCACCAACTCGACTTAGCTCAGACCTTCAAGAATGATACCTACTCACAAAGCAAGACACAATTAGCAACGATAGCAAAACCAGGCCCTAAGGAAGACTCTCAAAGAAACCCTAATTCTGGGGCCCTGTGGACTCACCCTGGCTCAAGCAAAGCCTATAATCCAACGATCCCCTTGACAGTACTCATCCTACAAAGGCTAACAGACAAAACCCTAAAAGACCTAGAAAACAAACCCTAGAAAGCAAAAAGCAGGGGTCCCCATTTGCAATGGGGTGATGTGTGAATACGTCACAATAGGACTGAACACTTACAACAAAGCTCAACTCAACTGCTTATGCAGCAGGAGGACCATTACAAACAAAATATCACTCTACCGCTTGTGAAGCGGGAAGACCATTACAAACAAAATATCACTCGACCGCTTATTCAACGGGTGGACAGAATTACAAAGATCAAATGTAGGCGGCAAGCCAACCTCTTCCACTTTTCAATGGAGATTTTCTCTACAATCCAGAAATGGCTGTTAGTACTACTATCTAGCCTTACAATAAAGAGATACAATGCATAGAAAAGAGAAATTATGTTGTCCAATCCTACTGAATATCTCCAAACTTATCACATTTAACAAACTCAAACCCACCCACAAAGAAATAACACACCACTAATCACTAAACTGGAAATACAATCTGTTGTCCGCATAACACGCAGAAAACAGCCACTACCAAATTCATTGTTATACTCATAACTCACCCAAAACAACTCAAAATGACACAAAAACTGAAGCAAATGAAATCTATAACAAAGGCGATGCAACCAGAATCTCAAACCTGCACTGTGAACACCACCAACAGCCAGCACACAACCCAAGGCAGCCAAGGAATGGTACGGCCCAGCTGGGAAGTATGATTTACTGCCAAAAATCAGAATGCACATCAAAACAAACGCCAAGGTAGAAGAATGGTCGCCCTCCAAATATGCTTCCAACAGGCTAATACCCAAAATGATCGATTGCACAGGTAGGGACATATGAACCAATCTTCGCTTCAGCCACACCAAAAGCCAACAACACTGAAAACCACACCACTCACTGAAAAACCACGCCACACTAAAAATCTAAAAATGCACACTGAAAAATTTAGCAACAATCCAACACTCAGCTAGGTTCTATGTCTCAAGTAGGAAACTGGCTAAACTAGGGAGCCACAACTCAGAAGCTCAAGTTCACTCACCATTCCGACAACATAACAATATGATTTCCTCAAGATGTTCAAATGAGGCGCCCGACCCTATATTTATAGATTTTGAATTTCAAATTTACATGAAATGGCGCCCAAAATTCATTTGAAATTCACTTCATTTCATCTTCATGTACCCTTCAAACATGCCGTCCACTTTCCCAAGTAAGCCTAGGCATACTTTTCCCAAGGTCCACACTTGCAACAATGGAATATTAGATACATAAAACATATTCAATTTGGACGTCCTTTTCTGACTTGAGAAATAAAATATAACTTAGGATAAATGATATTATATTTCCTTTCCTAAGTTGTTCCTCCTGAATAAATCAATGAAATAATTAAATATTAAACTTTAGAATAAAGTAATAATATTTAATTAACAATTAAAAATCAACCACTGATTGCTGCCAAATCAACCATGTGACTGGAAGTGTAGAAAACACTAATCTGAATTGGACTGGAGCTCTGGTCAAGACTGCCAAAAATAGCACTACCTAAATTGACATTTACTAAAAATAGTAAGTCATGAAAACATCTCCAAAAGACATGCTCATCGAACCTTGTAAGAGAGCTCGGAAAACCTAGAAAAACCTCAAAATCTAGTCAACTGCCACCAACTTACTAAAAATAGTAAGTTCAAAAATCACTCCAGAACATGCAAATCACTCCAGAATAGAATGCATGTTAAACTATCGTGAAGCTCTCGAAAAACCCAAAAAGAATCTTCAATTCTTTCTGCCAAATTCCAATCAAAACATCCCTAAAAACTATGAAGAATCCTCCCAGAAAATAGGAAACCCTAATTCCTCATTCCAATCAGCCTATGGGTCTCTAGAATAGGCCAATGGACCACTGATTACTCCTTATTGAGAAGGCGACATTACTTTTTGTTATTAGCCTATTTCTCCATGGTCTTGTAGGCTAACTAAGACATTTAAGGGATCTTGAGGATTTTTGGCCTAGGCAGTTTCAATTGCAAGCGATTTGGATGTGTTTTGATGTGTTTTTGAGATAATATTTATAGTAAGTTAGTTGTGCCATGTCTGGATTGACAATGAGCTCATAAATTATATATTGATGGTCATAGTTGTTTTTTAATGAAATTTTTAATAATCATTTGCGATTATTGATTTATTTATCAATAAAGTTAAATTAAATATTTAACTTTATTAATGTGGGAACTTAAGTAAAGGGAAAAGTTATTTTAAAAACTAAAAGTTCCCTTTCACTAAAAGTACTTGGAGATGTGATTATTAAAAAAAATAATATATCTATTTATCCCACATTGGCTGGTAAGTACTTGGAGATGTGATTATTAAAAAAAATAATATATCTATTTATCCCACATTGGCTGGTAAGTGTGTGAGCTCCCTAGGAAAGTTATAAAAGACTCTTAAGAGTTCTTTTTTAGCAGGTTAGATTGAATAAGAAATTTATGAAATAGATTGGAGAGTTTATCTTCAAGGGCTTGGAGGACGAAATCCCTCTTGGCTATGAATCTCAACGCTGTTGGAAGATATAGTCTGGGGATTTGAATGAGCTTCAAGGTAAAAGTCAAATTGTTTGCAATACTTGCTTGAGATAACTACTTCTGCCATTTGCCAAACTTAGAGAAGCTAGGAAGGGTTCGATTTGGAGTTGTAGTCTGGAATTGAAGTGATAGTTATTGGGTCTGATTTATGAGCTACTAGAGAACCGAATTCTTCATTCATTGAGAAACTGAGGCTTCTGTACCAATCAGTCACTGTTGTGAGTTTTCTATTTGGCCGTACAAGCCTGGGAATGCTGTACAAGTCTGAAACTGCTGTATAGGGAGCCGGACAGATCTAGGAATCATCAAAGACGTGTCTTGCAGGTCAGAGGTCATTTGGGAAAGCATTGAATAGGACTGAGACAAGTAGGAGAGTGTTGTACAAGCCAAAGATACCTAGAGAGTGTTGTACTAGCTTAGAAGAGAGCTGAATATAGTCTGAAACCCTCTGTGGGTGACGTCAAGGGTCTAGGGACCGTGAAATATTACTACTGTTGTTAATGTGTTTAGAATACATTCATGTGATTGGGCAGCGACATGTGGTATGCCATTTCCTTGTAATTTATTGTTTTAGCAAGCATAGGAAGGTCTGAAATCAATATTAGAATATACCACGTCTACAATATATTTAAATCTGATTTGTGACATCTGAAACAAGCTCTGAAACAAGTTCCATAAGTTAGAATAAGTTCATGAGTTATCAGCGTTTGATTATTCATGTTGCAATGCAAGCATTAAGTTATATGTTATGTTTCCAATATTGAATGCAATGTGAAACTTCAACTAGCAAATAAAAAATACACAAAAACAACACATACTGGGCTGCTATTGCAGAAAACCCAAGGAAACTCAGAAAATCAGACTTCAAGAAGAATACATCCCAAGTGTTTGACAAAATGTCAAACTACCAATATTGAAAAAAATTAAGGGCAAAAGTACAAGGGTTCTTAGAGTGGTATTAGAGCAGTGTATCCTGCCATCCTAGAGGATACAATATGAGCAAACAGTAATATGTCTGGATTTGACCAACAACCTTTCACGCACCATTACAACACACAAAGAAATAGAGCAGCATTTAATATAGGTTCAGAAGAACAACGAGTTACAGGAGAACAAAACATTGACAATATGGGTGAGAGCAGGGATCCAAGTGAGCAGAGGTTTATACAATTATCAGACACACTAGTCCAAGGACAGCAGCTAGTAGATGAAAGAGCACTGCAACAGAATCAATGTTTGGGCTTACTGACACAGATGATAGCTTGTTAGATGGGTATGTATGTGAATAACTTGGGTGGCAGAAACAATAGTGGAAATAATGGTGGTAATAATAATCAGAATGGAGGTAATAATGGACAAAATGGAAAAGGGAACAACGGAAGAGGAAATATGGCTGATAACTTTGGACATGTAGCTCAGCCAACTAGAACGGTGAGCTGTAGACCTCTTCTACCTACCTTTCCACCTATGGTGCAAGCACAACCAGAAAATGAGCCCCAAATTACAGACTTGCAGGATCAGTTTAGGAGAGACGGGGAGAGTGGAGGAGAAAAGTTCCAGGCAGCTATATCTTAAGCACCGGAGACAAGAATTAGAATTTTGAATTAAGGAAGAAAGTAGGGAAGCTAACTCTACCATATTTTGATGCTACGGGGAAGACTACAACATGAGCTTGGGTCTAGGAAGTGAACACATAGCTTTAGCTCAACCCTATGCTAGAGGAAGAAGCCATCAAATATGTAATGATTCATCTTGATGGTATTGCACATGAGTGGTGGCCACAAGGAGTGGTTATCATGGGACATGATTAGATTACCTCTTATGTGGAGTTGACCAAGAGATTAATTGAAAGATTTGATAAAAAGGATCCAAAGTTATATTTTAAGGAGCTAGCATAGCTTAAACAGCGGGGTTCGGTGGAAACTTATGTTGCAGATTTCCAAAGACTATCAGCTTTAGTCATTGACATATCTAAGAGGAGGCTTATGGTATTGTTCATGGATGGATTAGCAGATCCGTTGAGTGGATGGATCAAGGGTCTTAACCCTCCCACATTACAAAAAGCCATTAAAAGGGCTAGAGACATGGAGTCCTCTTCTTCTAAGGGAAAATTTTAGTCAAAGGGGTTTCCATCCAAGAAGGATAAGGACAAGAAATTTCCAGAGGGATTCACATCACCTAAGAAATGATTCCAATAGGTTGGACAGTGATTTGTTAAATGAACTCAAAAGGAAGAAATTATGTTTCCATTACAGGGAACCATGGGACTCTTCGCATTACATAAGTGTGATGTTAAAGCGAAGGCAAAATAGATTGAGTATTTTTTTGTTGAAGAATCAGCGTTAGAAAAATCAGACCAGCAATCTAATTCTGAGAGTAGTGAAGAAGCAAACACGTCAGAAGGAGAATCTAAGGATCATAAGACTATTGCAGAACTTACTAGTGCCCAAAAGGCAATCACTTTCAAAGTGAGGGGTATGATACAGGGGCAGCAAGTCATCTCCTTGATAGATACAAGAGCTACACACAACTTCATTGATGAGAGTTTTGTAGCTAAGAGAGGGTTCAGACAGAAGAACATGATGGGCTTGGAGTAATGGTAGCCAGTAGACATAAGCTTCTTTGTACTCGTAAGATTTCCAATCTGCACAAACAATTGGGTGACTATGAGTTGGTAGATGATTTCTTTGTGGTTGACATGGGAGATTATGATGTTATTCTTGGCATGACATGGATGACATCATCAGTAGAATTCACTTTCAATTTGGAAAGGTTGGAGTTGAAGTTCAAACACCAAGGAAGGAATGTGGTGCATAGAGGACTTTTGGATGGGGGACTTAGAGTAGTATCACTCAAGAGGATGGAACGGTTGATTAGGCATGATCAAGTAGAGTGGGCAGTAGAGTGTCTTATAATACCTTTAGTTTTCGAGCAGTAGGTTGAGAGTTACCATCCAGATATATATAAGGTGATATCTAGTCACACCAAGGTGTTTGACAACATACCTCATGGAGTTCCTCTTGAGAGGGAAATAGAGCATGTCATAGAATTGGAAGGAGTCAAGCTAGTGATCACTACGCCTTATCACCATCGTAAGAAACACAAGGATGAGATTGAAAAGGCTATTAAAGAGTTGCTAGGAATGGGACACATTAGACCAAGTAAAATTCCTTTCGCTTCAGCAAAGGTCCTAGTTAAGAAAAAAGATGGAACGATAAGAATGCACATTGATTACAAAGCCCTTAATAAGAAAACAATAAAAAACAGATACCCTATACCACAGATAGATGAATTGATAGATGAGCTACATGGGGTGTGCTATTTCTTGAAAATAGACTTGAGGCCCTGATACCATCAGATTAGAATGAGGGCAGAGGACATTGAAAAAATAGCTTTCAGATGTCATTTCCCACTTTGAGTTCTTCGTTATTCCCTTCGAGACAACTAATGCTCCTACCACATTCTAGAGTTGCGTGAGTCAGGTATTCAAGAGACAGTTGAGAAAATTTGTGTTGATCTTCTTTGATGATATCTTGATCTTCAATAGAACTTGGGGAGAGAATCTACAACATTTGGAAGTCTTAAACATTCTGGAAAGTGAGTATTTATATGCAAAGGAATCAAAATGTGAATTTGGCATGATAGAGCTTTTATATCTTGGTCACATCATTAGTGTAGATGGAGTAAGAGTGGATTCGGAATATATTAGAGCTATCATTGATTGGCCGACTCCTACTAATCTCACTCAACTCAAAGGATTCTTTGGTTTGTGTGGTTTTTACAAGAGGTTTGTGAAGGGGTTTTCATAGACAACAACTGCACTCACATATCTAATGAAGAAAGGGGCCTTTGAATGGTCCAAATCAGCTCAGAAGTGTTTTGAACACTTCAAACAGGTGATGTCTTCTTGTCCAGTTCTAGCACTTCTTGATTCCACCAAACCGTTTGAGTTGCACTGTGATGCATCTAGGGAAGGGATTGGTGTAGTCTTGATGTAGGAGAAACACCCCCATTGCATTTGAAAGCAGGAAATTGAGAGGGGTAGAGAAAAGCTACTCCATTTATGATAGAGAGATGTTGGCCATCATGCATGCATTGGCCAAGTTCAGATCATGTCTGGTGGGAGGTAAATTTGTAATTAAAACAGATTGAAACAACTTAAAATATTTTATGAATCAGAGGGATCTCAATGATAGACAACAGAAGTGGATCACTAAATTGCAGGCATATGATTTTGACATTGAATATGTCAAAGGGAAGAAAAATGTGGTAGTTGATGCACTTTCCAGGAGGCCACACTTATGTTCTTTGGTTGAAATATCAGCTAATTGGAAAGAATTGATTAATGATGAAGAACAACAACTTGGAAGATTGTCTAGTTTATCAATATAAGGAGAGGAGTTAACTACTCTAATGATTAGTCATCAATGATGATTAGTAAAGAAAAGAACTGTTGAGACAATAATTATGTTTTGTGAGCAATATCAATGATGTTTAAAGGAATACACAGATTGGTGATCAGGAAATAGATCAAGGGAGAGTGATGATATCGATTGGGATCCTAAGTATCTTGACAAAATTATACGAACATTGATTAGACAAGATTCGACATCATTATAATATCAATGACTAATAAACGATTGGTTTGACCATTGATAATCAAAGTTATTCATAAGCGATTAAGGATGACATCAATTAACTAATCATTTACTCATCAAACAAATTGATAAACAAGGAATTGTCATTAAATAGCAGCGATTTAGACAAATGACAGCAGTTTGTAATATCAAAGATTACATAAGACACAATTTGATTAAGCAAACTAATAGTTATGAAAAGTGTAGATAGTAGATATGTGGCGAATAAATAAATAATACTTTGTTTTGTTTAAATAATGGCAATATAATGAACTGTAGTTCCCGAAGGGGTAGTTGGTAGTTGCCAGCGGTTGGCACTCTCAACCAACCGCAGAGTGGTATATATATCTCATATTGTATCAGGATCTGGGATGGTATGGTTGTACTCATTACATGTTTGGAATATAAGATATATCATTTTACCATATGTTGTTGTGAATTCTATATTGTTTGTGTTCCTATTACATTTTTTGTTTACTTACAGTAGTTAAAGCACATATCCCGTAGCGAGTAAACATTTTGGTGCCATTTCTGATACGAACTCGGAGATTAGTATGAGAGTAGTAACCAAGTAAAAAAGTAAAAAAACCCAATTTATTTGTCATTTTTTGAAATCAAACAAGAGTATAGAAATACTGGAAACTGATAGAGATTTATATCAAAAAACAGAACAGAAAGCAATCAGCGGAACAAAATCTACCCCCCTCTGCATTTCAGCTTGACCCAGAAGATTTTGCACTTTGGTTTGCTTTTCAAGTTTGTATAAAAATGCTGTACAGAGGCAGAATCTGATTCTTCTGCACAAAGCTAGAAAGATCTACCTTCTGATATATGTTTGGAGGATGGAATTGATTCTCACTTGCTTCTCTAGGTTGGGAGATCAAGGAGAATTCTGAAGTAAATAAATGGTCAAAGAAAATCAAAATTACAAAACAGTAGGCTTGATTGCAAGCTCTGGTAACAATTGTATATCTTCACGAACTGCAGAAAGATAGATCACTTGCAGCAGTTCTGCAATTTTCTTATAGCAGCTATCATAACTCACTGGTAGTAGAATAGGTTGTGAACCCCTGTGGCAAGCACTGTAGCTTCCTATAGCCATGGCTGCAGCTTGCTGCAAACTGTTTTTATAAAAGAGGAATTAGTTGGTATGCAAAAAAGAGATTTGAAGACAAAGTTATTACCAATAAAGATGCTTTCAAAAGTTATTCATTTGTTTCATTTACTTAATTGGATCGTGGCTTTCAATATTCTCCTCCATTATTATTTGACTATAACACTCTTCATAAAAGGTAAAAGCATCTAAGGGGCATAGATAATAGTTGGTAGGTGGAGATTGTCCAAGATATTCCTTGATTCACTTCCACTTTTTCCGGGGGTTGAATAATTATTTTCAGAGGGTAACCTTATATTCTCCTATTTTGAAGATTCTTTTGCATTTGTTATAATTAGAAGATATTGTTGTATCTTCTCCTATTCTTATTATTTTAGAGATTTATTGTTGTAACTTGTAACCATTAGGTATTAGGAGCTAAATAGAATTCTTTCTCTCATCTATAGAAGAAAGAGATGTGGATTTGAATGAATAATCTATAGGAGCAACAGTCCATCGTTTGAATTTGTAATCAAATGTGGAGATGTAATTTGTTCCACTTAACTAAATTGAAATCTCTTTGGTGTAATTTAGTTTTAGCTGAAGGAAGGTATTCGATCGTCAAGCCAACTTAGACAAGGCTCACTCGTGAAGAATTTTAATGAAGACTCACACGTGTTAGTTTATATTTGTTTTCGTATGTGTGTACATTTAATTCTTCTTTGTAGTTAATTTCATTTATGACAATTTAATTATGTATGTTATTTGCATTTGCATTTGTGCTTTTGAATTCCATGTGTGTACCTTTCAATTCCATTGTGTGCGAAGTTGCCAACTTAATATAGTTTTCCAATTCTGTAATTTCCTTTCCAATAAGTGGGCAATTTCCTTTCTGCAAGTGTGATTTCTTATACACAACATTAGGCACCTGAATCCTCAAAGTAATCAGTGCTACCCATACGGTGCTGTTTCCTTGTCTAATCTACACCTCTAGGTTGACAATCAAATGAAAGCACGCCATCAGTAAATCAGATTTCTGCTTCTATGATTGTTCCTTCAGGTTGTAAGCTATCATTTTGCCACTCATCTTTTTTGTTGTTTGATTTTTCTCATCAATCTGCTATTAGGCAGTAAATTTATAGCTGTATTTTTGTTTGTGAAAATTTCATATTTTATCCACTATTAAACTGAATAACCAATAGACTTTGTATATAGCATCTGTTTTGCTTTGCCTCATGTTATCTGTTTCTTAAAATTATCTGAATGAAATTCTTTGTTGTTGAGTTGTATTTTTTGTTTCAGGACTCAAAGGCTTTGGTTGAAGCTTTGTATACAGATTCAGAAGTTTTAAAGAATAAGGTCAGTTTTTATATGCAATTTTCAGGGAAGCAACATAAAAACAATCATCTATCAATTTGAATACAAATGACCTATTATTGACTTCAATTAGTAATGTTAATTTTGTATTTAGTGTTGTAAATTCTGTTTGAAATTGCAATTAATCGGCAAGTTTGTGTGGAATCATGTAATCCAAAGAAAAAAGATTAGTTAACTCTGTTGTTTCCTATTGGTATCTGTATTAGCATCCTCCATAGTACAGTGAATGCAATCAGAAATTAATCAAATAGCAGAAATATTTCAATATATAATTATATGGAATAGAAAACATTTATGTTCCAGAGATAAAAAGAAAGAAAACCAAAAATTCATCTTAATGTCCATAAATGACCACAAGTAGGTCAATGAGGGTACTAAAAGTATGCTCATTACAATTCAGAACTAGTATTAGAGTATATGAAGTGGTCACGCTTGATGTAATGTCCCCCGTAATCTAATAGCTGCAAGCGAAATATTAGCCTATCTAATTCCTGTAGGCTAATAATTAATTAAGGGAATTAAATAATTATTTAATATTATTCTATTAAGCTTACATGATGAATAATATTATAAAATAATAACTTAAATAAGAGACAGAAACTTTCTAAAATAATAAATTAAAGTTGCTTTTAGTAAATTTCCCTCTAAAGATTCAATATCCAAATTTATAAAAGAGAGAATTTCAAATTTCAAATTTATTTTAAGTGACTTAAAGAAACTTTCTAAAATAATAAAGTCATTTTTAGTAAATTTCCCTCTAAAGATTCAAAATTCAAAAGAGAGGGAATTTCAAATTTCAAATTTCTAATTTTAGAGGGATCTTTTCGAGAAGATTATAAAGGGACAATTGTGGAGCCAAAATTATTCATTATGGATTTGATTTTCTCATTGAAGACAATTAAGAGCTTGGGAGCTTGAAGATAGGGGTTTTGGTGGTGAAATGAATCCACCCTAGCCTTGCAAATGCGAATTGTGAAGACACTTGGTAGGGTATGCTTCATGGTACATAAATTACAACCCTTTCAGGGATTTCAGGTTGGGTTTTGATAATGTTTACTTTTGGGGGTTCCAGGATAGGGGAGTCCAATTTGGGCATGATGGTTTGATGGTTATGATTAGAGTGGCACAACGTCAATATGGTGCCTCTTTTCTAAGACTAATGTGGAACCCTGGGATCACGTTTTTTTGTGGTTTTAGCAGTTGTTAAGGATGAGGGAGCTAGTGTTGACTTTCTAGAGTTTATTCTTATGGTGCATCGGTTTGGTTCTCTCAAAGAGCGATTCTTTGAGGAGTTGACTAAGTCTATGCAATATTTGATTGCTCTTCTTACCAATGGTTATTTGGTCTCTTGTGTTAGCATCTTGCAGGATAGTGCTTTGCGAGGGTGGTGCTACAGATCTCGTAAGTTTACTTGTGACCCTAGGACTATTCATGGTTTCTATTTGAGTCAATCTAATGATTGTGTGGTTGTATTGGCATTGCTTCAGGACAAGCAATTTTTGGGAAGGGCGGACTGTAATGTCCTTGTTATCACAAAATCTCGCACCCTTGCTAAGCTATCAACTCAGCAACCTTGTGAAACATAGAAACAACCTCAAAGTGTGGGACCTTGTGCAAGGGGTTTAATCTCCGAAGAAGGCCGGCTTCCTTCTCAATCCAGGTGCAGGTGTTGAACCAACTCAACACTTCAAAACTTACTCCTAAGCCTATCCTAACAATTTGTACAGGAAAAGGGAAGAGAGAAATGTAGAGAGAAACGCTTAAAACAAAAGGAGGTGATGCACCAAGAAGAGATTGTTTCTCTCCCTACCCGAAATGACACAAAGAATCAACTGAAACACCCACGAGATGCACAAACTTCAGTTGTATGAGTGACCACAATGCATATATGAAGGTTAGAATTCACTGAATGCCAAGAGGGTAGAAGGTTTCCCACAAGTCACACTCAAAATAAATTTAACACAGCATATATGAGAGAAGAACCACAAAACATACACCTATGATGAAGGTAAGAAAACATACACGACATACATAAGTTGAAAGAAGGCAAGAATGGTGATTTCAATTAATTATAAGGCCAATGGCCAAACTTACAGTTGCATAAATGCAAGATAAATACAAGAGAAGTGAGAGAGCATAGAATAGCTCAAGCCAGTAGGGAGAGAACCCTTTACAATGAGGCTTAACAGCCTTTATATAGAAAAATGGTTACAAGAATGATCATGACCCCTGCATGTCAGTCTGGGAGTGTCGGGAAGTGCATGTACTTGACTTCTGTACATGCAAGCAACCTAGCGATACCCACAAAAAGCAACCCTGAGAAGGTGGATTGACTGACCTTCCAAAGTTAGAGTATGTAGACATGACATAAGTTACCACAACAAGCATGGCCCCATACCTCCCTTGATGGAAATCCTACCAAAAACATTAAATGTACCCCTGTGGCTCCACAAAAGAAGGTGCACAAGTCACAAAAATCGTCGGAGCATTCAAATCTTTGAGTGTCGATCACGCCATCTGGAAGTGTTGCAAGCTAGAAGGAGTTTGGAAGACTTCGGAGACTTGGGTCACCGAAGTTGGAAAGACTTAGGAACTTGGGAACCTGGGGGTTCCAGAGTTCCGAGGTTGAAGACTAAGGAACTTGGGAACCTGGGGGTCCTAGAGTTCCAGGATAGAAAACTAGGAACTTGGGAACCTGGGGGTTCCGGAGTTGAACAACTAGGAACTTGGGAACCTAGGGGTTCCGGAGTTGAACAACTAGGAACTTGGGAACCTAGGGGGTTTCGGAGTTGAGGAAGAGAAGACTTAGGAACTTCAGAGACTTGAGTCATCGAGGTTGGGGGAACTTCGGAGACCTGAGTCACCGAAGTTGGGCGAACTTTGGAGACCTGGGTCACTAAAGTTGGGCGAAATTCGGAGACCTGGGTCACCGAAGTTGGGAAGACTTAGGAACTTGGGAACCTAGGGGTTCCGGAGTTTTGGAGTTGAGGACTAAGGAACTTGGGAACCTGGGGGTTCCGGAGTTGAAGAGTAAGGAAGTTGGGAACCTGGGGGTTCTGGAGGTTCGAGTAGAAGACTAGGAACTTGGGAACCCGGGAGTTCCAGAGTCCCGGGGTTGAAGAACTAGGAACTTGGGAACCTGGGGAGTTCCGGAGTTGAGGAAGAGAAGACTTAGGAACTTCGGAGACCTGGGTCACCGAAGTTGGGAAGACTTGGGAACTTCGGAACTTTGGGGTTCCGGAGTTCCAGGGCAAGAGAACAAGAGACCAAGGAAGGGAACTTCGAAACCTCAGGGTTCCAGAGTTCCGGGAAAGAGAGAGGAAGAGAAGGCTTGGGAAAGGAACTTCCGACAAGACAACACTTCATACTTCATGATTCCATCGTCTTCTCTTGGATAAACTGAGGCAGTGTTGGTCCATAGAACATATCTCTGATCGGTTCTCACTGATGGACCAAGGGTGCCATAAAATGACAACATTTTTGGCGACCTCTGCGGGATGCTTGCCTGCTAAGCATATAGATCAATAGCCTGTGTAATCCATTGGGCGCAGAGTTACAACTACAAGAAAAAAGAAAACTCTCTCCTCTGTAACTTGCAAAGGATCAAGATCAGCCATTCTGAAGAAGATCAGCCATTCTGAAGGGGAATAGCCTGTGCTCGTGCACTTCTTGGAAAACAAAAAACCTAACTAATATTTACATTGTTACAATAAGAGGCAACTGATGCTTTTTCCTCTGTCAAAGAGGAACCTTTTGAAGGAGCTGATCCCCCTCATACCATTGTTACATTCACCATCTAGCTGCAATGATTGAAATCTCTTGTATGCATGCATTAGATCACACATACTACTCATGTAGTGAAAGAACACTTCGACATTCACCTTGCCACCATAGGGAAGCCATAGAAAATAGCCACCTGAGACATCCGGGGATGCATGAAGCATACACATAGTAGCGAGAGGGGAATTTTTTAGGAGTCAGCTAGCATCAAAAGAACTACTCCTTGCAAACAAGAAGACATCTCTTTTATACAAGAGGGCATCATTTTTTCCACAATAGCCGACCTCCTCTTGGCGTGAGTTGAAACCAAAAGAAAAGGCCTCGAACTCACATGGTGATGGAAAGTATACCATAGCTCTGTCTTGGCCAGCACAAGGGGGCTCTTCAAACACGTCAAATTGGAAACTTTGAAGCTTGGGTATACTGTCAAGTTGAGCAACCAAAAGACTGTCGGCATGATCAACATGTTGTTGCTCAACGTCATCAAACTTGGCATGTTGGTCCCAAGTGAAACATTCAAGCTCGGGCACATCATCCCTAATGCCAAAAGAAACATCTTCACCTTGAATGAAGACCTCATATTCAACATCATCACTTTCAGGGACAGGGGAGAACCAACATACATCATAATCACATGTGCTGATATCCAACTCATCAACACAAATCTCAGGTTTATGAGACACCTCAAAAGAACTAAAATCTTTAGATTGTCTCTTTGTTTTTGTTTCCTCCTCCTGGCAACAGAAAGCAACAACCTCAGTTTCATGGCACGATCCATCCGCCATACAATCTGTAGTAAAAACATTACCCCTTGTGCCCTCCTCAAGACTAGCATGTTGCTCCAGAGCTACCACCAGGGGAGGTGTAGACATATCCTTCTCCTCATGATCAATAAAGAAAGGAAGATTGTCAAATGAGAGGAAAGTGTCCTCTTTACCTTCACACTCATGTTCAATGACCTGCTGCTGCAATTGATTGTTCTCAATATCCTCCTGCAGCATTGCCGATTCCTCTTCCTTTAGAGCATATGAAGACTCACCAATGGCTGATTGAACCCCTTTGTCATGATGAGGATGGGAACCATCCCTCCTCCATACAACAAGTCCGCCCTTAAAAATGGAGATAGCATCAGGAAAGGGCCTAGGTGCTGGGGTGTTTCGTAAAAGGCACTGAGCAGAAGGCTCTTGTATAACAACAGCTAGAGCTCCCTTGAAACCTGGAACTTTAAAACTAGGGGGGGAAGTTGAAGGCTTGGGAGGTCTCCCCTACCTGAAGCTTGGGATTTCAAACTTAGGAACCCTAGGAGCAGAAACCTCCTCCTGTATAAGTCACATCCCTATGGCTGCTAGTTGCTCAATTTCTTTCCTCCTAGCAGAGGCAAGCTGCCTTGCAAGGAACTTCCATATGTTGTCTTTGGGCTCCCATCTGTTGTTGTTGAAGTTGAGCTTGATAAGCAAGTTGATCCTGCTATAAATCCTACTCCTATTGTCTCTTCAACTTCTCCAGCTGCTTGGTGAAATCAAGCAACTTACTTTTGATTTCAGCAATTTGCCTTTTTTCATCATCTTGGGGCTAGTTGGGTTGGCAAGAAGGTTGAGCAGGGGTGGGTGGGTGGCAAGCATTAGGAAAGTACCCGCCTGCTGCTAAAGTGAAGTTGTTTGGGTTGAAACTAGGAGCAGTCCTAGTTCGGTCCTGTTGGTAAGGAGGGAAAAAATGGTTGGCATTCTCATAGTATGGGGGTGAATAGAAGTTACACCCATGATATGAACTCATTTTAAAGCATTTGAAAGAGATGGATCTTTTTAACAAAATGGTTAAAAGAGCAGACGGACCCTCTCAACTAGAGACTAATAACATACCACAGATCCACCAAATGATTGTAGAGTTGCCAAGTGCTTGAAAGATGTTGCCTCCAAAGGCTTGATGAATTGAAGAACACACCGAACCTTCAGTTGGCTTGGGCTTAGGACTACATGACTTCGGAACCTCAGGGTTCCGGAGTTGAGGACTTAAGCACTTCGGAACTTGGGGGTTCCGGGGTTCCGGACTTGCAAACCTCGAAACCTGAGGGTTCTGGAGTTGGTGACTTGGGAACCCAGGGGTTCCGAGGTCCCAGAGTTAGGAACTTCGTATGAACAAGAACTAGACTTGTTGAGCTGAGTAGCCAAGTGCTTGAGAGATGACTGCCTCTAAAGACTAAAACACTAAGAATTAGCACTGAATCCTTAGCATGTATGTTGAACTAAGTCCCATCGGGCGTGCCAAAAAATGTTATCACAAAAGATCGCACCCTTGTTGAGCTATCAACTCTACAAGCTTGTGAAACATGGAAACAACCCCGAAGAGTGGGACCTTGCGCAAGGGGTTGAATCTCCGGAGATGGTCGACTTCCTTCTCAATCCAGGTGTAGGTGTTGAACCAACTCAACACTTCAAAACTTACTTCTAAGCCTTAAAACAACTTGCAGAGGAAAAGGGAAGAGAGAAATGCTTAAAACAAAAGGAGGTGATGCACCAAGAAGAGATTGTTTCTCTCCCTACCCGAAATGACACAAAGAATCAACTGAAACACCCACGAGATGCACAAACTTCAATTGTATGAGTGACCCCAATGCATATATGAAGGTTAGAATTCATTGAATGCCAAGAGGGGAGAAGGTTTCCCACAAGTCACACCCAGAAATAAATTTAACACAACATATATGAGAGAAGAACCACAAAACATACACCTATGATGAAGGTAAGGAAACATACATAGCATACATAAGTTGAAAGAAGGAAAGAATGGTGATTTCAATTAATTATAAGGCCAATGGCCAAACTTACAGTTGCATAAATGCAAGATAAATACAAGAGAAGTGAGAGAGCATAAAATAGCTCAAGCCAGTAGGGAGAGAACCCTTTACAATGAGGCTTAACAGCCTTTATATAGAAAAATGGTTACAAGAATGATCATGACCCCTGCATGTCAGTCTGGGAGTGTCGGGAAGTGCATGTACTTGACTTCTGTACATGCAAGCAACCTAGCGATACCCACAAAAGGCAACCCTGAGAAGGTGGATTGACTGACCTTCCAAAGTTAGAGTATGTAGACATGACATAAGTTACCACAACAAGCATGGCCCCATACCTCCCTTGATGGAAATCCTACCAAAAACATTAAATGTACCCCTGTGGCTCCACAAAAGAAGGTGCACAAGTCACAAAAATCGTCAGAGCATTCAAATCTTTGAGTGTCGATCACGCCATCTGGAAGTGTTGCAAGCTAGAAGGAGTTTGGAAGACTTCGGAGACTTGGGTCACTGAAGTTGGAAAGACTTAGGAACTTGGGAACCTGGGGGTTCCAGAGTTCCGAGGTTGAAGACTAAGGAACTTGGGAACCTGGGGGTCCTAGAGTTTTGGGGTAGAAGACTAGGAACTTGGGAACCTGGAGGTTCCGAAGTTGAACAACTAGGAACTTGGGAACCTGGGGGGTTTCGGAGTTGAGGAAGAGAAGACTTAGGAACTTCAGACACCTGGGTCATCGAGGTTGGGGGAACTTTGGAGACTTGAGTCACTGAAGTTGGGAGAACTTCAGAGACCTGGGTCACCAAAGTTGGGGGAACTTCGGAGATCTGGGTCACCGAAGTTGGGCGATCTTCAGAGACTTGGATCACCGAAGTTGGGAAGACTTAGGAACTTAGGAACTTGGGGGTTCCGAAGTTCCGAGGTTGAAGACTTAGGAACTTGGGAACCTGGGGGTTTCGGAGTTGAAGACTAAGGAACTTGGGAACCTGGGGGTTCTGGAGTTCCAGGGTTGAAGATTAAGGAACTTGGGAACCTGGTGGTTCCGGAGTTCCGGGGTAGAAGACTAGGAACCTGGGGATTCCAGAGTTCTGGGATTGAAGAACTAGGAACTTGGGAACTTGGGGGTTCCAGAGTTCTGGGATTGAAGAACTAGGAACTTGGGAACCTGGGGGGTTCCGGAGTTGAGGAAGAGAAGACTTAGGAACTTCGGAGACCTGGGTCACCGAAGTTGGGAAGACTTAGGAACTTGGGAACTTCGGGGTTCTGGAGTTCCAGGGCAAGAGAACAAGAGACCAAGGAAGGGAACTTCAGAACCTCGAGGTTCCGGAGTTCCGGGAAAGAGAGAGGAAGAGAAGGCTTGGGAAAGGAACTTCCGACAAGACAACACTTCATACTTCATGATTCCATCGTCTTCTCTTGGATCAACTGAGGCAGCGTTGGTCCATAGAACATATCTCTGATCGGTTCTCACTGATGGACCAAGGGTGCCATAAAATGACAACATTCCCCATTTTCAGGTTCTCTAGTAGTGCAATTGTCACTAACACTATGGGTTTTCCATCTTGTTTGAGGGGTAATTTGATGATACTAGTGAGCTTAGATGGTTTAGAGGAGTCATTTGACACTTCCAAATTTCATTTTTTGGCTTTCAGTTTGGGCTCCAGGATTCTTGGTGGGAGCGTCTATTTTGAGTAAGTCACCCAATCCAACCCGTTTATCATCTTTCATCCAGGTCACTCCTACATACTCAGATTTCAATTCCAATGCATTTTGACCATTGTCACTAATTGGGTGTATTATTGACCTATATTTAATTAATTTCACTAAGGTTGCCATTTCAACTAAAATAATTTATCGGTCAGTGTCATAGCTCGTTGGAAAGAGGACATAAAGTTTTAAATGTTTAGATGCTTAAAAGTGACTTTAAGTGCTGGAAATGTTAAAAACTAAGTTATCGGGTTCGACACTGGAAGCCCGAATGTGGGTTCGGGTTCGTGTCGAGTCCAAGTTGAAGTCCTATGTCTCTTTCAATTCGCTATAGATACGTTTCTCTCTATATTGTTTCTATGGTCTGCTCAAGTTTATCACGGAAATATAACAATCAACAAAGAATAAAAATAGCTCTGAACTCCCAAACCCTAGGAGCACACAAAGGCATTAGGACGTTGTGCATTACATAGCTAAGCCTACCATGGCTCCACTAAACATTTCAGAAGCATTGTGAGCCAACAAAACATGATATATCTCGAACCAAGGGCATCTATGAGAAAAGACAGACGCATCACCATCACACCATCACAATCAAAACAAGTAACTCTCTAGCTTGAGATGGTATTGAGCTCCAAGAAAAGACACCCAAACCACTAAGGCCAAAGCTCCGAAACTCCATCAGTTCAACCATATTCGAACATAGCAGAGAGACACCACGATCCTAGACTAACTAAAATGAGGCAGTACATCATATGCCCAAAAACGAAAGAGACCACGTCATCGAAGGCTAAAGAATGATATCTTACTCAGCAGTCATGACTACGTTATATTGTTTTTAATTTTAAATTTAATATAATATTATTTTGTTTTAATAAATGATGCATTTTGACTATTTATGTTGTAATATAATTTAATTTTAAATATATATATTTTTTGTTATCTTAGAGGTGTCCCCGCAACTCGGCCTGCGACCTT
This sequence comes from Cryptomeria japonica, assembly GCF_030272615.1. Taxonomy (NCBI): domain Eukaryota; kingdom Viridiplantae; phylum Streptophyta; class Pinopsida; order Cupressales; family Cupressaceae; genus Cryptomeria; species Cryptomeria japonica. Next base: position 5,235,684 of record NC_081412.1, on the reverse strand, counting down.
GTTGCCAAGTTAGTCTAGGTAAGGCAAGATTAATCCTCTGGGCCACATGATAACCCATAGTGAATCCACCTTGAGCGTGCTTGGTTAAATCAGCTTTTTCATCCGGATGAGGTTTGAACCTATGTCGATCGTCTGTGTCTTTCAATAGCTTGACCAACTGGTCTACACCCCGAGGTCATTTAATTTCATATATATATCGATCGTTCGGATGAGTTTTGAACCTGTGTAGATTGTTTGTCTTTCAACGGCTCGACCAACCAGTTTACACCTTGGGGTCATTTAATTTCAAATATGTTATTATATAATATATGTCATATTATATAATATATATAAATTTATAATTTTATATATATATATATATATATATATATATTATTTTTACATTGTTTTTGTACTTGCGAACCCAAATGAACTCAAAACCCATTTTAAAGTTTTGTCGAACTGGCGAACTAGGTTTGTGTACCCGAACCTGTGCCCAGGCCCGAACTGGCAACTTAGGTTAAAAAATAAATTAAATCACTGGAGTTAAAAGGCTTAATAAATTAATAAAGTGATTTTAAAAGGGATTTTCTAGAAGTTCCCCAAAAAGATTATAAAAAGGGCTATGGAGAGCTCCTTTGGTATGTTGAGTTTATTTTTTTCTCTATTTGAAAACCCTTGTGGCTGTAGAGATTGAACTTGGTTAAGCTCAGCCCTCTTGAGGATGAAAACCCTCTCAGAGAAGATTGGCTTTGTTGGCTAGAGATCTACCTTGGCTAATGATTTGGCAGAGTCGCTCAGATTTTGCATCGGCACTTCAATGAATTTGGTATGAAATTGAGGAAGTCTTTGAAAAGATAAATTTCAGGTATTTTGGTTGTAATTGTAGTTGGTTGTTTGGAGTCTTGGACACCTAGATCTTCTTTTATGAGCAGATTACTATGAGATTCATCTTTGGCGTAGTGTTTGAAGATTATTACTGTGTTATATATTTCTTAACCTTAGTATGGCTTTGAGAATAGAGATTGGTAGAGATTGGCCAAGGTATTAGTGGATTTTGGTGATAGGCGATCGGCAGGTTCTATCAAGAAAGTCATCTATATTATTTGGTGAGAGGTTTGCATTACAAGGCATGTGCACACACTTCTAATTTCTTCGGTAAAATTCATTGTATGCTCTGAGATGAAGTTTTCTGTTGCTGGAGCTGATTATATCATTTTGGAAGTCCATTCTATTGCTTCTCCTTGTTGGGTGCTAGAAGAAGTTGTGCATCTCCAAAACATGGATGTATTGCAGTCCTTATTTGCTGCTGTATTTCAGATTGATCTATGAACTTGCAGAGCAATATTACAGATTTATAAGAGGTCAGCAATATATATATTTGTTTGTATTTTTCTTGAAACCATGCTTGAATGTTAATTCTTTTTAACTGCTGCAATATGTAATAGCAGATTGGACTACGAAATATTTGATTAATGCAAGTGCGGCTGGCTCTCTATCAATAAATTTTGCTTTATATTTCATGAAACTTGTTAAAACTTTTATTCATGATCTATCCGTATATGCAAGCAAACTGTTTGACAAAATAACTCAGAGTAGAAAGGTAAAAAAAATTGGGTTGTATACCTTAGGGTATCTTACATAATTATTACTTATACAAATGAGGACAAATGTTGTTATCATGGCAGCAACTCATATAGGGCAACTTGGTATGACTTGAAAGTGAATTGATTAAATAAAAGCAACTGCTTAAATAATGCCCATGTAATCCTTGAACTACTTAATTAAATACAACAATAATAATAAACCGATCAAGCCATTTTCATTTATTATTTTTTATTGATGGGGTCTGTAACTCGTTTAGTATATTGTAAGATGAGCTATTTTGGAACCATATATTGGTATTAGATGGTTTCTTATTTTTCAAGAAAATTTGAATTCCATGAAATACAATAAAATAAATAGAGGAAGAAATGGTCTTTCCTTAAGTCTCCGCTTTCTTTATTTGTTCTCTTTGCATCTTAGTTTCTTATCTTCTCCATCTTCTATTCAATAATTCCACCTGATACAGATAAAACATTAATATAAAATTCAGAGCACTTATAGTGTGAATGGTGATAAATGACATCAAATTCACATATTGTTTCCAGGCATCGGACTCTAAGCTAGTGATAGATTACAAAGATTGGCAAATACCACTTGGAAGTCGTTTCAGGTGAGTGTTTTTTCCCTTTGAATTTGACTAAATTTTAAAGAAACGAGTTATTTAGACTGCTGTTCTTACGCATTTTTTAAAACTGAAAATGTATCTCATGCATTCAACAAAATTGGAAGTTTCAGGTGAGTACTTTTCTCCTTTGAATGACTAAATTTTAAAGAAACAAGTTATTTAGACTGCTGTTCTTACGCAAATTTCAAAACTGAAAATGTTTCTCATGCATTCGACAAAATTCAAATCGGGGAGTTTTTGGTCCTCTTTCAACCAAGCATTTTGGATATCAATTACAAGGGAAGGTTCCTTGTGAGTAGGCTTCTAGTTCTTGGCGTGGAAAAATAGCAATGCTATTGTGGCTTTTCTTGCTACTGCACTACCGTCCCTCCCTTCTTGCAACTAGACTAGGAACTAAATCTATGTTACTCTGATAGAAGATCAGCAATTGGAGTTTCTATATGATTTGACTACAATTGGTAAAGTTTAATCAGGCTCTCGTGTATTTTGGGTATATTTGTGGATTAGCTACACTGGCATGTTGTTTGGTTTTTTAATGGTACAATATAATTTACAATTATGATGTAGCATACGATATGCATTGCTCTTGTTAGTGAATGGTCTTGCTATGATTGGTATACTTACTCAAAATGATCAAATAAATAGTCAATTCTGTCTACGTTCCCCCACACACTAAATTTGGTAGAGTGGGGTTTTATTTCTTGACAAAAGATTAGGCCCAACTGAAATGTGTGATTTCTATATTTTGGGCAATTATGCTAGTCTTTTTGCCAAGGGCGATGGGTTGGCCTAGTTATTGCCAAAATTTCACATCTGACATAATCTGGTTATTAAAGTGGATCCGTACCCATTTCAGGCAACGATGCAAAAGAACCATGTACAAAGACTAGGTTTCTACTTATATCTCACTAGACAAGGTGTAATAAAATAAGATTTAATTAATTAAACAATGTCTTATTGCCACTTTATATGATTTTAGATTGGTTTGACATTTAAATAGCTCTAGTAGTCATAAAAATTTTGTACATTTGGGTATTCTCCATTTGTGTTAAAATTTTTGCTACCTCATATTTCCTATCTTTTGTAGGTCATTGAAGTTATGGATGGTCTTGCGTCTCTATGGAATTTCAAATTTACAGGCTTATATCAGAAATCACATTGGTCTCGCTGAACATTTTGAAAATCTTGTTGCTCGAGATAACAAGTTTGAGGTAATCTTTTCCAAGTACTAGTTAGATACACATGAATGCAATTTGCCACCTTCTTTTCTTCAATGTTATTTGTGTGGTTAGAAGAACCGATTGTTAGAATGACTAACCAATAATCTATGACATGGTTTATGTTGAGTAGGTCATGGTGCCTCGTACTTTTGCATTAGTTTGTTTTCGAGTTTTACCTCGAGCAAATGATCCAGATGATGGCCGCACTCTAAATTCAAGCTTGTTGGATGCCGTAAATGAAAGTGGGCATATATACTTGTCACATACGGTATATACCACTTAAAGTAACTTTTTCATTTTAACCGACACCTTTTTCTCTATTTTGTTAGTATCTTTATTTGGTATTGTTTGATGTTTGCACATTTCCATTAGACATCAATAGAATCTAGATATTCAATTTCACATTTTCTTTTTTCCTTTTGTCAAATTCTGTCTCATGTATGTTCTGCTATTTTTCATCTATTCTTCGATGAGAGGAAGAAAGGACTACATGTAATTGAAACTTAAGCTAATTAAAAGGGTCCTAAAATAGTGATCATAAAAGAAAAAAAATATTCATAAAGATAATTCTAGCTAATTAAATAGGTCTTCATCTTACAATGTGACCATGCCATATTTCTTGGCAAGTATCTGCGGTCAATTGGAAAGATGGTTTGAATGACGTCTTTAATAAACTGTATGGAGCTCAAGACTTGAGGCAAGACAAATATTTGTGAAGTTAGTTGGAAACTAAATGATCATTTCTATAAAGTTTGTGGTTCAGTATAATTGAATATGGCTGTACAAAAAATATATATAGCTATAGTTTACAAAAGTACACAAAATTGTAAGTCATCAATTTTAAGTTTAGGTATGAGGGTTTGGGTATTTAGATTCTTTAATTTTGTAGAGAGTTGAGTTCATTTTGTGTTGGTTCATACAAAAGCATAAAGAAATCATAAATACATACGTGTGCAGTCTAAAATTAAAAATTAAGTTCAGAATATCACATAGCTTCAGATAATAAACATAACCACCATAAAAATTAAAATACTACTTAAATGTCAATAACAATATGTCATGTTAGACATTCATTCCTCAATATTATAATAATAATATCAAAAATCAAATGTTCTATGGGTCTTCAAAAAGATCATATAGGAATATGTGGCTTCATGGTTCTTATTTGCTTGTTCACATGGAAAAATGCAACTAGTGTGATTGATGCTTCAAAAGCTCTACAATGAGACTCTCAAAGCGTATTGGAATATTGTTTCTTGAGCTAATACATTGAGCATGTTGGTACTTTTGGAACTGAATTTTTTCCCTTGAAAGGGTTTTCCCAAGACATATCTACTATTATCTTGTGGTACGTTTGTTATTCTTTTGCATTGTGGGTCATGATATTTGATTTACATATATTTTCCTAATAAGATTTATGTGGAAATGTTATATTATTGCTGCAAATTTCCTTCCAAATATGTCATTTTGATATATTTTCACAATAGAGAACTTTCATTTGTTTTGAAGTAGTGTCCCACAAACCTAGAATTGATTGCCATTATAATTCCTATGGAAACAAATTTAGAAAACAACACATACAACACATCGTAATTCCTATTCAATTATTTTAATCCTTTCTTTTTGTCATTCGGCCCTTATAACTTTGGCACTGAATAGATCTTAATATTTGTGATAATGTGCTTTTGTACTTTTTCTTCTAACCATGGACGCTAGCTTCAGTTTTGAAATTTATTGAAAAGCTGCACTAAATGATTTTAAATGTAATATCTTATTACAAGCTTTGAAGTGATTTTAATGACATTGTTTTAACAATAGAAATACAAATCTGTATTTGATCTTGATATCTTACAAAATTGTTTTCAATGGATTTCCAGGTATTATCAGGCATATATACTCTGCGTTTTAGCGTGGGTGGAACATTAATAGAATTACGGCACGTGAATGCTGCTTGGAAACTTATTCAAGACCAAGCAACTATTCTTCTCAGGAAGAGTAATCATTTACTGAAGTAATTTGTGCAATCGTATTTTCTTGTCACAACTAGCACTAATCATTTTCAAACATTATTATTGCAAAACATAAAAGTATTATTTTGTGTGTGAAATTGTACGCACTCACTTTAAAGAATTTTAACATATAGCAGTACGATGGAATCCAAAATCTCTTAAGAGGCACCAAAGGTTATCACGGGACCATATCATACTGCATAATGCCCAACACATGTATTTCATAAAATGGAGGTCATGCATTTGGATGTATAAGAGGGTAGGGTTGTAGACCAGAACACAATATAAGGTAAACATATGAGGGTCTCATACTCCAAGTTAATGTCTTGCTTGGTGAAAACCTGAAGTAAAGAACTTAGCTAAGTGTATATAATCACTAGGCTCCTTGAAGATTCAGACTAATAATTGTTAATAGCGTGTATAATCACTAGGCTCCTTGAAAATTTAGACTGATAATTCTCAATTACTTTGAGATGCATAACTAACAATGGATATTAACTACAAAAGTAGACGGTGAAGTTATTTAACATACCAGACCTTGATTCTCCACAATTAATCTACGTATTCAATGTTGATATGTCAGCTACAATACACTGCCATGTATTTTATTTATTCATATACCAATCCAATGCAAATTCAACTGAAACTAACATTCATAAGATGGAAAAAGTGGTGTTAGCTACTGCACTGAGCTGCCGATCGGTCCTTCATTAAACTTGCAATATGTTTGACATCCAAATACATGCTTGCAATGTTATCTATTGCAAGGGACGCCTGTGTTATGAGTAAATGTCATCATATGCCTCTCCCACATGACTTATTTACATTAGTGTAATGAATCATACCCAAAAGAGGTCTTATGACTTAATTTTTGCATTATTTCACTTGCCTTCAATAACTCTTAACTTTGAGAATCTTTTGAATATGCCTTGTGACATGTGATGTTTGATTTGGATCTCGTCAGCCTCATCATACATTTGTTTGATCTAATCAATTCTGTTGTCAATTTTTTGTAGCATAAGTTTGAAGGCGTGAACAACACAAGTTGTCCTAAGATGTGTGAATAATGTTTCTCAACCAATGTTCCAACCAATCTATAATTTTTAAATTATCTCTTATCACTTAGACAATGTTTCAAGGCCTCACTTTCTCAATGGCCAATATGAGGATGTCAACAATAAATTGTGCATCCTTTATCTACTCACAATCAACGACTATCTAAAATATAAACTCTTTAGGGTTATTGCAATTACATTAATTAAGCGCTGATTTTTTAGCATTCTTGCTTCCCCATTGGATATGATGGAAACCGTCCTCTTTGACGAAGTATTTAATGGGTTTCAATGAATTTTCTACAAGTTTCATCTCATATTTCACTCTAGTGCTATGCAACCAATAAGTTGAGCCCTTATACCTTTTTGGAGTCTCATTTATTTTTGTTATTATCAATAATATGGTGAACGAACAACTTGAAAGTCAAACATTTTGTATAGATACATTTTTTAGTGTGTTGATTGGCAATCTTGCAGTATTCATTTTAAAATGTCATTTCTAATAGTCTCGTTGATCTCTTAGGTAAAGAGAGCTCTTCTTGAGGTGTAACTAAAAATGAGTGGCTCTCTACCACAACTTTAGGAATATATTGGGGCTAGAGGGGATTTCAATGTCCAAGATCCTTTCTTTGGCCAAGGGTGACTTGTTGCTTCATCTACTAGCTCCAATCTTTTAATATATTCTATCACTTGAGATGGTGGCATAGGTATACCATTTATTTGCTCATTCCAAGAATGTCACACAAATGGTCTTTTAGTTGAGCGTATGAGCTTGTGTACCTCACATTACACCAGCAACAAATTGACACATATACCCCACTACTTGGAACTTTAAATTATTGGAACATGGATGTTGTACATCTTCAATAATAATAATAATGTTAAAATTTTAAACATAAATGTTATTTGTGATACATCCTAGAGATGTGGGTACCACATTGGGTTAGGCATTCTTGGGCACACTTGTATGTTGTATGAAACATTCCAAGATAAATATTTACTATGAGTGTTACATTGGAAAATATTTATTATTGGAAAACCTTAGTACCAAATTTTTATTTTGGGTTATGGTTTAGTGAGTTTATGGCTTGATTTTATGTGGTTTATATAAGACCACTTTGTGATTTTGTGCAAGTTTGTCTTATAATGGTAAGCACATAATAGCTATTGAGGTTGAGCAATGTAACCATAGACGTGTTCGCTAAGGTTGGATTGAGAATATATTATAGGTTGCATATGTGAGTAGAAGAAGTATGGATTTGAATGTATGGCTTCATGGTTTTTATTTGTTTGTTCACACGGAGTAATGCAACTAGGGTGCTTGATACTTCAAAGGCTTTGCGATGAGACACTACAAATATATTGTAATCTTGTTTATTTAGATTATAAATTGAGCATGTGGGTGCTTTTGGAGGTTAATTTTCTCTCTTGAAAGGGTTTTGCCATTAATATCTAGCGTTATGTTTTGGTATGTTATTCTTTTTTATTGTGGGTTCTAATATTTTTTTTACATATTTTTCTCTAAGGAGTTATATGGAAATGGTATATTGTTGCTGCAAATTTCCTTTAGAAAATATCATTTTGTTATACTACCATAATAGAGAACATTCATTTGTTTTGAAGTAGTGACAACCCACAAAGCTAGAATTGGTCACCATTATAATTCCCATGAAAACAAATTTGAAAATCAACACATTCCACCTCTCTCTCTCTCTCTCTCTCTCTCTCTCTCTCTCTCTCTCTCTCTCTCTCTCCTTATTTAATATTTTAAATGTAGATTCACAAAAGAATGAAAATAAAATAAGAGAGTTTGTTTGTAAAAATAATGAAGAAAAAAAATAAAATACCCATTTTTTGAAATCTTCCTAAACGATCTCCATGGTAGCAAATGTGATTTTGTACACACATAGGAATAACAATTCAACTACTTTAGAACATTAAATATAAATTAATATTCAACTCTATTTGTGCAATGACAAACAACAATGAAATTTAAACAAGAATGAATGAATTTTGTCTTTTACATTCACAAATAAGTTAAAAATTGTTTTAGTGTTCAAGTGGTTTAGATGACCCATTTTTTATAATATTTGAAAATAATTTACATTAGATAACATCTTAGATGTTAAAACTAGAAGTTAAAGAATGGAAGGCCAAGAGTCACCACTTAGAATTCCAAATTAGATGTGGATGTGGTGATTTGAAGTTGGGTCTCAACAATGAAAACCCATTGTTATAACCAATTGAACTCAACTCCTTAGATATTAGATGATACTTAGAGGGGTAGGGTTTAAAAAATATATATTTCTATTCAAAACTTCAAAAAAAGATGAAGTGTAGATCATGAATCATAAATGAGTGTAGATCATGATCTAAACTAAGATAATGAATAGCTAGATGTGGAGATCAAATATGGATCCTTGGGATAAGTGATGATGAGAATAGGATAGCGGATAGAACTATTTGCTAACTTCCATTAAAAAATGGCATCTTACATACCAATGAATTTGCAATAAGGACAACCTATTTCCCATGAATTCAAAAAACGAAAAAAAAAAACATGGGTATGTGATTTTCACCATTGCAATACAATTGGTCTTACTCTAAAATTTTGATTGGTTGACATGGTTCCAAATGAGAGCAACAAACTTGTCAATATGTTGTTATGACAGGCATTCTAAAGAATTTCTTCACTCATTGTGTTCAATCCCTTTTGACCTATTAGCTCATTATCTTTTAGTTGATATTTATTTCTTTGACTAGGTTAACTTGTTAGTAACATTAACCACATACATTACATTGGAAAATGTATTGGTATTCCATGCATCTCAAGCTATATCTAATATCTAGCAATACTAATTGCCAATGGCATTAATCCTTTCTTTTTTCTCAATCAACCCTTATAGTGACCCAAAATCTGTATAGCACATCAAAGAGAGCCACCACATAGGAAGAGGTTCAAATCTTTTTTCCAGAAACACTTTATATAATAAAAATCATCTCTTTAGATCTCCAATGTCCCATTAAATATAAAGGGCCCATACATTTGAAATAAGCCACTTTTACCCGTTAATAGGTCCTTTAGGGTTCATTATAGCACATCTCAAGAAATGATATATATTTGGCGTCCTCCTGACCCTAGATGGATCAAACTCAACTTTGATGGTACAACACGTGGAAACCCAAGCCCTTCTAGTGTGGATTGTGTGGCTAAGGACTATAATGGTTCAGTCATTGCTAGATGCAAATAGCTTATGAGAGCCAAATATGTCCTATTTTACACCTTCCGATGTGCCTTCATATCCATTTCTATACGATTTCATGTTACATATGGTTTAATATATATAAATAGTATTTAATCAAATTTTTAGATAAAATCGTGAATAAATAATATCAGATTGTATTTACTAATATGTCTTTCACTATGTCTAATAAAATAATCTTTTAGCATGCATCTTTTAAGGGTGCAAATCTTCTTGTCATGGAGAACACCTTCCTATCACTTTTTGGTCAGGAACTATCATATATTACTTTGTGACTAACAAGTTATTTTCACAGAAGAATGTAAAAATGATGTTAGCTTCTAAGATTATTGGTCACGCGGGCTCTTATTTCTGCTGCTCTTATTCACGTCATTTTCCAATCTGAGCTACTAGAACTTTGGTTATTGCATGAATGTTTCTAACATCTGCTAGCTCACAGTCTGATATTCCATTGGCTATCCTTGCGTCACCATGTTCTATGGTGATTAGTACATGAGAATGTTACACGTGGTTGAGTGAGGGGAGCTTGTGGTACATATGTCTTGCCAGAAAACTTGCCATAGCAAAGAACCCCTGATGGAAATATGTTACTAAATTATTGTTGGAGAAAACTGTCATAATCTGTTTGTTTCTTATTTTTATCTACAGTTATAACTAAGTTGTTTTCAACTTGTGTTAGCTATTTTATAACATATTGTTATTGTTGCTTGTACACATGACCTCTATATATATGGTCAGATTTAACAACATGGAGGGTAGATTCTATGTATGCAAACCGAAATATAGGCAGATTTTTGTAGCAAAACTCTGTACAAAATTTGTAATATTTTTTGGGTGAATAAAATAATGCTTATTCTGATCAAAGCAGTGTAGAAAGACATTCATTCTCTCCCACCAGATGTATTGAGGAGGCAGGATCCACTTCTCGGGATGTCTAGTGATTTCTTTTAGATTAGATGTTATTTATTTATTGTGTATTATGATTTTAATTGATTACACGCTTAGCATTGTTCATATTGGTTTAGATATTGTAATTTATGTAATTGTACATAATTCTAAATGATTCTAATGTGCTTCAAATTTAATTACGAGTTCAGTAATTAGAGTTAGTTTTCTGTTTCAAAGTGTTGTGTGTGCAGATCCTGTTGCTAGGAAGCTACAGTTCCTATTGCCAGTTTTATTTTGGTTTGTTGTAGGTTTATTTCCATGCCTTCTAGCTGCATTCATCCCCACTTTGCTTTCTATCTTCATCCCTTGAGCAGACAACCACTATACCTTTGTTTGACATTAGGAGCAGGCAAAATTGGCTATAGCTATTAAATCTTATCAATTATTCGTAATATGGGAACCTCAGTTTGTCACTACAATAGCATCTACCTTCGGAAACAAATAATGAAGCGGAAGCAAAAGTGACTTTGATGGTGGTCCAATTGATAAGAAAGATTGGTGTGGAGAAAATTCATCTGGAAGGGGATTCTCAAATCATAACATGCGTTTAGAGAAGGAAACAAGGAAGCTGACATGTGCGTCAACCAGGCCTTTGAATTACAAGTAGGTGAAGTCAAAATCGATACCTATCCACCCAACGATAACAATTTGAAATGAGTATACTTGAATACAAGTTTTTGAACTTGGTGTTGTATCAGCCTGATACTTTGGGGAGGCGTATTAAGGTGAGAAGGGGCAAACAATGGCTTTAATTTCTATTAGTTCCAGTACGATGATGCATCTCATTGGACGCATACTTCTAAGAAATCCTCTCCCATATCTCTCGGGTGGGTTTGATCAAAAAGGAATTTTATGTGGGTTGGGTAAGGTTGTGGCAATTTCCTAAGGCACTGTCCCTTGTGCGTGCGAATTGATGCATATGTTATTAACTGTGCATATTGTTGTCTTCGTATGGCGATGATCATTAATGACTTGCAAGGCATGACGACACTTATGAACGACTGTCATGGCTTACACTACAAGCTAAAGCACAAGGTGAGCCGAGGCAGAATGAGAGTATATTGTGTCTAGAAGCTAAGGTGTGTTTCGCTTCAAACTATTTCGGAGCTTCACAAGAAGCGAACGCTATGGAACCCAATTTTTCTCTGCATGCCTCCAAATCGATGGTGGCATTTTGGGGCCAAATTTCTGACAAAAGGCTCTCTAATGTTTTCAATTTTGAGGAGAAGGATTTCCCCACTTGTGTAAAGACAATTCTGGGGGATGAGTACTTGTGAGCACAGTTTAAGTATCACACAAATGCAGATATGGCATCAATGTTTATGGCCTGGTCTTTCGAACTGGAGAACAAGGAAAATGTTCATTGGATTGTGACTAGTTGTGTCAGAGAAGAATGGTGCAGAGGGTTTGAAGGTTTTATGTAGATGACACGAGATGGGAAAGGTTTCATTTGCCCAGACAGAGCTTGGCTCCATGTGAGCGAATTTCAACAAGGAGGTGCGTCGTGCTTCAGATCAAGTGGGAATGCATGGGATAAAAGAATACCTGAAGGCATGGGAATGGCAAGAAATCAAACTTGAACTAGAGAAATGGTGTCCTCATGATCAGAAAAGAAATCAGAGCCGCGGGTACCGCTTGTTCCTCCAAACGAAAGCGAGGTTGGTCGAGGGGCTCGAAGAAGAGGCAGCAAAAGCATACCCTGTGGATTGGGTTTCCACAGGAGGACAATGATGATCTGGATGACTCTAAGGAACCGCAGGATGATAAATGGGATGATGGTGGGAAAGGCAAGGAAATCATAATTGCAAGTTGAGAATTGCTTGTGTTTTCTGAACTTTCAATCGTTCGTTTATTTTGTATTGAAAATGTAATCTTTGTAAAAACATACTGTTCTCGTAGATGTTAAGGGGGTAGTAAATATCTCTGTTACACGATCAGTTGTAGGGGCGCTTTTTCATTTTTGGGATTTTGTTGCATGGATATTTCGAACTTGGACTCTGATATATTGGATGATATATTGGAGATGTATTTTAGATTTTATTAATAAAATAGTACCATTTACTGATAAAAAAGCCAATGTTCACTTTAACTGCCTCCTTATAGTCTTTTATTAAATAAATTAATATTAATAATAAGTTAAATTATTAATTAATAACTTATCATTATTTTATTTAAAAACCCTAGATTACATAAAATATTGAGATAGCCATCAAAACCGAACCCATTTGACACTTACTAAAATGGTAAGGATTGAAAAAATAACTCTGAAATCGTTCTAGAAAAGACATCATGCTCATAATAATGGATGGTTTCATTTATAATAGGTATAATAATGATTTAAAATTCACAATTGTATAAAAAAAAATTTACTTTTATTTAATATCAAATAAATGAAAAAAAAAAATGAATAGTATTGAGGCACTATGGTTTGATTTATAATTGGTATAGTAATGATTTAAAATTCAGAATTGTTCTTTTTTATCAATCGGCCCTTATAACTTTGGCACTGAATAGATCTTAATATCTGTGATAATGTAGGTTTGTTCTTTTTCTTCTAACCCTAGACACTAGCTTCACTTGAAATTCATTGGAAAGCAACACCAAATGATTTTAAATGTAACATCTTAGTACAAACCATTTTAATGACGTTGTTTTGATCTTTGAGCAATTAATCATAATAGAAATACATGTTTTTATTTGAAATGTTATGAAATTGTTTACATAGGATCTCCAGGTTTTATCAGGAATATTTACTTTGCGTTTTAGCGTGGGTGGAACATTAACAGAACTACGACATGTGAATGCTTAGATTGTCACAAGAATTGGGTCTTCTATTTTTAGCGAGATCTACTTTGTAGATCAGAACTTAGTTATATGAATAATGAGAGCATTTACAATCATTAAGGAAGAACACATTGACACCTTAATATTGTGCAGATTCATACTTTGATAAATATTAAATTTCAGTAGGTCCCTGCTATGTATTTAACAAGTTATTGATTACATATTCAAGGAGGACCATTGCTAGATAAAATTGTATGATTTGCCTTCTATTTATATCATTCTAAACTAGGCTTCAACACAATAATCATACTCGGTCCCCCTTTTTGCTTACAAGTTGACAACATAGCAGACAAAATAGAAGGCAATATCCTTAGAGAGTTTTAAGGGACATTACAATGTGCCAATTTTATCTCTATTATTATAATGTAAGATTTACAAGTCAATAATTTAATTTGAGCCTCCAACAATAATATGGGCTTTTATCATGCAAATGATAAGCAGTTCAAATAAATAACTCACATGCAATTTATTAAGTCATAAAATAAAAGTAAGGGGAGAATAAAGGAGAGTTGAAAAAACATTCTTATTAAATATAACAAATTTATACATCTTGTTGGTGCTCTGAGTTGTAATTGACAAATTTAAGAGTCATAAATTAAAAGTATGAGGGGAGAATAAAGGAGAGTTGAAAAAACATTCTTATTAAATATAACAGATTTATACATCTTGTTGGTGATCTAAGATGTAAGTGACAAATCTACAATGAGTCATAAAATAAAAGTATGAGAGGAGAATAAAGGAGAGTTGAAAAAACTTTCTTATTAAATATAACAGATTTATACATCTTCTTGGTGATCTAAGTTGTAAGTAACAAATCCCTAAAAACGTATAGTCTCCCAAGTGTTAGGGGTGTCAAATATGAAAAAAGTACTACAAAACCCATGTTCAAGTTGGACAATTATAGACCAATTATTGAGGAGGCTTAGACATCATGCAGTTTTGGTCCTACAGGACCAAGTGGGGAATCTCTAAGGTGTTGAGTTATGTGATATTATTAAGACTAAACAATTACCTTGCCATAAACCATACCCATTGCATGGTGTACCCTTATTTTGATTGTCGCAATATATCAATGTGCTAATCTAGAAATGTGAATCTATACACCTTTAAACAACATAAGATGCTTATCTTGTAGAGTGTGTAAAATATAGGTGAGCAACCCTTATTATTGTTATGTACTCATACACAAAAGCATGGACAAACTAATGCAACACAATTGAAAGAAAGTGAGTATGATTGACTTGTTTTAATGTTTTGGAGTGATTAGAAATGAAGTCAATAGCACATTGGTACCAACTCCAATAGAGCAATAGTCATGGATTTATTTAAACATGTAAAGATTGAGATCTTGTTATGACACCTTAATGAAAGTTTGATTAAAGATCATGCCTTTTATAATACACAAGAAAACTAGGTTTATACATGAATTCAAAGAAATAATGATATTTATAGAATATTAAATGTCTACTTAGAAATCTATAAATAGAGTTGATCTTTTCATTTATTATTGTGAAAAGACACTATGCAAATATTTTGCAGGGTTTATATAGTCATCTGGTTGGTCAATTGATCATCAAACATACATAAAAGAATAAATAAAATATCAATAGAAATACTTAGTCGAGGTTGATTCCACACTTCAAACTTATCCTTTAAATATTACAATAAGTTTGTTACAAGTTTGCAATGAATTCAAATCATCAAAATACAAAAATGACATTTTTATTTTACTAGAGTTGAAAGTCTAATTTTGTGGAAGTTTATTATTCTTCTTAGTTTTTCTCCAAACTGTTTTTTCCATCCTCTTTAATAATGAAAATAAAGGTCTTTTATTCTCCATGGCACATTTTGCTAAAGTAAAAAATGCACAAACTTGCAATAAAATCCCCAAAAAACCATTCTCATCAATTGCACAAGGTGCCCATAGCTTCGCATCATGTTTTCATCATCTTGGTACCTTAAAATTGTCATAACCATGTCCTCATGTACCCACAAAGTAGGGGGAGCCACCTTTCTTCCATCTAGAACACTTTTGGTTATTTTTGGAGTCCATGATAAGTAAGAGAGTAGGTGGAACAAATGCAAGTAGTTGGGTCAGCCTTAGCATGAAATTTTGGGCATTTTGGTGCCTTTCAAGTTTGAAGTTCCAAGAGGAACCTAGAATTTTAGATGTTGTAATGGTTAGGTTTAGGTTTTGGGATGGAACAAGGGACTGGAACATGCAAAATACTAGTGAGTATTAGGCTTGAGATGGAATAGGAAATTGGCACTGTATCCAATATATTGGTGGGTGCTAGGTCTCAAGATGGAACAGAGATTTGGAACTTACGATGAACAAGCATCAATCTCAAGATGAAACATGAACTTGGAACCTATAGGATTGATGAGCATCGAGTCTCGAGATGGAAAAAGGACTTGAAACCTATGGTCCTAATCCTACTTCAAATTTGACTTATTATTGTGAAGAATGAGAGTGAGGAGGAAACTGAAACTAGAGCCTAAGGTTCCAAGTTCCAATTGGGGTTCAAAGTTATAAAGGGATGAATGGACAACACTTTTCAAGAAGCAAACTTCAGAAGAACATTTTGACCTGGAACATAAAGTTATAGGTTCATGTTAGGGTCTAGGATCTAACATGGAACTGATATGAAGAGACTTTAGAAGGATTAAGTGGGGCATGAAGGGAACTCAAACCTAAAGCTTTAGTCCAAACTTCCTATTGGGATTTGAGTCCAGAAACAGACTTAGGGAGAGATTTGCAAAGGTAAAGAAGAGGTTGGAATCGAGACCCAAAGAAACTACAAAACTATTTGAAAACTCAGAAATCTTAAAAATATCCAAGGAAAGGTCAAATAATTGAGGAAGGAGCATATAGAAACTCGTTAACACAATTTACAAAGGGATTTTAGATAACACCATTTTGAATGATCACCCTTAAACAACATCTCAACATAGGGGATCCAACTAGAGATTTCTCTTATCAATTATCAAAAATGGGTGAGATATGATCAAACGAACATCATGTGTGTGGAGAAAGGAGAAAAGGAAAACATTAAATTGTGTTGCCGTGATGCAGAAGCATCCACAGTGTAAGAGTAATTTTGCATCAACCAAAAAAATTGTTTCTTTTTCAATAATAGCTAAAAGTGGTAGGGTTACTATTTTTAGCAAGTTGGCATTTATGTATGTATGGACATGAAAAACTTGCATAAACCTCCAAAATGGTGAAATGAAGTTGATGGTGAAGAAATCACTTCCATTTCATTTGTCATTGTGAGATATTAGTAATTTGATTTTTCAAAATCTTTGTAAAAAATGTTCAAAGTCAAAAAATTGAGGCACCTAGAGGCTTTGGATGGGCTTGAAAAGTGAATTTAAGAAAACTTTGAAGGGTGGATTTTAATTTAGATTTATTTGAGTCTAGATAAAATGTAAACTCAATATTAAGCTAGATAAAGGTAGTTTAACTTAAATAAATATATGTAAGTTCTTATTTTGGGAAGATATTGAACTAGAAGATGTTAAATTTATTAGGCGGGCCCTATCTAAGATTATTTATTTGGTAATAAATAACAAAATGATTAAAAGATGTTAATTTATAACACCTAAGAAATATCGAATAATTATTCATAAATGCTAATGTGGTTAGTGTGGTTGATTTTTTTTAGGTTGAACTCGTAATCTTATTTAAATTAAAATAAATAAAGTAGAAAAGAAAAGAAATTATTGTCCCTTGAAGTGTTTTGTAATGTTTTAATCAAAGACTTTGTATGTGAATTTAGATAGCGTCATGTTTCCACATTGTGGATGGTGGGGCATGATAGAAATATAAATATAAAAATATGTTGGACACATAAATGAGTTGTAAAATGGAGTTAAATATGTTTGTGTGTGTTTTAACATATCATAGGACATCTTGGATTGGAGATAAGTTGGACATCACTTTTTGGGTTTGGTTTTAGCCCATGGATTTGTAATACCATTTGATGGACTCATATATTGTATTTTCTATATATTAATTAGGTGTGTGATATGGAGATCATGTGTAAGAGTCTTATAGTTATTAAGTTACCTCTAGATCTCTGGTTGGTGATACTCATGTGAGAAGCTTTCTTAGCAAGTATATTGTATTTTGTTATTGATTTTTGAATAATATACAGTTTTTGGATTATGGGGTTTTCTCCTAAAAAGGTTTTTTTCCACAATATATTTTGTGTTTATTGTTAATCTATTTGCACTTATTTTTATTAAAAAGCATCGCTAAATAGGGCATCGACCCATTAACATAGTTAGAGACTATCAAAAGAAAATCCTGCATGCAGTAAGTAAACAACAATAAATGGGAGCAAGCCCCGAAAAAACAAGGCCAGACAAAAGAAAGAGAAAATTTGTCTAACCTTCAACAACCCAAACCCAGCTCAAGGAGGGGAATGGACACCCGAGCCTTGACAAGGAGGGATTTGGGGGGACGAGGAGGACTTCCCCTTCTATCTATGACAAACTACAGTCTAGGCGATATTGTCATTGGGACCTTCAAGATAATGATCAAGCAGTAAGGATCATGCTTGGATAGCATCAGAAGAGCCAACAAAGTGCTACAACAGGACAGTAACCGACTGCTGAATAACAAGAGGGGGTTGTCTCGGAACAACAATAGGCTATTACAGAGGAGATACATCAGGAGCAGATGCAGTAGGTGTAGATAATAGCTGCAAGTCAGAGGTAACATCCACCAGGGCAAGAGGAGCCAAAACAGTGGAATCGATCGCAGCATCAACAACAGTAAGAGGCACCTCAACCTCCCGAGAGGAGTTATCTGAATCAAGATCAACAACATGGATAGTCAAATGATCAGTAGTAGCATCCTTCCACCAAGTAGTAGCACCTTTGTGGCATGGCATAGAGCAGTTTGAAGCAAGATTACCCATAGAGAAACATTTTTGATAGTGAAAGGGGAGGCCCTCAAATTCCAACGGTTGTGTCCAAGGTCAATCCCCAACCATGAGAACCACATCTCTTAGGAGAGGTGAGGATATGTCAATATCAACTAAGATGCGAGAAAAGTGTAAGGGATATAATATCAACTAAGATGTCCATTGAATACGTAATGTCAATATCAACTAACATAGTTAGGGATATAATAATCATTTAAGAATAAGATGAGATGACCCTATTTTTTTAAAACTACAATGACATTGGACAACAATGTAGATATAACTCATGAAATGCATCCAATTCTAGGGTTCGGATATCTACACAACCCCTATCAACAAATACATCCAAACTCAATCATAATGAGGGTTGAGTTAGAAGACATGATGAGGTACCCCAAGTATCCTCTACCCTAGGCCCAAGAGCAAGACCTTATCCTCTGTGGCCTCATGTGGTCCTTAACCATCATCATGAGGTGGCATACCTTGTGAGGGATTTGCATTGTTCCCCTCCATCATATCAACCTCTCACCTCTTATGATTGATTCACTTCAACAATAAGGTGTCTTTGACCTTCATCTAGTCATCATCCTAATGTCTTAACGATTTTACTTATTGTATTTGTGAGACATGATGGAGAACAGGAGAAAGATTGTGGAGAGTGCCTTAGAAACAATCTCTTCCTCGACCCAAATATTGTACCCTTTGAACTCCTTTGGCCTCTATGGTCTCATCTTGTCCCACTTTGAGGTGGAGTATCAAGAAACATGCTCATACACCATACCCCTCCAACAATGCTCTCACACCCTCCTTCATCATTGTGTATATATTTAATATATAATATAAGTGATGAAGACACCAATGTACAAATTATGATAGTAACTGGTTTTTGCTAAGCCCACTCATCGTTTTGATATTCACATTGTCATTAAGAACGTTATATTGTGTTGTATTGTTAGTCACTATTTTATGTTACTTATATTTTATTATTTGTCATTTTCAATGTTGTATTACATTGATACTATTTAGCAATATTGTATTAGATTCTATTATCATTGTCTTGTATTACATTAACAATATTAATCGTGTATCATATTATATTAGCATCACTTTATTATATTATCAAAGCGGGTCGATAGAACTGAAAATGTGAAAAATAAAGCTCTAGGGAAACTTATCCACACACCCACAGGACTTCTTGGTGCAAGCTATGGAGTCATGAAATATGGCTCAGCTTCCCAAGGTGGGTTCCATGGTTCTCTATCTCACAAGGTCCCTCAAACCAATGTCTTTTCTCTCAGATCACTAAGAAAAGTGGTTTAGGGATGACAAATGCAAGAATGAGGGATGCTTTAGTTGATTTTAAGATGAAATGTATCCTAAGCTATGCATGATCTTAAAAATGCAATAAACTAGTTTATAAGATGACAAGATTAGTAACAATACTATCCTAGCATATTATATTAGTCTATGATTAAGCTAAATGATAAGGAAAATACTCTAAACATGCATATTTAGATAAATTCCTATTCAAAAGAGAGGCTAAATGATGAGCATAAAATGAGATATTAAAGCTTGGATGAATTTTAGTATAAGTATGATGCTAAAGACTTGGATATGAGAATGGAGGATGGAGAGCTCTATTTATAGCAAAAATAGGGCAATGGATGACCAGGATTGAAAGGTTTAATCAAGGGTCAAGTTTGAAAGTTGGGAATCCATGTTTGCAATTTGCACCAATGAAATGGTGACAATTGTCAACATAAGGTTGGTTGAGAAAAGGGGTTGGAGACATTAAATGCTTGAGAAGACCTCATGGTTATCTTAGGGGGTAAGGGTTAAGCTTAAGTTAAGATTACCCATTGGATAAAGCTTTTATCAAAGGATAAACTCTTGTGAAAATAATTAAGGGATAACCATGGTCAAAGCAATGAATGCTCGAGGAGACCCTTGGGTTACATGGAGGTTGAGTTTAGGGAAATTATTTAATCATGCTAGAGGGTTGAGTTAACCATTAATGGTTTAGGAGACTTTCAAAATTAAGTGGTTGAAGCCTTTAAGGGTTTTCAAAGACTTTGAGGGTTTGAGAAGTGACTTCCCCTTGCTTAGGGATGTGACAAAGTTTAGGAGATGGGTTAGGCTAATTGGAAGCGATTGGAAGAGTCTAGAAGGAGGGCTAGGAATAGAGTCTAGGAAGCAAGTGGGAGATGTAGGATTTTAAAAGTGGATGGACGGATAATAGGATTTAATTGAATAAAATAAATTTAATTCAATTTGGTTGTAATTTGGGGAAATCAAATAAATTAGATTTATTCAATTTAGGATAACTATTTAATTAAATTTGAATTTAATTAAAAGTGGATAGAAGGGACTTAATTGAATAAAATGATTTATTCATTAAATGGTAAAAGAGGTCTAGTGAATTTAATTTAAATAAATGGAGTAATTTACTTAATTTAAATAGAGGAATGTGGGTGATTTAATTAAATTAGATTTAATTAAATAGAGAAATGAACATAAAATATTCATTTAGGAATATGGTCATTTTTATACATCTACATTTTGCCCCTCTTTGAAGTGACGTGTGTGTGCATGTTAATTCAAAGAAAATGATGAGTCATCGTGATTTATGATCAAATAAAAAAATTTATGTTGTTTTGAGATATGTCATGCCCCAGTTTTGATAATCGATGTTGATAATGCCCCCTTGGGAGATGAATCAAAATTTGGAAAATTTGATGTGATTTGATAATTGTGTTTGCTTTGCAAAATTTTGGCTATGTGGAATGCTTAAATGGATTCATCTCCCGATAATTGATGTGTGTGAGGGTACGAGGAAGACCACGAGCAAATTACATGCTCAATCCCCTAAACCCTAATTTTATTTTACCTTATAAAAGGGGAAAGGTGCGTTGTTTTGTCTCATTTGTGCTTGTTGACCTTGGAGAGAGAGACTTTTGGAGAGAAGACAAAATGCCTATTCCGTATTCTACACATCGATTCGAGCACGTTCAGAGGTATCGAAGGCCTGCCGCGTATGGACCTGTCGTATTCTACACATCAATTCGAGCACGTTTAGAGGTATCAGAGGCCTGCCGCGCCTGCCACATGTGGACCACCGGTAAGTCAACCTTTTTGACCCCTTTTTGATTTTTTATTTTAACGTTTTTGGTATTGTTTTGGAATTTTTCATGCGGGTTTCACGTTTTAGTGCATCTAGGTCGTCAGTCAGTGCATACGAAAAATTTTGTAGCGCATAAGGTTTTAGATTTGAGGTTGCGTCCAAAAACTTAGGGTAGCGCATAGGTTTGCTAGGTTAGCACTTAGGTTTGCTAGGTTAGCACATAGTTGTAGATTAGCGCATCAAGGACACATGGTAGCACTTGGCGTTAAGAGGGTAGCGCATCGGGTAAACCTAGCACATAGGTTGTACAGGGGGTCACATGGGCAGGGGTAAGTAGCGCGTAGGTTTGACCTAGCGCATAGGGTTAGACAGGTAGCGCAGATGCGGGATAGGTTAGCGCACAGGGTGGGTTTAGCGCTTAGGGTAGATTAGTTGGCGCATGGAGAAAAAAAGGGTAGTGCGTAGAGTTAGGCTAGCGCATAGGGTAGATAGGATAGTGCGTGGGTAAGATTTCAGCATGTAGACAAGTCTGTTTAGCGCATCGGGGAAAATTTTGTGAGAGAGGATGATTTGTGAATGAGGAAAATTTATAGGATAAGATCAGTTTGGCCAGGATAGGTGTAAATTGTTCGTTTCTGTGTCTGTTGTCATGGTGTTGCTAGTTTGTCCAATATGAGTTCCGAGATAACTTGGTTTGATTTGCGATTTTGCAAGTTATGTATAGATATTAATGTGGATTTGATATGAACTTGATTTGATGTGCATTGTTTCAAGTTAATATATGTGGAGCTTGATTTGTGTTACAAGTTGATATGATTGTGGAACTTGAGTTGTTTTACAAGTTGATATGGGTTGGAAACTTGAGTTGTGTTACAAGTTGATGTGATGTGGGGACTTGAGTTGCATTACAACTTTGGTATGGTTTTTGAAAACTTGAGTTGTATTACAAGTTGATATGATTTTTTTGATGTGATTTTGATTTTGATATCTATGTTTTGATGAGGAAATTGATATTGGACTTGTTTTTCTTTTTGACAGAAGCGATTGGGAGTGGTTCAGTCACGCGAGCAGTTCCTGAGACCATGGACATTGATACCACAGTTGGCACAGGCTGATCTAGACATTATTGAGAGATGCGGTCTGTCTTCCCTATTAGATATGCCTCGGTTTACTGTGAACCAGGGTTTACTTACAACGCTTGCAAAGAGATGGCACAGTGACACGAATACCTTCCACTTTGCCACAGGGGAGATCACAGTGACCCCAGAGGATTGTTACTGGATCCTGCGCATACCTGTAGTAGGTGCACTACTACCTTATGAGCAGTCAGAGGAGGGCGGGACAGAGGCACTTCACCGGATTTTTCACGATGATACAATGTGTGGATACGAGATTCCGTGGTAGGAGTTTCTAGATTTGGAGTATGCGCCTCTTCCATTGGTACTGGCAAGGTTTGTAGGTGGTTTTCTATGTCCCGACCGCAAGTCGAAGGGACTATCTATGGGATGGGGACTGGTGTTGGAGAAGATGGTGACACAGGGTCGTAGGTTCGCATGGGGATCGGCTATGCTAGCCCATTTGTACAGGGACTTGCATGAGGTAGTCTACCTAGGTTACAGCAGTTTGTCAGCTGGCATGACACTTCTATAGGTATGGTGCTAGGAGCACATTCCCGCAGCTAGGCCATTAGTGGACAAAGATAGGCCCGTTAAGCGTGCATACGCATATGGATACAGGGGGTTAGTTGTCCAGCGGAAGTTGGGCAAGCTGGAGCATTGGAGGAGGGTATTGGATGACATTGATGCGGTCATCTAGCGACCGTATACAGGTTGCGAGGTATGGGCCGAGGATGGGTTGGAGATGCCATATGTCTTCATGACTCGATTTTTGATAGGTCAGACCCCATTTGTGATCGAGAGATTTTTGGTTACTAGAGTTTTGCGGCAGTATGGTCGTCAGCAGGGGATACCATAGGGGACCTGTTTGTATGCGCGCCGGAGGCAAGACATACCAAATTGGGGTCCGACTATTGACACTGTGGTGGTTGTAGAGGAGTTTGTGCAGTTAGCGGGCCAGATATGGGACTATGCCTTGGAGATACTAGATGTTGGGATGACGGATGAGTTTGCCAGATTATTTGCAACTCGTGATGTGGCGAGGATATTAGATCCAACAAAGATGCGGCCCACTTTTCATGATGATGAGGATGAGGGAGGTGGAGATGGGGATGAGGGAGATGATGGAGGTGGTGGAGGAGGATGAAAAGGGAGAGGAGATCGGGGGAGGAGAGGAGATAGAGGTAGAGATGGGGGTGATAGAGGGGTGGAGAGAGCAGTTTGACAAGTTGTGATGGATAGAGGGAGAGGAGGACTAGCGATTGAAGTAGGGGGTGAGCGGATGGTAGGAGAGGTGATAGCAGCAATGGGAGGGACTGATGAGGTGAGACGGCCAGCTCAGAGGAGGAGGACTGATGTACTACCTCCACGAGCACTGAGGACAGGTAGAGGGTCAAGGGGTACCCCTTCACAGGTACCCCTACGGGTCCGGATTTTGACTCATGTGGAGGACGTCCAGATTAGGACCCTACAGGTGACAGTGCAGCAGTTGCAGGCACAACTATTGGCGCAGCAGCATCAGATGACCCAGCTGACCCTAGAGCATGATACGGAGATAGAGTGGCGGGGTCGCGCAGAGGAGCTGGCAGGGAGCTTGCAAAGAGTGGCAGAAGGTGGCCCTATGAGAGATATCATGAGAGAGTTGTCCTTAAGAGTCAGGGAGGTGGAGTACTATTGGCACCACTATGAGGATGCGGTGCCTAGGGAGCGCAAAGTGTAGAGCTTTACGCAGTCGAGATCAAGTCGATCTCAAGAGACTGGTTCGCGGTCAGAGAGCAAAGGCGTGATGGGGCCTTCGAGACAGGATCCTCCTGGAGATCCAGGGGCTAGGACATCTGCGGCGAGACCATCCCCCTCAGAAGATAGTCATACTTGAGAGACGATGTCTCTATTTGTATTTTGGATCGTTGTTTTTGTTGTATGGGGCACAGACATGACAGATATTGTACATTTTGATCATTTTATATATATATATATATATATATATATATATATATATATATATATATATATGACACCATTTTCTTTGATCATGTGATGTGTTATGGATGCATGCTTTCTATATGCTTGTGCTTATTTTATGATGATGCAATCCTTAGATAGATGAATGTGATATGAATGCAATGATGTAAATGTATGATGTTTATGAGATGTATCTTGAAAATTAAATGTATGATTTGATATGCTGTGAGATGTATCATGAAAATGAGATGTATCTTGAGATGTATGATTTAATGTGCAACTAATTGTAAAATGATATGCAACTAAAAAAATGAGATGCAACTAATTGTAAAATGATATGCCACTAAAAATGAGATGCAACTAATTGTTTTTGAGCATCCTCATTCTGCAATTTTCATCCGATATAGCCACATGTTGTTTGCTTTCGATATATGTATCATCATTGAGCATTTATTGATCTTCAGATATGTTGAAAATTTATACAAGCATAATGGTATAATTGAACCATGATAACCTGAGAAAAATTTACATGATGTTTGATTTTGCAAGATAGCACAAGCGTCAAGGTATAATTGAACCAGGACGACCAGAGTGCAGATTGCGTATTAATAGACAAGATTAAACCATTTGTATGCGTAAAGTGGAATCATTGTCTTCAGTGATATGTTGTGAATCACGTCTCAAGACAAATATTTACACAGTACAAATGATCACCTCACAGACAGAAGACTAAGAAAAATATTGGAGTTCCTGTTACTATCTCTAGCTCGATGCATCATTGAGAAAATATAGAGAATCCAATTGTTCAAAAATATTTCAAGTGCAAAAATAGTCAAGACTTTATGCAATATGCAAACATTTGTTACTTCAGAAAATCATTCATTGTGTGTTTTGGAACTGTTAAATGTATCTGTGTTTGGCTTTCTTTGTGTGTTGTTGAATGTTGGTGTTGAAATGATTTTCTTGGTGTTTTGCAATGCTTGACATGTTGATAGGACAGGTTGCAGATGAATGTTGCCCCTAGCTAAGTGTACCTCTTGATGTGGGTATGTACAGTGATTACCAAGCCATGGTGAGATGTGGTGAAAGGTTTAGACAGATAAATCAGGATAGTGACTACACTAAGTATGTCATGAATGGATATTTGCTAAGTGTTGAGAGCGATGGCCGATAGTGCTTTACTATGAAGATAAGGATGTGGATATAGATAAAGGAGTTGTCCTTTCACAATAGCGCCTGTTACCAGGTTTTCACCAGTTGCTTTTATTGTACCCTTTTATTTGCTTTTCCTTGATTTTTTGATTTTTTTGATTGTTTTTTACTTTTTCCGTGCATTAGACTACTCAAGTGTAGTATTTCTTCAGATGAATGTTGTTAGTTGGTTCATCGAGCAAATCTCCTTCTGAAGTTGTTAGCTGATAAGCACCTGATCCATAAACTAATATGATGACATAGGGACCTAACCAATTAGGTTCAAATTTCCCTTTCTTTTCTCAATCTTGTTGATTTCTTGGATTTTCCTTGAGGACTAGGTCACCAACTTTGAAATTTTGGGGAATGACCTTGTGATTGTAGCTTCTGCACAAGCATTGTTGATATGCTTTGAGATGAGTGTAAGCATGTTGGCATCTTTCATCTAATAGTTCGAGTTCCTACAGTCGATTGACTTGATACTCTTCATCTAGGATTAAGCCTTTTAGAGAGACTCTAAGAGATGGAATTTCTACCTCCAGGGGTAAAATAGCTTCTGATCCATAGACCAATGAGTATGGTGTTTCTCTTGAAGGTGTGCGGATGCTAGTTCTGTATGCCCAAAGTGTTGGATTAAGTTGCACATGCCAATCTTTGCCTGCATCATTCACTATTTTCTTTAAGATTTTCAAGATTGTTTTGTTGGATGCTTCTGCCTGACCATTCCCTTGTGGGTAGTAAGGTGTAGAGAAATGATGTTGGATTTTGAATTTTTCACATAGTTCTCGTACGTCTTGGTTTTTGAAAGGTCATCCATTATCTATGATGATGGAGTTTGGAATACCATATCTGCAAATTAGATAATTAAGGATAAAAGAGGCAATTTGCTTCCTAGTCATTGTGGTCATGGGGATTGCTTCTATCCACTTGGTAAAGTATTCTGTTGTAGTTATAATGAACTTGTGTCCATTTGAAGATGAAGGATGAATTTTGTCGACCAAGTCCAGTCCCCACTGACAAAAGGGCCAGGATGTTGTGAATGGTTGCAGTTCCTGTGTTGGTGCATGTATCGGATTGTCATGGATCTAACATTTAGGACACTTCTTGGCAAAGTGGTAAGAATATTTGTCCATTGTCGGCCAGTAATACCCCATTCGCAAAAGCTTTTTAGCAAGAGTTGTACCACTTGAATGTGTACCACAGATACCTTCGTGAAGCTCATGTAAAGCGGAGTCAGATTCATTACAATCAAGGCAACAAAGAAGAGTACCATCTAGACCTCGACGGTACAAAGTATCAGCAGTGAGGGTATAATGGGCGGCTTGCCGAATAAAGTTATGTTTCTGGTTGCGGGAGTGGTCAATGGGTAGGATATTGTTCTTTAGATAATCATATATTGGTCCATACAAGGGGGAGTCGGAACCAGTCAAGGCATAGATAACATGGGATTCAGAGTGATCATAGGCGGGGGAGAACAGTTGCTCTACCAGAAACTCATAACGAATTTGTTGCTCTGGAATTTGTAGTAATGAAGCGATAGTAGCCATTGCATCGACTGCTTTGTTGTTCAACCTTGGTATCTGCTCGAAGGTGATATGCACAAAATATTGTTTGAAGTCATCCACCATTCGTTTGTAGGGTAGTATCTTGTCATCTTTTGTTTGATAGTCGTTGTTGATTTTATTGACAACTAGTTGTGAATCTCCGTCGACCTTTAACTCTGTGATTTTCCATTCTATGGCCATTTTGATGCCTATAACCAATGCCTCATATTCAACCACATTATTTGTGCATGGAAACATAAGCCTATATGATCTTGGTATAGTGTGTCCTTCAGGAGTGATGAATAGAATGCCAACACCTGAACCATGTTGTGTGTAGGATTCGTCAAAGTATAGGGTCCATTGCTTGGTAGAAATAGCAAGAACCTCTCTGTCTGAAAAGTCAATCTCCATAGTTTATCTTCTTGATAGCAGTGCTTCAGCTAGTTGATATGCAATTGCTTGTCCTTTGATAGCTCTTCGTTCTGTGTAGTGGATATCAAATTCACTGAGAATCATGACCCATTTAGCCAATTGGCCTGTAAGAGATGCCTTGTTGAGTAGATATTTAAGAGGATCAATTTTTGCCACTAGCTTAATTGTGTGTGCTAGCATATAATGTTGGAAATTTTGAGAAGTGAAGACTACTATTAGACAAGCTTTCTGAATGAATGTATAATTGAGTTCATAGCCATTCAATGTCCTGCTGATGTAGTATATGGCTCGTTCCTTTCCTTGTTGATCTTCTTGTGCCAATAGTGCCCCCAGTGATATATCTGTTGTTGAAATGTAGAGAATGAGTAGCTTTCCTGCTATTGGTGGTACCAGAACTGGTGGGTTCATCAGATACTGTTTGATTTGATAGAAAGATTTTGCACACTCGGCTTCCCATCTGAATGGTAAATTTTTATGTAGCAAATGATTGAATGGTAGGCTTTTGTCTGCGAGTTGAGCAATGAATCGCCTGATTGATTGGAGTCGTCCTTGCAGAGACCTGAGTTGACTGATATTCTTTAGTGGTGGCATCTCCATAATGGCTTGTACCTTTGCTGGATCCACTTCAATACCTTTAGCTGAGACTATGTAGCCTAGTAACTTGCCCGATGTAACCCCGAAGACACACTTCTTAGGGTTGAGCCTGACTTGGAATTGCTCCAATCGACCAAAAATATTTGTTAAGATGCCAAGGCATTCTACTCTAGTGAAGGATTTAGCTAGTAAATCATCCACATAGTCTTCCATGAAGGTATGCATCATGTCATGAAAGATTGTTGTCATTGCTCATTGATAAGTAGCTCCTGCATTCTTTAAGCCAAAAGGCATAACATTCCAACAGTATGTTCCCTAAGGACAGGTAAACACTATTCTATCTTGATCTTCGAGGGCTATTTTGATTTGATTATAGCCCGAAAAACCATCCATTAGTGAGAGCATTGCATGGCCCACTATGAGGTCTACAATTATGTCGATACTGGGCAAAGGAAAGTCATCTTTTGGACAGGCTTTGTTGACATCTCTGAAATCAGTGCAGATTCTGATACTGTCGTCTGGTTTTGATACTGGTACTATGTTGGAAATCCATTCTGCATAGTCGATGGGTCGAATGAATCTGACATCTAATAGTTTCTTTAGTTCAGCTTTGACCATGAGTGATACATGGGGATTCATTTTTCTCAGTTTTTGCTTGATTGGCTTAACTCTTGGAAAAATGGACAAGTGATGCATGATTAAGTGTGGATCAATCCCGCGCATATATGCATATGACCAAGCAAAGTTGATTTGCTTTTCCTTGAAGAATTTGATAAATTCTGGTTTTTCTTCTATTGTAAGAGATTCTGGTAGATGTATATTTTTGACTGCTTCTGTGGTACCAATGTTGATTGATTGAGTGGGCTCAACCAATATGGGTGATCGATTGTGGTAATGCTCCGGAAGAGTGTCAAGTCTCCCATCTTTAGGTGCCTTGAAAAGGTTTTCACCTTCAGATGCGTCCTTTATTTTTACTTTTTTGTGATCCATAGCTGCCATTGACTGGTTTTCAGCCATAAATCCTTTATTTGGTTCATTTTTGCGACTGAGAGACTTGGCACTCCCTAGGTTGTAGACATCGTTACTTTGTTCACTGGTAGAGCCTGTTTTTGAGTTAACAATACATAGATAGTGGATAATAGATTCATCATTTGAGAAAATTGGTATATCATGTATTTCGGGTTCATCCCAGTCGATGAGGTCAGGAAAGACAAGGGGTAAAGAGTCATGTGGTGGATCAAGTTCTACTACTGTAAGTGTCAAGACAAAGGTTTCATCATGATTGGTTTTGGTTTTGGTTTCAAACAAGTCAAGGATTTCGTTGAGGTCTTCAATGCTATCATTTTCCGTATAGACTTGCTCATAATATCGCTGCTCATTTGGCATGGCATCATAGATATTTTGTGGACCAAACTCAAGTGGCCGATACTCTGTGCTGCATGTTTCTTTAGAAATGGGTGTATGACTGCTATTTTCTACAATATCATCAGGAATATTAGAACAACTGCCCCATTCGTATTCATTGGAATCAGTCTCTGAGGTATCATCCCAGATTCTATTAATGTTGTGGACTAGTATGTTGTATGGTGAGAATAGGTCCTTAATGATTGATACCAGTTTGATAGTTTTCTCTGATTCTGTGTTAGATCCTACTTCTACCTTTTGTATTTGCTCATATATTGATCCTCCTTGGGGTGGAATAATGGTATCAGGAGATGGTTCTTCTTTTTTAGATATCGGTGCCTGAATATGAGCTACTGTTGCAGATATGGCCTTCTTGTGAATGAAGAGTTTCTCCTGATGTTGCTTTTGTTCTTGACGTTCACGGTCCTTGCAGATTGTTTCGCTGGACTCAAATAGTGCTTCTTGCCAGGATTCTTCTTTGTACTTCTTCTTTGCTTTCCATTGAGGTTTTGGATTCTTGTGTGGTGTCTTTCTTGGTAGAAAAGTGAGTTCACAGCCTAATCCTATTTTGTCCCTACTAAGCTGTGAAGGAAGATCTATTGGTTCAATGACTCCTTTGTGTTTTCCAATAAGTCCTTTACCATTGTATCCTATTTGTTGCATGATTAAGTAGCCCTTTCCATAGAGGTGTGTTGGTAGAGCTATTTCCAGAGCAACTGCTCTACTATCTTCTTCTTCATCTTTGTACAACCAGCTAAGGATGTCTTTTTCCTCTGATTCATGTGCTAGAGTGCCAAGTTGGATGAATGTGCCATCAAATTTCATGATGGGCTGATTTGTTTGATATGTTGATGTTGTAGGTAATCCATGAGACCTGGGTGATGTTGGTAAGTTAGCTAGACACATGGGTTCCAAAGAGTATTCCCCCATGCCTTGTTCTCTGATTTGCATTTTCTGCTTGAAATCTCTAGGTAATGATTCAGACTTTGCATGTTGTAGATCTGATGTTGAGGATTTTTGTTTTTCCCTATTATGGGGAACCAAACTGTCCTGGGCTACCCCCATTGCGTTGCAATGTTGAAATGGATTGTGATCAACTGATATAGAAATTTCTTGTCCGTTGTAAGGAAATTTTACACACTGGTGATACGTAGAAGGAACTGCTTGCATTTCATGTATCCAGGGTCGACCTAATAAAATATTGTACGTGAGGTCTATGTCTAAGACCTGACACATAGTATCCTTTTGTACTGGTCCAACTTGAATGGGTAATATCACGGTTCCTTTAGATGACCTTTCTTCATCATCATATGCTTTTATGGTAATCTTTTTGTGTGGATCAATAGACTCCTCAGAGAAGCCTAATGCACGAATAAGTTTTAATGTACATATATTAAGTCCAACTCCTCCATCTATCAAGACTCGTTTTACTCAATGTTTATAAACGATGACTTCAATATGGAGAGGAGTGTTATGTGGATGGCTTAGTGAGATATTATCATGCTCTGAGAAGGTGAGATTATGAGGCCCTATCATATGAGCGACCATGGCTTGGAATTTGTCAGCATCCAGATCTTGAGATACATTGGTTTCCAACAGCGTTTGTTCCAATATGTCTTTGTGTTTTGGCGAAAGTTTTAGCAACTCCAGAATAGATATTTAAGCAGGAGTTTTGTGTAGTTGGCTTACTAGATCATATTGAACCTTGGGTACTATATTTGTTGTTGACATATGTCCCTTCAAGACATATTTTTGAGCTCTGGTGGTTACGTTGACGGATTTGTGTTCATGCTAGTCTTGGATAGTGACAGCGTTTACTTGATTGTCTATAGCTGATATGTGATTGATAGTGTTATTGTAGATGTGGTTAATACGAGCCCCATGTGTATCATTTGAAGTCGAAGCTCCATCCTTGTTGTAGTTGGGAAGAGCATTTTTAAAAGCTCCATGGTCACCGTTTGTCTTGAGACCATCTACTGTTAGATCACCTCTATCAATCATGTCTTGAACAATGTTCTTCAATCTCATGCAATCATTTGTGTGATGACCTTTGTTGCGATGGAAATCACAAAAGTGTGAGTCATTCCACCAGGGTGGTTTGATTTGTGGTTCATAGTTGCTAATTGCTAGTAATGAGATAACTTTGTTTGCCAAAAGTTCTCTGAATGCCGACTCTAGTGATTGCCCCAATGGTGTGTAGACACGCTTTTGAAAATTGTTGGTGTTACCTCATGAATTGTTATTAGGTCCTTGATTTGTGTTAGTGTTTTTGAGCATTGTTGGTGTTATTGGTGTTGTTGGTATTGGGTTGACCTTGATTGGTACTCGGTGCATAAGTATTTATGTCTGGCTTAACACCTTTAGGATTCTTGGTAGTTTGAGGATTTCCTGATAATGCGAGCACGGCTGTTTAGATTTTGGATCAAGTGATTCATTGCCTCCTTCGTTTCCAGTGTTTTTGTTTCGAGTCCAGAATCTAGATTTATCTAAGCTATTGTTATTTTGGTTATTGTAGTTTGATGAACCTGTTCCTTCTTTGAAGAATTTGAGCGTTCCCTTCTTGACACATGCTTCCTCTACTTGAATGCCATTTTCAATGAGTTTAGCGAAAGATGGTATGCATTGGAGTTTGAGCCTGTAACTCATCTCACCATTCAAGTTGTCGATGAAAATTTCCATTTTCTCTTTTTCAGGAATATCTCAAGGATATCGTGAAACTATACGTCGCCAACATTGAAGGAATACCATGAATGTTTCATTGTTTTTATGTTTTGTGTTATATACATCTAACATGGTGATAGCATGTTGAATGTTATAAGAATATTGTGTTATGAACTTGTTGACGAGTTCATCAAATGATCTAATAGGAGTTGTGAGTTTGGATAACCATTCAACTGTTTGTCCTCCCAAACTTCTTGGGAATAACCTCATGAGATAGGTGTCATCGTGAGCAAATTCAAGACTCATGGTGCAGAATTCTTGAACCTGATCACGAGGATCACTTTTTCCATCGTACTTGTCAAATTTAGGTACGTCTAAGTTTGGAGGAAAAGGGATCATGTGCAATCTTCTATCAAAAGGATAAGGGCAAATTTCGTTTAATGAGTACCGTATTGTTGTCCCTTGTTGCATGTCTTGCATTTGTCTTTGTAACATTTGCATTTGTTGAGTAAGGGCAACCAAAGGCACATTTTTTTGCCGAGGGAAGAGTTCTTCCCTTGCATTAATCCTGGGTTGAAATGGTGTGTTGAATGGTATATTTTGCTCTGGAGTGTCTAGCTCAGGTATATGCATTTCTAGTATATGTTGTTCAGGTATGTTTTGCTCAGGGTCATGAGTTTCCTCTTCTCTTTCTTGTTCTTGATATGCATAATGTCGAGATCCGGTTCCAAAAATGTTTGTGTCTAAATCTTCTGGAAGTTTAAGACCTTTACTTGTGAGCATGACTAGATATTTTTCTTTGTCATTTTCCATGAGTCTTTCCAAAAGTTTTTGAAAGGAAGCGCTTTCCTGACATTCTCGAAGGAGCTCCTTTGTGATTTCAGGCTCCTCTAGATGTGGACCTTCAAATGGATTAGATAACCTTCGAGTCATGCTTGATTCTAGTGTTGTTGTGCTTTGTTTGTTACAGGCATTTTAGTAGAAGCTTTATGTGATGAAGGGGACAAAATCCTCTTCGATATGTTACTCAGGGGTTGGTGGTTCAAATTGGGGTGTGTTGTAAGTGATGCACTCGTCAGGAAAGAAGGCTGGATTGATCTTTCCTCCGCGATTAATTTGTTGACTGAATGCGGACTTTTGGCATAATGCTCTAGTCTTCAAAGGCTCCTTGTCAAACTCGTTGGATTTGTTTTGGATATAGAGTTTGACGTGATGAAGGAATGTTCTATGAGATTTGAAGAGTTGATGATTGATGTATAAGAATTTATTTCTTTTGATAAATTTGGAGAAACTTGGTTGTTGTTTCTTCAACTGAGTGTTACGATAAATATTTTTTCTTCTCAGAATATGAGGATTATTCATGCACAAATGATCAATGGTTTCCTTTGATTTTGTTTTGGATTTTGTTTATCTTGTTTTGGAAACTTAAGTTTTACTTTATCAAAGTGAAGGTTTAGATGCCCCCTCACGACAAAGTGTGTCAAATGATATGGAATATGAGCTTTCCTGATATGGAAACTCAATTTGACAACTCAAAGTTTTAAAACAAGGATGTTTTGAGATAGCAATCCATTTGATTTAAGGACCTGTTTGATATTTGTGATGATGTTTCCCAATTTTGATAGGAGAGATATATTTACCTTGCGACTAGTTTTAGATTCTTGACAACTTTGTTTGACGGAAACTATGCTTTGGAAATAACCTTTTATACTCTGTTTTTGGCATTCTGCTTTGACAAAGTTCAGGCTGATGAAAGGAGGTTTCTAAAAATGTTCTCAAAATTTTCTAATTTTTCCACTGTTTGCCCCTTGTTTTTCTAGTTTTTATCACGCGCTAAAGCAGAGATGGGATGCGCTACAAAAAGTTTTCAACGCGCTAAGGAAAAGACTACACGCGCTAGGCTGCCCCCGGCTACGCGCTAACTATTTTAGACTGCTTATCTGGTTTTCTATTTCTAAGGTTTGTAATCAAGCTTCATGTTCGGCCGTTAGTGATAAACTCCCTCAAGAGGCTTCCCAACCTTTAAGACAAAGGCTTTACGTATCTCAAGGATATTGAGGGAAGGCTAATCACTGCGCGCAACCATTGAAAAGGACTTTTGTCACTTTCCACTTTTGATTATAGTGGGTTGGAACACTTGGCATCAAAGTCATTTCCCACTTAAGTCGTTCCCTTCACACCGGCCATAAATGGCTTTAAGAGTTGTTTTCAACCCCTCGGGAAGGCAAGCCAACTAAAGGTTTTATTGCTTGAAATACTGAAAGCATAAGAGTAGTCTAGTTTTTTGATCACCCAATTAAGGGTAGAACATATACCTTCTACTTTCGAGACAAGGCAATCAAGTTGTTCTTTTTATCCTTTCAATTCAGTGATTTTCTAAGATCTATATGGTGATGTTGCTCCACATAAACATGGTGTTTATTTTACTTCTTCAAATCAGTGATTATCTAATCTAGGAAAAGAACCTAGTCAACAAAGCAAAACTTCAATTTGGTCAACAAAAGAAAATCGGCAAAAGGGGAATAACTTCCCTCTTTGATTGTATCTGACTTTTGTGACTTGGTGTGATTCTTTACTTTGCCCAAATTTAAAGATGGATCATTTTATGCACCAAAGGATGGTGAAATTCTTTTTAAGCCCTTTGCAAAAATGAAAATTTGTATTGTTCTTTTTAGAGCCCAACTTGAGAAATTTTCTCCTAAAAAAAGCAAGAAAATTTTTGATTGTTGTTCGTTTTACTTGCCCAAAATAAAAGTGAGTTCAGTTTTATTTAAACAAGAAAAGAAAGAGATTTGAATTTTGCCTAACTTAGAAAAGTTAGTAAAAATTTAAACTACTTTAATTCTAGCCTAAATAGATTCAAAACCTATAATCAAATGTTAGTAACCTGCAGAAAACCAGTCAATTAGTTAGCAAAAAGGTGAATTTCGTGGACTTCTACAAGTCTAAATTTCAATTTCTGTTACAAATTAGCTCTCTGTTTTCTGTCTGTGATGCGCTACAGAACAGACTGTACGCGCTACAAGATGGTTGTGATGCGCTACTCTGTTTCTCTAATGCACTGCTCTGTATTTCTGATGCGCTACTCTATTTTCCGGATGCGCTACTTTGTTTTCCTTCCACGTCGAGACCTATAGGAAAATGTTAGTGAGGACAATGCGCTAAGCTAAGGATGTCATGCGCTAGATGATGAACCCCACACGCTAAACAGAAAGCGGGATGTGCTAGACTGTTAACCGGATGCACTAGGGAATGTTTCCCACACGCTGATTCTTGTTTCCCACGTACCTGCAAAAGGAGTTAAATTCAAAAATCAATTTGATATATGGGGTCGGGCCCCACGGTGGGCACCAGAAATGTATGTGGGAAAAGCAAGTCGATAGAACTGAAAATGTTAAAAATGAAGCTCTAGGGAAACTTGTCCACACACCCACAAGACTTCTTGGTGCAAGCTACAGAGTCATGAAATATGGCTCAGCTTCCCAAGGTTGGTTCCATGGTTCTCTATCTCACAAGGTCCCTCAAACCAATGTCTTTTCTCTCAGATCACTAAGCAAAGTGGTTTAGGGATGACAAATGCAAGAACGAGGAATGCTTTAGTTGATTTTAAGATGAAATGCATCCTAAGCTATGCATGATCTTACAAATGCAATAAACTAGTTTATAAGATGACAAGATTAGTAACAAGACTATCCTAGCATGTTATATTAGTCTATGATTAAGCTAAATGATAAAGAAAATACTCTAAACATGCATATTTAGATAACTTCCTATTCAAAAGAGAGGCTAAATGATGAGCATAAAATAAGATATTAAAGCTTGGATGGATTTTAGTATAAGTATGATGCTAAAGACTTGGATATGAGAATGGAGGATGGAGAGCTCTATTTATAGCAAAAATAAGGCAATGGATGGCCAGGATTGAAAGGTTTAATCAAGGGTCAAGTTTGACAGTTGGGAATCCATGTTTGCAATTTGTACCAATGAAATGGTGACAATTGTCAACATAAGGTTGGTTGAGAAAAGGGGTTGGAGACATTAAATGCCTGAGAAGACCTCATGGTTATCTTAGGGGGTAAGGGTTAAGCTTAAGTTAAGATTACCCATTGGATAAAGCTTTTATCAAAGGATAAACTCTTTTGCAAATAATTAAGGGATAACCATGGTCAAAGCAATGAATGCTTGAGGAGACCCTTGGGTTACATGGAGGTTGAGTTTAGGGAAATTCTTTAATCATGCTAGAGGGTTGAGTTAACCATTAATGGTTTAGGAGACTTTCAAAATTAAGTGGTTGAAGCCTTTAAGGGTTTTCAAAGACTTTGAGGGTTTGAGAAGTGACTTCCCCTTTCTTAGGGATGTGACAAAGTTTAGGAGATGGGTTAGGCTAATTGGAAGCGATTAGAAGAGTCTAGAAGGGGGGTTAGGAATAGGGTTTAGGAAGCAAGTGGGAGATGTAGGATTTTGCAAGTGGATGGAGGGATAATAGGATTTAATTGCATAAAATGAATTTAATTCAATTTGGTTGTAATTTGGGGAAATCAAATAAATTAGATTTATTCAATTTAGGATAACTATTTAATTAAATTTTAATTTAATTAAAAGTGGATAGAAGGGACTTAATTGAATAAAATGATTTATTCATTAAATGGTAAAAGAGGTCTAGTGAATTTAATTTAAATAAATGGAGTAATTTACTTAATTTAAATAGAGGAATGTAGGTGATTTAATTAAATTAGATTTAATTAAATAGAGAAATGAACATAAAATATTCATTTAGGAATATGGTCATTTTTATACGTCTACAATATTAAATATAAATATAAATTATAGCATTAATAACAATGATGTTAATAATCGAGAGGAGGTTTGGGTATTTGAAGTATCTAATTCTTTAATAAAGCCCTCTTGACTAAGCAGATATGGAGGAGTTTTTCAGAGTGGAAGCTCTCCCCTCGGGCTCTTTCCTTCGGAATAATGTGCTCAAGGCTAGAGAGGTGGTTGTGATGGGAGGGGATTGGAAGGTGGGAAATGGTAAGACTGTTAGGTTCTGGGAAGGTTCATGGCTCTCTCTTGGCCCTCTATGTGACAATCCTGATTTTGCTCCTTTTATGGAGGATTGTAAAGCTACTTTTGGTGTTTTTGTGGTGGACTACTAGAAGGACTCAGGGTGGGTTAATTTTTTCGATGTCTTTCATTCACTTCTTCCTATCCAGTTGTCTCTTCTCTCTTGCCTCCCTTGTTTGAACTCTCAAGATTCTTTGATTTGGAAAGGAATGGCTTCAGGTCACTTCTCAGTGGCCTCAGTTGTCTCTTTGTTGTCTCTTGCTCCCTCTCCCCCCCTGCTAGGTGAAAGCGTGGGTGAAGAACCTTATCCCCAAAGTTAACATCTTTTTTCTTGCTTATGCTTTAGAATAAAATTCTCACTACTGATAATCTTTGTAGAAGGGTTTTTTTGCTCCCCAACAAATGTTTTCTATGCTTCCAGGAGGAGGAATCGGTTTCCATATTGTTCTCCATTGTTCTTTTTCTTTTGATATTTGGAGTAGGGTCCTTCAGAAGTGGAGCTTGTGTTGGGTCTTCCCTTAGAATGTTTTGGATTTTTTAAATCAGTGGTAGTGTCCTTCTTCTAATTCTACCTTAAAGGTTTTGTGGTCTTTTATTTTCCCTCATGTCTCTTGGGGGATATGGAAGGAGACAAATAACCATATTTTCAGAGATTCTTCTCTTCCTCCTGATGTGGTTGCTGAAAAAATTTGCAAGGCCATTTATGAGAATATTAATTTGGTGTTCAGTTTTGTTTCTTCATCTTCTTATGTTATGAGTACTAATTATGATAGTGTTGTCTCTAAGGAGTGGAGAGTTGTAATGCCTAGATTTTGAAGACAAGTGAAGAAGACTAGAGATGGTTGTGTGTGGAGCTTTCCTCCTTCAGGATGGGTTAAGATTAACTTTGATGGGGTGGCTAAGGGAAATTCGAGGTCGGCTGGGTGCGAGAGAATGATAAGGGATGAGCATGGTAGGTGTATTGCAACGGTGGCACTCCCCATGGGTACCCAGACCAACCACCTTGTTGAAGTCATGGGTGCCTTCCAAACATTGCAAATTGTTAAACAATTACAATGCAGGAAGGTGTGGATTGAGGGTGACTTGAATTACATTATTCAGTGCCTAAGGGGAAAAGTAAGCCTTCTTGGACTATTGAGAATATCATTAAGGCC
Organism: Cryptomeria japonica; assembly: GCF_030272615.1. NCBI lineage: Eukaryota > Viridiplantae > Streptophyta > Pinopsida > Cupressales > Cupressaceae > Cryptomeria > Cryptomeria japonica. Next base: position 5,196,963 of record NC_081412.1, on the reverse strand, counting down.
TCTATGGATATAATCAAAACAGTTGATGAGTCCTACATTTCCCATAACTATAGGGAAGTTAATTGTGTAGCGGATTATTTTCCCAATATGGGGGTTAGGCTTGACTCGAGGAAGACTTGGTTTAAGGAAGACACCCCGGAGATTGAGGTTCGACCCTTTCTCATGCTCGATTGAACACATGGCAAATTTGATGGGATTCCTACTAAATTCAATGATGAAATTAATTAATATTGCCATCATTTTTTGGCATGTTTTTTTGTCTAAATGCCTTCACTTATAATTATCACCTCCAGACCTTGCACGTTTTATGGGTGTTACTTGTTTTGGAAGTTGTTGCTAGTTTTTTTGTTACCGACTTTGTTTCTTGGAAGAGTGTTGTTTCTTTGTCAAGAATTGAAGCTATGGGGGGTAAGAGGTGCATAGTGGAGTCAGCTAATTGTGCCAACTGGAAGAAGAACCCTACCATTTGGCACAGGGTGCAAAAGGGGGGCCTGACACCATTCCTAGAAAAGCTACATGGGCACAACCAAGGTATTACCAGGCAGTTTGTGAAGGGGTGGAAGAATGCTAAGGTAAACCTATTCGGTAGGATTATGGAGATGAATGAAGAGCTTATAGCTAAAGTGAATGGCATGTCTATGGAGGGGATAAAATTTTACAGAGATAGAAAGATCTTTGATGCTGATTTGAAGAAATTCCCCAAGAAAGACATGCGTGAGCATCTAGTTAAAATGAACAAGACCCATTTTGAGCCACATCAAATTAAGGCCGTTTGGAGGGGGCTCTTGAGGGTGATTATGGAATTCTTCACTTTGAATGGCAAATTCACCAAAATCTATGGGTATCATTTTATGCTCCTTAACCGTTTTTGCCACAACGAGAAAATTTCTTTTTCGTTATATTTGTTGTCTTCTTTTAGTGCTAGTATTTCAGATTTTAAGGAGAATCCCCATGTTAATCTAATTTTACACCAAGGATTAATATCACTTATCTACAAGCATTTGAAGGTTGGGGATTCTGAAAACCCTAGCAATCCCCCTCCCATTTCTATGGAAGCGATTGATTATAGTCAAGATTTAGAGTCAGAGGGTTGGGGTATTGATAGTAATGATGAGGATTTCCTTTCCCATACCAACAAAAGGGCTAAAATTGGGCTTAATTTGGTCGTGTCAAGTGTTAATAAGGGGTCCCCTGATGTTGGTGGAGAGAGTTCAAGTAAAAGACCTAAGGGGGAAGCTCAAAACACCACCTCGATGGTTTTGGATAGCTCTAGTGAACAGGACTTCCTGAATTAGACACAGAATGATGAGGTGTCTTCTTCCTCCCATGGTTCGAAACATAATTCCAAGAAGTCAGTGGATTTTGCTTCACAGGACTTTCATCCTAAATAGGAGATCCCATTTGATGTGTTGAATATTGCCAAGAACAGCTCTCTGGAGGTTTTTTGACTTTTCAAGTGGGTGTTTTATGAGATATTAATCTCAAGCAGTGGTCTTTATCTTCCAAAATGGAAGTTGTGCAGACTAATGTGAGTGTTGGGGACACGTTGCAAGTTGTTGATGTTTCTCATCCTGTTAGTACTAGTAAGGAGGTGGTTGAGGGGGCTTTGGTAGGTACTCTCTCGATTGAAAGTGAAAAGAAAGTTATGGCTGATTGTATGGCCAAAAACATGGAATCCACCCAAAAGATTAAGGAGATTTATGATAAAAAAATTGTGGATGTTGAAGCTAGGATTGCTAAATGTGAGGCTACCCTCCAGGGAATTATGGAAAGTAGTCATAATATTGTTAAGGCCTCTGCTGAGACTATGTCCACCATTGTTAGCAAGTTGGAGAAATTTCATATGGAAAGGACTGATGTGGATGTGGATAAGGAAGTGGTTGTTGGTGCTGAGGAGTCTGGTCCTCCAGGTAAACCCACTCGTGCAAGATTGAAAAAAAGAGTCATTGAAGTGCCCCAGGACATTTTGGATTTGAAGAATGCTACTAAGAAGATGCATCAGCTGAAAGCTGATGTTGCTGAGAATTTAAAAATCTGGGTTGATTTTTTGTTTCTGTTGTTGTGTTTGTGTTGGCTTTTTGCTATCTAGGTGGGTTGGGTGGTCTTTTTTGTTTTTATCTGTTGTCTCTCAGCCTTGTGGGGTTTTGTCTGATGGTTTTGTTCTGTTATGGGCATTAAATGATATATCTTATGTAATTTTGATGTAAAGGGTTTCAAGTCCCTTCAAAACCCGTTTTGTTCGTAATAAAAAATAGTGACGTTTTTTATAAATAAAGCAGCGATAATAAGGGCGTTGACCCTTTACAAAGCTAACAGGCTAACTGAAATAAACAGACCAAGAAGGGGTGTAAACCCCAAACAAACAAAGTTAGACAGGCCAAACAAACAATAATAAACAAAGGTTGTTAATAATAAACATTAATAAACAAGGATATTAATTAATAAATTGTGAATAAATTTATTGTAAGCAATACAATAATTTTTTAACAATAGTAGTGTATGGGAGTATTTAAAGATGAATATATATGTTCATATATATATATATGAACATAATATAAGGATCATTACAACTCACCCAATAGTGGAGGGTTAGTAGTGAAGGTCAAAGCCCAGAGAATCTACACATTAAAGAACAATGTTGATAGAACCTAATGTTGTCCACCACATATTGTCCACAAACCACCACAGGAGAGGATTTGGCACAGGGAAGAGGATGAACCCCCTTGGAGGGCTGGGCAACAAATCTAGCCATATGAGAAAAGCTACGCCTGCCAACAAAAGAAGGTCTTGGCATGTTGGATATTGTTGGTCATTATTGCTGCTAGGATATGTTGTTGTCATTGATGTCAACATATTCTTGTGATTTTCTCTGGTGATTACAGATTGGGAAGGTTTTCCGATCCGATTTGTAGTGTTGGTTTGTTGATCACTATTTTGCAGAATCCGATATATCCTTTGGTATATTTCAATGTGATCAAATCTGGTGCTGAGCTTTTGGGATATTGCTTGGGATGGTCTTCTGTATCTTTATTTCAGTTGGATCATGATTTGGTGCTCCGCAAGTTATCTTTCTTCGTGATAGTTGTTGATTGGTTGTGTTGTTGAGCTTTTAGACATTGATCGATGAAGATTTGAAAAGTGGTGTTGGTGCAGCTGTTCTGGATGATTCTAACATGCTTGATGGTTTTTTTTAGTCATATTCTATTTGTTTTAGCAATCCACATTGATCGTTGTGCAAATTTTTGGTGGTTTCTATCAACCAGTGATGATTTGTGTATTATGCAGTATTTCTGGTGGTATAGCATGTTGCAGTTGATCTTGGCATGATTTTCAGTGGAGTTGTGAGTTTGGGAATTTGATTTAGGACCATGTTATGCTATGTAAACCATTATATTGGTCTAGTGGTGGATCTTTGTATCATGTGATGTAATTTTGTAATTGAGGGTTGAGGGTTTAGCCAACCTTGTTATAAAGGTTGATGAATTGTATATATAGGTGGTATAGTCATGTAGTTTGGGTGTCGATGTTGTGGCTACATTATCAGAGAGAGGTTTGTGTGTGATCAAGTGATTTATCCTTCGGTGTTGAGTTTTTGGTGAGATTGGTGTTGCAGGGTAGACATCTGTGCTTAACAAGAACTGTAATCGGGCATTTGGAGATGTTATTTTTTTAGTTCATTTCTTCTAAATTTTAGTTTGAATCTTATTGTAAGTCAGTGAGACTTCTTTGAGGGTTGTAGCCTTTCGAGAAAATATCTTTTGAGTAGTGAGCTCTAGGTAGTGTGCCTGAATGCATGTGCATTCCCCATTGTAACATTTTCACATACTACTGCAGAATATCTTCTTATTGTGGGTAGGTTCCCACCATGGTTTTTCCCTTAACCAGGTTTTCGACGTCAAAATCTTGGTGTTGTGTGTTGTGTTGTTAATTTTCTTATCTGTCTTATTGTTGCAGTTTATCAAATCTATGTATTGTGGTTAAGTTTGTTATTCCGGTGAAGACGGATTCACCCCTCCCTCTCAGTCTTCCCTCTTGGTTGTTGTTAACAAGGTGGGACCTTGGCATTCATAGCATCAATAGAAACCGACTGAGATGCACCACCCAGAGATTTAGCACCAGTGATTCCCCTTTGAAGGGGAACCACGAGTGGAGGAGGGCACAAACCAACTCCAATGTACCCACTATATCATTTGCGACAGAGCCGCCCACAAAACCCTCAAGGGAGGGGGCACACATGCCACCTACAATAGCAACACCGCCACCAAGGAAGGGATTCATAGAAGGAGTGGCAATTGCAAAGGGAATCGTGCGCACAAGAGAGTCGTTGCAAATAGCAACGCGACTTGTGGAAACATTTTTTGAAATCGCCTCTTGAGTAGGAGCGGCATTTGTAAGAAATTTTGTATTATCTCCCCCACTAGAGTATTGTTAGGAAGCATTTCCAACACCTTACCTTCCCTTAATTTGGTATTAGAGCTTTCCCAATTCTAGTCCAATTGTTGGGTAGTAGATTTTTTATATTTATCTTAGTTTGAGTGTGAACTTTTGTAGAGTATTCTAAAAATCTTATTGTCAAAAGATAGAAAACACACCTACAAAAGTTGATATAGAGAAATATAATGGTATTAACTTAAAACTATGGAAGTTAAAAATAGAGGACATGATCATTAATAGAGATCTATGGGCTACAATATCTCAAAAAAAACCTTAGATGTTGTATATCTCCTTCTATACATGTTTCTTATTTTGTAATAGTTCAATATTTGTAAGAAATTTTGTATTGTCTCCCCCACTAGATTATTGTTAGGAAGCATTTTGATGCAAAGCGTGGTAGGTTATGATCAATAACCAACACAATCTAATCAGATTCAAACAACATTTTTTTCCTCACAACTCAATCTTATCAACTTTTCTCAATCACACATCCATCTCCTAGTAGTACTCCAAAATAGGTAAAATGGGCTTATCTTTTGGACAAGGTCGTATCAGGACAAAAAGTTCACCATTTTAGACACCCATTTGGGCATATTTCACCATATCTTAGATCCACCTATGGTTACTTTACAATAATTTTAAGAACAATAGACTGCCACTAGTTTTTTAGGCCTCAAATTGGCCCGTTTTACAAAGGAACTACTCTCCAATCAACCAAAATTCTCACAAAACCCACTCATCCATCCTAGGTAGAACTCAAATAGATGGATTCACTAGGTTTTGACTAGGGAAGACTCGTTTTAATACCCTAACCACAAAACCCTCCTTTTAGGCCAATTTCATGGGGGTTTAATGAAACTCAATACTCCAGGCTATTCTTGACCAAGGTAACTTTTCAAAAACCCTTCAATGGGTCTTCACATGCTCTAGGATCCTTCACATCATCTTCCACATCAACCTTTTTTCAAACTCCAACTTTATATCCCCAATTTCACTTGAAAAACATACAAAATTACATTAGGGCATCACCCCAAAACCTTCAAAATGTCTCCCTTTCTCCTATACTCATGCACACACCTAGTGTAAACCTTTTGGGACTATTCCACCAAGTTACAATAGAAAAAAATTGGTGGAATGGTCTACGGACTCATCTTTGTGACTTCAAACCCTCAACTAGCTTCTCGCAGACACATTTAGAAGGATGCCTCTAAAGTTTATAAATCTCAATGAATTTACATCAAATCAAATCAAAAGAAAATTTAGCCTATCACATATCCCAATTCATCTCCCTACACACTCAACTTGTACAGGCCATACAGTGGTTTGAAAGTAGCAAAATACAGTTAAAACATGGCAAGGGTTGTCTTTTTTTCATTCCAATTTGAATCTTTTTCCAACTAACAACCTTCCTCAATGCTTACAAGGCACTTATAAAAATCTTCCAATTTCCCAAACCGACCACAACTAACTTTTACAGTTCCTCAAGCAAACATGACCCTTCACCTTCCTAGTTTGCATTTTTGCAACTTTTACAATTTTTGTAATGACAACTTTTAGAATATTTTGCAACTTGTGTAATATTTGCAATATAACACCTAAATGACCTTGTACACCTTAGAAATGGTCCACAATGACCTTATTACACACAAAATTGACTCAAAACGCCTAAACACTAACACTAGATCCCCCTAATTGCAAAAGGTGACCTTGGTGCTCCTGCACCACATTTCCCACACCTTACCTTCCCTTCATTTGGTATTAGAGCTTGGCTAGTTTTGGTCCAATTGTTGGCTAGTAGATTTTTATATTTATCTTTGTCTGAGTGTGAACTTTTGTAGAGTATTCTTAAAATCTTATTTTCGAAAGAAGATGGAAAACACATCTACAAAAGTTGATATGGAGAAGTGTAATGGTAGCAACTTCAAACTATGGAAGTTAAAAATAGAGGATATGCTCATCAATAGAGATCTATGGGCTACAATATCTCAAACAAAACCTTACACTATGAGTCAAGAAGCTCGGGATATGTTGGATTGAAAAGTTAAGGGCCTCATAAGACTATGTTTAGTAAACTATGTTCTATTCAATATCCATGGAGAGAACAATGCCAAAGACTTTTGGAAGAAGCTCGAATATGTTTATCAGACTAAATTTTTGGTAAACAAGCTTTTCTTGAGAAAAAATAGTATTCTTTGAAGATGGAAGATGGAGGATCCATCACCAATCATCTCAATGCATTCAACATGATAATTGTTTAATTAGGTTCTTGTTGGTGACAAGATCGAGGAGGAGGATCATTGCATGTGTTTGTTGTGTTCTTTGTGTTCTTTGTCCAACTCATGGGACCACCTTGTTATAGCTATTGGGAGTACAACCAACAAGTTCAAGATGGATAAGGTGGTAGCATTGTTACTTTCTAAGGAGATGCAAAGAAAGACTTCTAAGTCAGCTAAGGTGGTAGATTTTTATCTTCATACGAGACTATTTCTCCTATGATTGACTATTCATGTGAAATTGAAATTAATATACGAACAAGATAGTCACCATGATTGAGAAAGTCGACCATGCACACATTGCAATTAGGTTTCGGCACAATGCAATGAGAATCGCTCATGCTCTTTAAATATTTAGAGCCCTCATCTGCTTAAACTTGCATGGTTGCATGCAAACCAAAACACAAGGTGAAGTTTACACGGTTAAGGCGTGTTCAGGAGTGCTCCATTAATTCAAAGATTTTGAGAGCTTCCTTACGAAATCCATTTTGAACACATTTTGCAATCATTTTATTTGATTCCTTGATATGACCTCTCTTTGAGGTATTCTTCAAACAATTTATGTGCCTGTCTATGATTTCTTGCACACATGTCATTGAGATGTTGGCAAAGATTGTAGAATTTGAATTTAGACCTATTGTTTGCATTTGTTTTTAAAGTTTCTAGAAAAATCATCAATAAATCTATATTTGGTGTGAACTTGCAATCATAGCGTGCATTGAGATCACATCTCTTTGATACATTTTATCTATATTTTACGCTTTACACAACTACAAACCAAAGCTTTTATAATCTGTTCTCTACTATGTTAAAGATACCCTTGCCTTTGTTCGGTATTTATGAGGAAGCTAAGAACAAAACCCTTGTTTTTGATAATATCTGCATCACAATATTATTAAGCCAGATTCTTTAACTTTGCATAGGTCTTCCATTTGTGCACATGATTTGTCGCTATGCACTTCTCTCTTTTTGTTTATATTCATATACATTCTACATGCACCAAGAACACACTTCTACACAACCGCCACATGTATGGTTTTGGGCCTCCTCAAGATGACAAGCTATGAGAATTTTGACTTTATACCTGTTGATTGCATTTCATGAGATGATATCTCTTCGAGGAATACTGTCAAACTACTCACATGTTGTGTATGCTAAAAAGTGCAGCAAGAAACAATTTATCTATGCGTCCACATTTTGCAACTAAAATCTCAATAGTTCAAAGGCTGCAAGAGAAGAATGATGATCTTTTGATCGGTTTAACCCTTTTCCATGAAATTTTTCAAGGTTGAAAAGGATATCATATGAGCAAAACTCAAACAAGATTACATTTATGGGGAGGTGATATAGATGACAGAAAATTTACTTGTGGTTATATTTTTCAGTTCGGGTCATGTTCAATTACTTAGAGCAGCATAAAATAAACAATTACATCATTGTTTTCACGTGAAGCAGAATATAGAGCAACAAAAGAAGTTGAAAGGAAGCAGTTTGGATTCGAAATATCTTATATGAGCTTGGCCTTCCTCAAAGTTCTGCTACTAATAATTTGCATTATGACAATCAAAGTATCATCCAGGATGCCAACAATCCAATGTTTCATGCTAAAACAAAACATATTTAACTTGATTTACACTATATTCAAGTCTTGGTCCAAGCAACTACTATTAATCTACAATTTTGTCCAAGTGAAAAATGAACAACTGATATATTTACTAAGAGTGTGGTAGAGGCCAAATTTTTGAAATTAAGAGGAATATTTGGTATGTTGGAGGTGAACATTACAGGGAGATAGTGTTATTATGTTCCCCTCTTCTTTGAATCTTCTTTGTGTCTTCTTTCTAACATTCTAGCCAATATTAAGGGGGGATGTTAAGGTATAAGATTGTCTCAAATTTTTCAGAGAGAAAATTTTCAAGAAACAAGAAATAGCTAAGTTCAGGAAAAAAAAACTTTTTACTTTTAGAATTCTTTAGAATTCTAGAAGTTTCTAATCTCGACTATAAATATAAACTTATACAATACAATGTGATTTACTATTGAATTGAATTTAAGAAAAGCTAGATTGCTATATTTCAGATGTGATTGTATACTGTTAGATTGAATTTAATAAAAGTTAGATTGCTATATTTCAAATATGATTATATACTATATTTCAGTCATTTATCTCTCTAATATCTTGTTTATTGTTGTTATTTTAATTTAAAGGCTATATTTTTAACCTGTTTTTACATTTACAACTTCTCAAACCTTTAAAGTGCCATTTACAACTTTTATAAGATAGTGCTTTATGATTTTCCCTTCATCGGCATGCCCTAGGTGAGGTAGAGTTGATTCAAACCATGGGCAACCAACAAATTGAAGATCAATAGGTATCCCAAAATCGTCATATCCAACCAATACAGTAATTGCGGCAAACCCAAGAAAATTTTCTGCTCTCTGAAACCGTAACATTGTAGCACAATTTTTATAATCCAATTCACCACATTTGTGGGTATCAGATATGCAGAGTGACAAACACATTTGCCCTTTCAAAAGTCTTTATATGGATATACATTTGATGAAATCTAAGCTGTTGTACAGCAGACCGCTTAAATCATATATATTAAGCTTTGATTTTTAGATTTAAAAGTATTAAATATTCAAAATTGATTGATATTCTCTAAACTTAATATGTTGCTTAATGTCTTGAATATGTTACTTAGTGTATGTGATCTAAGACTGGCCATTGTGCACTAAGAAACTCTACAACTAGTAAAGTTTTTGTACACATGAAATGCAATTTCTGTGTCTCCAAGCTCTCAAAATCAAGACCAAATGATGCATCGCAGACACAACCAATCGTTACATGATGGGCAAGGCGCATTTTCTCCAACTCTGGCAAAGTAAACTCCAAAAGCTGACATCCATAATAAGATTCAGGTCGACTTAATGCTTCACAACAAGCTTATCGAACCATTTGGTGTATTCTGCAAGCTTGAGATTAGAAACACTCTCTGTTTTGCAGCAAAGGTAAGTTTATGCAAGGTGCATGAAATTAATACATACAGTGCACAGTACAAATCTCTATTCAGATTGTTTCATTAATCATCACCAATAGTCTCCATGAGAACATTGTCTTTGTTCGGCTAACCGAGTGCAATTGCTAATTTTTAATGACCGTGGTAGATTAATACTTCTCATTCCTCGCTTCTGAAATGTGTGGAGTCTGGAACCGCCCTGCTGCCTTCGTGCAGTAAGCCAATTTCTCCAACTTCATATATTTTTCCTGTTTCAATTTTTTTTAAGAGATTCAAATTCTTTTAATGAGTTCGTTCTGTATATATCCCACAAGCATTCCATTTCACGATGTCACATACATGTCTCCACGTTTTGCAGGCATTTCAATCGTGGGCAACTCATCCTATACTCATATATCATCTATATGCACCAAGATAACCTGTCTACACAACCATAAGCAAAATGGCTCTTATACTATACTGATAAGACAAACTCAGAAAAATTCATCATAACATATGATTAAATCAATAAAACAAAAAACTGCTCTTTGATAGTTTTTTTTTTTTTGAGTTTTGAGCTGATTAACAATATCTTGAGTTTTTTTTTTTTTTGAGTTTTGAGCTGATTAACAATATCTTGAGTTTTAGTAGTGAATTCATGAATAGACTCAGTTTCTTTCTTCTTCAAATTTTCAAAATCCCTTTGAAAGGTTTGAAGCCTTACCAATCTTACTTTGTTAGATCTTTGGTATGTAGTTTGTAAAGCCTCCCATGCATCTTTTTACTTTATCATGCCCACAATACGGAGAAAAATTGAAATATCCAATGCAAATTAGATGTTGAAGAAAGCTCAACTGTCCTTCTTCCTCTCATCTTTCAACTGATTATGTTGATTTGCATTCAAAGCATTCTAATTTTTAGGCTCATTATATTCAACTTCTACTACTTCCGAGAGATCTTGGAACTTTAGTAGATTCTCCAATATTCAAAGTTCTCTCCAGTGAATAATGGAAGTTGCAAGGATATGTTGTTGTTTGCCATTGAATTTTTTTCAAGAAAGAACCGAAAAAAAAATGTAACCAAGCTCTAATACCAATTGTGTAATAACCCACTTAACTTAATCCAAAAAAACTCTTGACTATTTTTTTTTTATTTTTTGTTGATTACTTATTCTTACTTATTCTTACTTGTGTTTGATTCAATCACATACTCAAGTACATCTATCCAAACAGGATAGCCATCCATCCAACCGGGATGGGCATCTAACCATACGGGTTAGGCATCTATCCATACAGGACTAGGCATCTAACCATACGGGTTAGGCATATGTCTGTACGAGACAGGGGGGGCTTCATCTATCCAATCCGGGATAGGCATCTACCCAAATGGGGTAAGCATCTATTCATAAGCATAGGATATGCTCAGAGACTTTAGACTCATCGAGACCATCCGGGTCCTGAGTCACTTTCTAAAGACTACACTCCCCTACTAGGAATGCACTGAGGTCACCGTTTTTAGGAGTATATAAAAATAGTTATATAAACAAGCTTGAGTTCCACCTCGGAATTCAGACTAAAGCCTCAAGAAGTCAAGCGAATCCATATCCATACAGGATTCCTTCTGAATATGCATTAAATTAATTTTAACCTTCCAATTAGCATTATCTGTACCCTTTGTTTGAAGAACTAAAGGATCTTCAAAACCATGTTCAACTCACCGTTAACAAAATCTTAATCCCCATTCTCGAACACCTGAGTACAAGGGACAACTCCATCCTTAGACTGCCTACATACCCGTTTTGACACGGGATCGAGGCATAAAGTATGTAGTTCTGGTTTCTAACTATGGTTTAATGTAAATTGTTTGAGGTAACATAAACTTTATCTTTAATTATCTTCTACAAATGATAACCTTACTTTGAATTTGAATCAGATACTAATTTTCTTGAAAGAAATAAAATGAAATAAATTATTAAATAACAAGACTTTTGGAAATGAAATTATTACTTACTTGTTTGAAGGGGAACTATTTAAAACACGATTGATAATCACATTACTTACCAAAGTTTGAAATTAAGATTAGAAGAAAGTCTAAATTACTTGTTAATTAACCAATATAAATAAAGCTCCTAAATAATTCTAATCAATCTACTTCTAGTTGCTTTTGAACTAATGTCAATTCATTTGCAAGATTATAAAGAGATAAATTTAACTTTTCCTACCACTTGAAGTAACTTTAACTTTACTTTAGGTATTACCTACAAATAATAACCTTTTCAATCTTCAAATTCTTAGAAGAAGGCTAATATTAGCTCCTAAAGTTTACTTCAATTAAAATTATTGTTTAATTTTTATGTGATCATGGAATATGTTTCTTGAAACTCATATGCTTGATAAGGATAAGGATCCAAATTGTAGAACAATAAAATCTGACTTTACTCAACTTCCAACTATGTTTCAATAGACTTTTATGAACAAGGTTGAGTATTCAATTTGGGGTCAGCAAGATAAGACGAGTTAATAATCTCTTGTAAAAAAAGGGTTCCAGTTTTTGCTTTCATTTTTGTATGCTAAAACTATTTTGAATCTTTCATGGGTTGAAATTTAGAATATTCGTTTGAATCCCTTTGTTCAAATAATTCCTTCTTAAAATCCCAATTAATACTAATGTTCCTAGAAAAATAGATTAAATCATTAAAATTATATGGAAAGTTTAACAAGGTAAATTATCTCCAAATTTAAGTTTTTTTATTAGGCAAAAACAGGTTGAGGGGACCCGAAACCCCTTACAAAAGAGAACCAGGGATTGGAACCCAACAGATAAGGCTGCCCAGATAGATAGACATTAAACACCAGCAGCCCAAACCAACACAAGAAAACAAGATAGCAAGAAACTATCCCAAGGGATTTACAGGTGTATACACCTAAAAATGGTCTGGAGATAGTTAATTAAATAAGCAATTGTTTAATTAATCCCCCTCTCTAATTTCATTGAATTCACTAAGTAATTTGATTAAATTCTCCCTTTCATCTACTTATTAATAAATCTAAGGATTTATTTAATAGGTTCATTTTCATAATCCCTTTTGATTAATTAATTCAAATTAATTAATTATCCCCCCATCTTCAATTCATTTCTTCTAATCTTCTAATTAATTAAAACAAATCAATTTATGAATTGTTGAGAATTAATTAGTCTTATTTGAATTTTAAATTCAAATTACCCACATGCATCCTAAACTCCTTATCCTAACCTCATATGGTGTGGATACTCTCCCCTTGAGACACATGGCATTCTTGGGCCACATGTCCCCTCTCTTGGAAGATGACAAATGTTCCCTTTCATCCAACCTCTCTAGAAGCTTCTTGGCACTTGTCACCATAGAGATGGCAAATGCTCCCTTTCATCCAACCTCTTTTCCAACCTCCTCCAATTTCACCATTGATATCTTCAGACTCAATCTTGACCGTTGATTCCTACCACCTCACCCCTGGCCTTGGAAATCCTATAAATAGACCCCATTTTGGAGCAATAATCATCCCATCTCATTTGCATTTTAGGCATTGTTACTATAGGCATAATATCTCTTACCATATCATTTGAGCATTGTTATAGGCAATTGCATTCTTAGATCTAGCTTATTTTCTAGCATAATTGGTGAATCATGTAGCTTAATAATTCTCTTTTCTAGCTTAAATGCATCATTATCATCCTAAATCCTCCATCTAGATGTAGTCAACTTGCTGGAATTTTCTTATACAGATCTAAGAGAAAATCTATACTCGCATTTATTAGGAGGCGATAGATCGATTAGTCATGGTTTTATCTTTATTTGTTCTAAATTTGCTAACCATGCTTGTAATGATCTATTTAGTGTTTAGTGTTGCAGCTGCAGGTATACACTTCACAGGCATGACATTTTGGCACCCACCGTGGGGCCAAAATTATCATTTTTGGCCTCTCAAGCTTCATCAACATTCATTTCTACTCGGGTCTGGTTCAGAAACTCGTACGAGCTCCTTTTCTAGCTTGTACGAACTTTTTTGCGAGTTGGCACGATAATCATTCTTTACTCGTATAAGCTCATTTCTCTGTCGTTCGAGCTTGTTTCTTCTTTCGCACGAGATTTAAAATTTTGTCGCACGAGCTGGTAAAGCGTGTTGTATGACTTTCTGCTTCTTTTTTTCTTAAATAGACTGCATTTTAGGGTTTTTCAAGTTTTAATCCGATCATTATTAATGCTAACCCTAGTTTGTTTATGAGCTTTTTGGCATCCTAACTAGTTTTGCAGGATGATTGTCAAAGATACGCTAGCCAAAGACTTATTTCAACCAAACACATCATGATTACTAATGGATCTATTTTGCAGGTTGCCTAAGAAGAATTCAACAAAACTTTGTGTATTCCTTAAATTTTTTTAGGCACACTTGTCTTTTGCTAAAGGAATGAACAATCATGTATTTTGTGTTTTTGATGATAGGCAAGTATGCTCTCACCTTTCTTAGGTGATCAGAAAGCTAGACTCATCTTTTACTTTCATTAGTGCATATCTTTAGCGAGTCTGCCCTCCCAAGGAGCTAATAACTCTTAGCCATTAAGGCCGGTGAGAGGGGAACGACCTAAGTGGGAATGACTAACGCCAAGTAATCCAACCCACTATAAAATAAATGTGATTTGATGAAAATCAATTCAACGACAGTGCTCGAGAATAGCTCTCCTCCGTACCTTCGGGTATAGCAAACCTTGGTTTTCAAAGCTGGGAGACCTCTTAATTGAGTATTATACCCCGACGCGTCGAATAGATCCCTTACTAGTTCCAGTTAAATTAGAAGCTACCTAATTCACCTCTAAAAGGGTGATAATCTTTGTGCAAGAGAGATAGTAACTCTCCCAAGATACTTTCCATATTGTGCCCCCATTAGTGTTTGGAGTCGGATAATACGGCATTGAGAATCCATTGCGTAAGACTCAGCCGCTGTATTCTGATTAGCCATTGGGTGTGTACCTAAGTTTACAAGCAAAGGTTTTCTCTCCTCAGCCAACTTCCTTAGGGTTAGCATGCTTGTGGTCACTTATCATATTGCGTGTTTGTTGTGTATTCATCCCTAAATTGAAAAAATCAGACATCTAAAACTGGAAAACATAAGCAAAACATCAGAATTCATTGATCAAAATTCGACCAAACAAACACATTTACCTTTGTTCTATTATTTGTCGTACGAAACATTTATCTTGTCGTATGGTTCAAAAAAGCTTGTCGTATTGCTTAGTATTATTTGTCGTATGAGGAATTTGTTTTATCGTATGGTTCAGGAAAGTTTATTGTACAAGCCTGTTCTTTTTCACATGAAAATCCTAGTTTGTCGTATGGTCTTGTATCTTTTGTCGTTCGAGGCTATATAGTTTGTCGTACGAGTCTCTGTTTCTGCCAGTCCAGAGCTGTGTCCTGCATGCCTTTTTCAGATCTATCATTTTTGCTTGATCAATTTCCCGTAATCAAAAATGTTTGTTCTCTGTCATTTTGTGCTTGGATTGTCTTCTTGGTTTGCTTGGTCAAGTTATCATCCGTTGAAATCAGACTTTATAACATAAACACCTTAAGATTTTCAAGTGCTCGCCCTCAACAAGTTCAAGATCTAAACATCTCAAAGTGCATTATCACCCTCTTTGATAAACTGATCACCCAAAACATAATTTCTCATCAGGATCTATCATCCTCTATCACGAAACTGAAACATTTGGTCAGAATAACCTTGTCCCACATCATAGGATATATCATTCCTATTGGACTTGATTTTTATCAAATCATCATCATTGCACTCCAAAACCGAAGATTGAAAAACTTGCAAACTTTTAAACACTTGAATCATCTTTTCGCGTCATATCGTGCTATCACATTTACATTGACAGTTGATCACTTATCAAAACAACTTTTGGACAATCGAACCCCTGAAACGGAAACAGAAACATTTGCAATAGCTGAAAATCATAGCAACATGACATACCAAAGCAAAACACAAGAAAAAAACATGACAAACCAGCATATCAGAGAAATCAAACAAGTCCAAAATCAAAATGCAACTATGTCAAAACCTCACAAAGATTCAAATACATCTCCAAAGAAAGGTGGCTCTTTTATGCAACTCTTAAAGATATCCCTAAAGGATTTGGCTAAAGAGGATCACAATCATGCACCTATGTCTAGCAATGGCTCATCCCTCCATAAGAAAATTGACTCTCCAAAGGCATCTATTCCTACACCTCTTGAAAGTTTGCAAGAACCTTCCATAACATCATCACCAAACAATATACCCATCAAGCCAATTTCAGAGGATCTTATTCAAAGCTCATCTCCTTCGTATCCAAACATTAATTCATTGTGAAATCCCCATAGCGTTCCCTTGCAAATTGAACTTCTCATTCATAGGACGCTCGTTAAACGTGTCCTAATAGATAAAGGAGTTGGCTTAAACATTTGCTCTTTGAGTCTTGTACATGCTTTGGGTTATTCAGAAGATGCAGTTGATCCTCAGAAAAAGATAACAATCAAAGCATATGATGAAGAAGAGCATTCCTCTAAAGGAATTGTGGTATTACCCATCAGAGTGGGACCTTTGCAGAAAGACACAACATGCCAAGTTTTAGACTTGGACCTACCATACAATATACTCTTGGGAAGACCATGGATACATGACATACAAGTTGTTCAATCAATATATTAGTAGTGCCTAAAATTTCCCTACAATGGGAAGGAAATCACAATATCAACAGAATCAAATCCATTGCAATGTTGTAGTAATCTGAAATCAGCTCAAGAGGTCATAATTTCACATAACAAAGAGGCAGCATCTTCAAGCACACAATCCAAGGAACAATCATTTGTATCAATTTTGTCAAACATGGGAAAACAAATCCAGCTAAAAGATCGAGGGAACGGAGAATATTTTCTATCATGGAAAAACAAATAAGAGCAACTTGAAATTGAAAGAGAAGAAGAAGATGTAGAAGTCGATATAGTTCACATGTATGCAAGACAAACGTTAGGAACTAGCCACTTGAATCAGAACCACATTCGGCTGACATGGACTTAACCGAGGACGATCAAGGGCTTCTTGTACGAGGTCATTTTGATGAGAGTATCATTCTAGACATGGAAATACATATTAAAAGCTCTGACATCTCTATCATGGCCCCTAATATCTTTAACATAATTCAACATGAGGATCTTTTATCCCTAATCCCTCCTGAACCTATGGACTGGGAAAATGAAGGACATACCGCCATTGATACCTTACTGAATGACCAGGCCATATTCTTATATCTTAATGAAATCAAACCCGCAACAACTTTCACCAGGGATTCCACTAACGTATCTTCAAGTCAAGTTGGTGTTAAATCTCCTAGTCGCAAAAAGGAAAATAAAGAAAACAATATCAGGTCTAATGCTTAAAACCATTTCTTGACAACATTAGACTGCGAAAAAGTAAAAATAAAGGACGCATCTAACGGTGAAAACCTCCTCGAGGTGCCAAAAGATTGGAGATTTGACACCTTACCTAAATGTTATCAAGAAGTTATCTATCCTAATAGAACCAGCGGAGGCAGTTATCATTGGCACAACTGATCTATATTCAGTAACTTCTCTATCAAAACTAGCAAGGCAAAAATATTTGGAACCCTTTAAAAGATGGCAAATCAATTTTACCTGGTCATATACAGACATTCCAAGGTTCAATCCATATCTTACAATACATCACCCAAATATCAGTCTAGGAGCAAGCATCAATAATAGAACACAACATGGATCGGGAGCAGATATTCTATTCATCACACCACAAGGTCATACAATCCCAAAAGCATACAAATTAATCTTTTCATGCACCAACAACACCGCAGAATATGAAGCTTTGGTTACAAGTATCAAGATGGCTATAGAATGGAACATTACACAACTTCAAGTCTTTGGAGACTTTCAGCTTGTCATTAATCAAATCAATGATGACTATCAAACAAAAGACGAAAAATTGATGCCTTATAAAAAGATGGTTGATGATATCAAGAAATACTTTGTAGAAATAACTTTCCAGCAGATTCCAAGGAATGACAACAAAGCAGCAGATGCCATGGCTACACTTGCTTCTCTCCTTCAGACACAAGAAAATCAACAGCGTTATGAATTCCTGGTGGAAGACTTGTTTTACCCTACTCATAATTGTCCTGATTCCCAAACTATTTGTCACCTTGTGAGGCATGATTCCTCACACTACAGTCAAACTTACACATACCTAAAAGATAACACCTTACCTCCCGACTTATCGAAAAATCAAAAGAGAAACTTTATTCGCCAATCTTCCCATTTTACTCTCGTCGCGGATACCCGATTTAAATGAGGTCTAGATGGTACTCTTTTAAGATGTCTCGAACAAGAATAATTTGAGAGGGCCTTACATGAAGTCCATAACGACATTTGTGGCACTCATTCAAGTGGTCTTACCCTTTCGAAAAAAATCATACGCTTGGGCTATTATTGGCTGACTATGGAATGAGATTCTTTTCAGATAGCTAGAACATGCAAACAATGTTTGATCCATAGGAATTTGATTCATGCACCAGCACAAGAACTTCATGCTTTGGCAACATCTTGGTCTTTTTGTCAATGGGGTCTTGATCTAGTAGGAAAAATAAATCCTTCTTCATCTAGTGGTCACAAATTCATCCTTGCAGCTACAGAATATTTCACAAAATGGATTGAGGCAGTACCTCTCACAAATATCACAGGAAAACAAATTGTTGCATTTATCTTGAACTATATCATTTGTCACTACAGAATACCAATGACCATTATCACTGATAATGGGCAACCATACAAAAATCAAGATGTACAAGAACTATGTGAGAAATTCAAGATCCAACACAAATTCTCCACACCATACTATCCACAGGGAAATGGGAAAGCAAAAGCATCAAACAAAACTATTCTGAAAATCCTCAAAAAGACAATAAATGATGTTGGAAGAGATTGGCGTATTCAATTAAACCCTGCTCTATGGGCCTATCGTACTAGTATCTGCATGTCAACAGGGGCCACACATTTCTCTCTTGTTTATGGATCAGAAGCAATACTACCAATAGAAGTAGAGATACCTTCTCTACGAGTATCATTAAAAGATCTCATCCCAGATGAAGCACAACGAGTATCTAGATTACAAGAGTTATAATTGATCCATGAATGAAGACAAAATGCTTTTGATCATTTAAAGGTATATCAGCAAATAATGTGTCAGAGTTATAATCACAAGGTCAAACCTCGAATCTTTCAAGGGAACTAGTACTAAAAGAAAATCCATGCAACCAGGAAGATCGAGAAAAGAGAGGAAAATTTGAACCAAATTGGTTAGGTCTGTTTGTGGTCACAACAGTATTTGGATCAGGAGCATATCAGTTATCAACACAAGATGGAGATTAGCTCGAAGAACCCATCAATAGCATGCATCTAAAGAATTTTTATGTCTGAAAAAGCAACAAAAAAATCAAAAACAGTGAAAAAGCATAAATTAAAAAATAAAAAAAATAAAAAAGTGAAAGCAGAAAATCCAAACAAAAAAATCAAATATGAGAAAAGTGCAATAAAAATAGATGGTAAAAACCTGGCAAACAGGCGTTATCTGTCCGCTAGCTCTTCCATCTATTAGTTCATGCATCTTTCCACTTGCATTCATTTTCCATCAGTGCTATCCTTATCCATCATGAAGCCTTTGTACATACGCATGGCATCCCAGGTGGCTTCTCGCCATGGTTTGGATCATTGGGTATATCATAATGAATTTGTTTCTAGGCTTGGGGCAAAATCCTGGACCTAGCTAGGGGCAAACTTCTTCATCTTTTTGAGCTTAATCAAACAAGTAGAATAACAGTTTGACAACCCATATCAAGCGAAAACTGAGACATATCCAGCATTGAACACGAGATCAAATTATCAACCATCAAACTATCACAAAGTCAGTCGAAGCACATCACACACTTTTCAAGGGATGATATCTTTTGGATAATGATTTTAGCATGATTGTTCAACTCTTTTCTATATTGATTTTCTCTATCATGATTTCTAAGTGACTCCAAGATGTCTTTAACTAGAGGAACAAGGAAGGAACATGATATTTTTCTTGTCTGCTATCTGAAAATTAATCATTAATATGTGCAAATTTATCTCGGGACATGATCATCGGAGTATCATCGAACATATTTTCGATTTGCGTATTGAAATGATTAATACTGCCTTTTTTACGCAAGCAACACTCAGGTCATCTTGGTTCAATTATACCTCGATGCTTGTGCTAACTTGCCATGAAAGTATTACTCAGGTCATCATGGTTTAATTATACCATCGATGTTTGCACTCGCTTCCCGTATTTCAAAATCTCAATAATGACAAAAAAGCAATAATCCAATGACTGGTCCGATCGTAGCTTTGCATTTGCATTTGCATTTTAGCTTGCATTTCATTCTTGCATGGGATCTCGTATGCTCCTTTTATCCAAGCTTAAATCTATCGCAGGAATCATCAAGGTGTCATCACAAGTGTATACGCAATCAAACTAATGACTCATATCTCTCCAGATATTGTCGACCCAGCGAAAATCTTATGCTATCCTCTCAACAAAACCAACATCGACATATCTAAATCTTTCTGCAACTTGATATCAACAAACTGTCAGTTCTTTATCTAATCAATCTTATCAATTCTATCAATCAATCTAATCGACTCTATCATGTCTTATACAAGATGTATCTTTCCTGAAACCAGACGTTCTGATCTTTGTCTTATACAGGATATATTGTTGCTGAAACCAAACGCTTTGATCATCTTTGTCTTATACAGGAGGTATCATTCCTGAAACCAAACTGAACTCGATCTTATCAATCTAACCAATCAAGCTTTTATCAATAGTCAAGAACCACATCACCATGAATGTCGAACTTGCACTTTTATCAACCACAGTTGCAAAAAATCAAATCATTTCTAATCAGGATATCAATTTCGCAAAGATCCAAAAACTCCACAGATCAATTATCTCAATTGATCTCCTGAGGGGGCATCATCGTATCGCAATTTATCAATCAAGAGCTGGGGCATCCTATCGAACCAATATCATCATCAAAATGAAATTATTCTTTGAATCAACACGTCATCACACCTCGCTTCAAAGAGGGGCAAAATGTATACACCTAAAAATGGTCTGAAGATAATTAATTAAATAAGCAATTATTTAATTAATCCCCCTTCCTAATTTAATTGAATTCACTAAGTAATTTGATTAAATTCCCCCTTTCATCTACTTATTAATAAATCTAAGGATTTATTTAATAGGTTCATTTTCATAATCCCCTTTGATTAATTAATTCAAATTAATTAATTATCCCCCCATCTTCAATTCATTTCTTCTAATCTTCTAATTAATTAAAACAAATCAATTTATGAGTTGTTGAGAATTAATTAGTCTTATTTGAATTTTAAATTCAAATTACCCACATGCATCCTAAACTCCTTATCCTAACGTCCTATGGTCTAGATACTCTCCCCTTGAGACACATGGCATTCTTGGGCTACATGTCCCCACTCTTGGAAGCCTCTTGACACTTGTCACCATAGAGATGAGAAATGTTCCCTTTCATCCAACCTCTCTTGGAAGCCTCTTGACACTTGTCACCATAGAGATGACAAATGTTCCCTTTCATCCAACCTCTCTAGAAGCTTCTTGACACTTGTCACCATAGAGATGGCAAATATTCTCTTTCATCCAACCTCTTTTCTAACCTCCTCCAATTTCACCATTGATAACTTCAAACTCAATCTTGACCGTTGATTCCTGCCACCTCACCCCTGGCCTTGGAAATCCTATAAATAGACCCCATTTTGGAGCAATACGCATCCCCTCTCATTTGCATTTCAGGCATTGTTACTAGAGGCATAATATCTCTTAGAATATCATTTGAGCATTGTTATAGGCAATTGCATTCTTAGATCTAGCTTATTTTCTAGCATAATTGTTGAATCATGTAGCTTAATCATTCTTTTTTCTTAGCTTAAATGCATCATTATCATCCTAAATACTCCATCTAGATGTAGTCAAGTCACTGGAATTTACTTATACAGATCTGAGAGCAAATCTACACTCTCATTTATTAGGAGGCGATAGATCAATTAGCCATGGTTTTATCTTTATTTGTTCTAAATTTGCTAACCATGCTTGTAATGATCTATTGAGTGTTTTGTGTTGCAATTGTCGATATACACTTCATAGGCACGACAACAGGCACCTTGTACCAGAGGAAACGACAACACGCCCTAACCAAAAACAAGAAACCAAGGCGAACCCTTTAAAATTTCTAGCATACACCAAGGAAATGTTAGGCCCAATATGGAAAGCTAATGTACTGAGAGGGGAGGGGTGAATCAGTACTCCAAAAATTTTCTTTGATAATAACCTTACTGTTATGCATAAACAGAATAGTGCAGTAACATAAAATAAAGTTAAAACAAACAGATAACAATCATACATGATTCACTCCATAACACATATATTTTGGTCACGCAGAAACTCTTAGTTAGAGAGAAAAATTGCGGTGGGGATGGCACCCACAACTTCACTACTACTATAATAAAGATTGCTCGGTTAGAGCTACATTTAGCTATTTCTGATAGCTTACCCTGTTAGGAGTAACAAGATCTATTAGATCTACCTCACTAAAGGATTTCACAACACTAAATAAATGCTGCACCTCGTTAAAGGATTTACAATTTATAGACTTGGTTAGAGTCTTTTACCCTGTTAAAGGTTTATCTTACAACTTCAAAATATTACAATAGAATCATTACAAATATCTGCAACTTTACATCTGAAATGCTATAGCAGATTCTATGTGCTCAGAATAAGATTACCTAGCTTGTAGCATACCTCGGTAACCCATATTGTAACTCGGTAAACCCTTTTGTTTACTCTGTTCTTCGACTATTCATTAGATAAGCTTCTCGGTGACCTCTATGTGTCTCTGTAACAATCTTCCTTCATGCATACACACACATGCATTCATACATATTCATCCACACTCATTTCTCTCTTCCCATGTTGTATAAATAGATCTCTTATAGCGGTGATCTAATTCATTGCTTCGATCTTACAAAAAGATTCCTCGAATGAATAACTAAACAAAAATATTTCATTGGTTAGATTGACCTTGCAATCATACACAATCTTCCAGTGCAATTTCCAATGAAAAAACAGTTGGATGTGTCTCGATCTTGTAACACATTTTCATGTGCATGTCCAGGTTCAATGTATCTGGTAAAACGTTTCACACGGTGAATATCAACTCGGTGAGTTAACTTTACTGCTCGGTAGCCATGAAACAATACTCGGTAAACAGCTCGGTGAATACTGCGTTCTGTGACTGCTTTCTTCTGTAACCGACTAGACTGTTCATGCCGACTTCTCTGTGTGTACCGACTGCATGATTCCGTAATACTAACCGACTAGAATATATAGTATGACTTTGAATATAAAACTAATGGCAATTTGATAAGTAGTAACAATCTCCCCTTTTGACATTAGTTGAGATGTTTGACAAAAACTACTTTCAAAGTCATAACTCAAAAACTATATACTTGCAAAATGATTACACTTGAAAATATATACAATAGTCAATGAAATAGTATATGCAGATATACTCCCCTTATCATTATTCTGTACATAACTCTAAATTTTGCTTGTTCGGTTCTGTTTTGTGCTTGTGTGCTCTAAATGCTCTATATATTCTGCTCGGTATACTCCCCTTGTATACAATACTCAAAACTATGTTACCAAAACTGTATCACTCTCCAAATATAGTATTACTCCCACTTTGCCGGGTATTACTTTCCTCTATGTAGTATCATAATATTACTCCCCCTTTTTGACAAACATCAAAAACCTAATTTCCATTTGGAGGCGGTAACTGATCAAAAATAGACTTATACTTGGTCCGGGTGTCGGTGAGGGTGACTAAGAGTGAATCCTTTACACTTTCCATTAATGAATTTTGTGCTTGAATATCAGCTGAGAGTGATATTAAGCCATCAAGAGTGCTTCCCTCTTGTGTAGTTGATAGGCGTGTAGCTCTGTTGATCTGTTCCTGTACTGATGAGAGATGAGGAAGGAATAATGTCTGAAGGGTCATTATGTCCATCCTGATTTTATGCTCTTCATTCCTGAGCTCTAACTGTTGAGCCATGAGTTGTTGAAGCTTTGTATAAAAATTCTGAACTGAATTAGGCTCGGTGGTCAACTTAATTGAGAGATCGGTGATCTCTTTCTCAATTGCATCAGTTTTATTTTTGACATCTTTAATGAATAAGGAAAATGTACACAGTTTCTGGAATAAATAAAGAATATGCTCGAGTTGAGGGGACAACTCAGCAATGAATTTGACAAGTGTTACCTTGCCAACAGCAATGGATTTTTGTACTTCCTCTATCATTTTAGCAATAAGCTCGTTATCCTTGAGTTTGCTTAAGTACTCAGATGCATCAACTCCAGATGTTTCAATCTGATTTAGGAGTTCATCCAATTGAATATGGATGGCTGCATCAGTTGACACTGTTGTTGATGGTAGCATGTCTGTGAGTAGTGTCCTAACCTTCTGAAGTACTTTATTCTTCTTTTGTATGGCCAGTTGCTTCTCCTGTTTGGCCTTTGCTTTGCATAGTTCACCGAATTCAGTGAGTGCTTGCCCTTTCAATTTGGAGATGTCTACGTTGGGCAACACTATCGGTTTAGACAAGTCGAATTTAAAACTATGCTTTCTCACATTCTTTTCTTTTCCTTTGGTCGGTGGCACTAAGACAAGTGCTTGTGAGGCTTGCTGACCCTCGGTAGGTTGCTCGGTAGATGCAACACTTTGATCGGTTCTTGTAGCCGTTGTAGTGTCTTTGGGTGGCTCGGTGCTAGGGATCTTAGCTGTAACATTTGCAGTGCTTGTCTATGCTTGAGACGTCTGATCTTTGGTCGTATCTCCTGCAACTTCAGATTTGGTACCTTCAGTGCCTTGCTCTATGTCCTTGGGAGCGTCGATTGAAACAAGTGGCTTCACCGGCGGATAAGGCTGAACTTGTTCCAAGACAGATTCATTAGAGACAAGTTTGGCATAGGTAATGCCTTCAATCATTTCCTGCTCTGGTGCAACATCTTCCATTACATCTTCATGAATTTGTATAGTGTCAACCGGGTTTGGACCTTGCTCTGTGACATCTGGATCTTGCTCGGTGACATCAACAATTTCAATTTGAGATTGTTCACTGACATCCTTTTGTTTGAAGATCTCCTGCCACTTGGCTTTTGTCTCATTCTCCACATCAATGTATAGCCCATTCATCAATTTTAAGGCTCTCTTTTTCACAAGAAATTTAGAATTGTATGTGGTCAAATGCTCCTTGATTTCTGCTATGGACATGTCAGGAAATAGATAGACTAGACTTCTTTCTCTTATTTGTCTCTCTGAGTCCATTGCATATTTCCATCTGTTATCAATATGTAAGTATAGTTCACTCGGAAGTGACTTTGCTAGTTCTAATGGAGCTAGCCGAAACTTCAGAAGTGTACAGATGACAGCTTCTTCAATTTGTCGCTTCTCATCATTATTCCTAGTCTCATACTTAACATATCTAAATCCTGGAAATCCACCTTATTCTTTAAGATTGGCACAAAAATCTTCAACACTGTGAATATTTACCTTTTTGCTTTTCACAATCTGGAATTTATTTGCTTCATCAGACTCTGTATCACTCGACTCTTTTGCCGGAATGAGTCTCCGAGTAGATTTCTTATAGGTCTTGGTTACCTTTGGTGCAGTAACACTCTTCTGCTTCTTACTCGGTGATGCAGTTGATGCTTTGGTGTTGGGTCTCTTTGTTGGTGGAGTCGGTAGGGCCTTTGAGATGTCCTATTTCTTTCTTTTCAGAACTTTACCCTTAGGCAACTCTGTGCTTAATGTTATTGTTGCCTCTTGTGCTTCTGATTCCTCTTCGGTAATGGTAAGATTGCCTTTGACAGGTGTAGAGGAGGATTCTTCTCTGAATTTCTCAGATAAAACCTTTATCATTTTTTTAGCTTTTCTTGTAGCCTTAGGTACTACAATGCTCATTTTTACTTTATCCTTCACCTCTTCATAGGTTCCATACCTTAGTTCGGTTGCATGCCTTGGTAATGATAAACAGGCATCAATTTGTTGTTGTGTAATATTATAATCAATTTCATAACCCATTGGTTGCAATGATTGAGTCCTCGGTTCAACAGCATTTACATAGCAATAATCAATGTCAACTTCAAAACATATATTGTCCTTGTATTTTTCTACCAGCTGTGGTGGAATCCTGTACCTATTGTGCATTTTCTCTTGGAATTTGCTGAAGTAATCATCCATGATATCATTAAAGTTATCTCCTAACTTCTTGATGAAGTCATTGATCTAATGGGTGATAGGTCGGTGTAGCTCCCATACTACTTTACCGACCGAGGGAAAGAACTTCTCAAAGTAGAAAAACATACATACAAGCAGTGAACCGAACTTTAGTGTAATTGCCAAGTTGTTCTTCTTCAGCTTCCTTATTGTGTTCAGGTTCTCAAACAAGTTCTTCAGTAGTACTTCACACAAGTCTACTTTCATTCCCTTATTCACTATTTTGTAGGCCAAGTCAACTGCAGCACATGGTACACTGTTTTCCCTTGTAGATTGGAAGAAACAGTAACCAATTACTCTTATTGCAAACTTGAGTTCTACATCAGTGAAATTATTCAGTTTCAGTCCTCGGTAATCAAATTCTACTCCGGTTAGACTGATTAGCTCTTTCTGTGATATCATTTTTTGTGCTCGTGCATTATCATAGATGGGATACCCGGTGATCAGGTGAATGACTTCCTTAGTGATCTTGAACAGTTGCTCTTGTAGCAACATGAAATCATCATGTACTCTGCTCAAGACAAACTTAACCCATTGGGGTTTGAACACACGGGGATAGACTAGGGCTTCTGTTAATCCCTTGATTTTGATATGCACAAATTTGCTATCCAGTTTACCATCAGTGCAAAGTTCATCAAATGTGTCACTAATCTCGACATGACCGAGTTCCTCAACACGGCATTTGGTGAAGAATCTAACATCTTCTACTAACAAGACTCGAT
The DNA here is from genome assembly GCF_030272615.1 of Cryptomeria japonica. Classification (NCBI taxonomy): domain Eukaryota; kingdom Viridiplantae; phylum Streptophyta; class Pinopsida; order Cupressales; family Cupressaceae; genus Cryptomeria; species Cryptomeria japonica. The sequence goes on along the minus strand of NC_081412.1, from coordinate 5,170,044 downwards.
CCGAGATGAGTGAAAATGCAGTTTTGTCATCCGGTTTAGAGGCAACTTTGGGAGTTAAAGAATATTTCAGCGAGGGATTCTCCACATTTTGGACAACTACGGGGTCTTGGATCTTGGGCACCATGGTAGGTTTCGGGTAAGATTTGACAAATTATCTTTAGGGTATACAAATGACTAACGCTTCACACTCGGTAGACAATAGCAATTTGACTAGATCGAAAACCAGCTAAATAGTGAATAGATTTGATGTAAATACCTCAAAATTCACTTTAAATGAAGTTTGATCGCTTTGATTCGCTCTACTCTGCTTCTCAAAAACTTGGTGAATGAAAATGACCGCGAAAACACTTTTAAGTACTCAAAAATACCTCATCGGGCTCTGTGCAAGTTAGGTCAAGACATTAAGTGCACTCGATTCACCTTTTACCGATTTACTCCTTTTTTTGTTTTAACCGAGTAACCAACTTTCCTTTATTAACCGACTTGACAGGTTTCCTATATACACCGACTTTCCTGTATAGTATATAAACTGACTAATTGCATCTTAACTATGCACATTTTGAATTTTGTACATAATAGAATAGGAACTGTTATGATTTAACCTTTAGAGAATGCAGCCCCTTCATACCTTTTCCTGACTAATTTGAAATAGGTGCACCTAACTCGCTAGGTAAGGTGCTTTCTTCATCTGACATAATTTCCTCCTTTTTCCAAATCATCTTGAATTTTTCTTTTATCTCTTCAGTGTCTCTTCTAGGTTGATCTCTGCAATCTCCAGCTAAATGTCCAACTTTGTGACAATGAAAACATGCCATACCAGGATTTCTCCATGATCTCCGGTTGTTCATTCCAAACCTTATAAAACAGTTGGCACTAATTTGTCCATATCTTCCACAACATTCACACCATATCCTTGTATTGTAATCCCATGGTACTACTGCATATTGTCGGTAAGGATCTGTGTGAGTTCGGTAACCTCTAGTGTTTGCTCGGTGTGGATACCGCATGTAGTTCTTTTGCTTAGACCAGCACTTCTCGGTACTATGTCCATATCTATTGCAGTTTCTACAAAACCCTTTCAATTGTGCCTTCTGATAGTTGTTAACAGACTTTGTCCTACATTGATTAGATGCGTGACCATATTTATTGCAATTGTAACAATATCCATTGGATTTAGTGATATTCGGTTGTTTACCTTTTTTGATCTGGCATGTGTTGGCAGTATGACCTTGATTTCCACAGTAATAGCAAATAGGCTTCTTCCTTTTGATGTTATTCCTGTTTACAACTTGTTTTGATGATTCTCCTCTCTCGGTAGTATGAATTCCTTTCTCGGTTGATTTTTTTCCTTTGTAACCAAGTCCTCCTTTGTAGGGTCTTCTTGTATTCAGTTGCTCATCCAACATCTTTGATGCTTCATAACTTTTCTCCAATGTTTCTTTGGATTTCTTCTTTGTTTCAAGTTCACCAGTCAACCTTGATACTTCAAGTTTCAATGATTGATTTTCATCATTCTTTAGAATTGCTTCATGATGTGCATAACCTAATTGATCTGTCATATTTTGTTGAATACCAGTTAACCTTATGATTTTATCATCCTTATCAAATACTAGAGCTTCAAGTTGTTGTTTCTCTCTTTGTAGATCTCTTGCTTTATCCTCGGCTATCCTTAATGCATCTAGATTTTCAGTCATCTGTGTACTGAAATGTTCATGTTCTCTTTTCATTGCTTTCAGTTGATCAGCCAGTACTTTGTTCTTTTCTTTCAACATTCCAATCATTTCTTTAGTCTCTTCAGATATACTGTTCTCAGATGATGTCTCGATTTGTTCTACTAGCTCTTGAGAATCCTGCAAGTCATCAGATAATCTTCTCCTTACTTTCAAAGATTTTTGCATTTGCCTCTGCATGTCTGCAATCACTTGATTTGCATTATCCAACTCTTCTTGTAGATACACAATCCTCCAAGATTGTTTGTAGCCTTCCATTGATAAGATCTTTCTCTTTAGGTAGTTAAACCCTTTTCCAAGATTCAAGCTCTGATACCAATTGTTGGGCCCAATATGGAAAGCTAATGTACTAAGAGGGGAGGGGTGAATCAGTACTCCAAAACTTTTCTTTGATAATAACCTTACTGTTATGCATAAACAGAATAGTGCAGTAACATAAAATAAAGTTAAAACAAACAGATAACAATCATACATGATTCACTCCATAACACATATATTTTGGTCACACAGAAACTATTGGTTAGAGAGAAAAACTGCGGTGGGGATGGCACCCACAACTTCACTACTGCAATAATAAAGATTGCTCGGTTAGAGCTACATTTAGCTATTTCTGATAGCATACCCTGTTAGGAGTAACAAGATCTATTAGATCTACCTTACTAAAGGATTTCACAACACTATATAAATGTTGCACCTGGTTAAAGGATTTACAATTTATAGACTTGGTTAGAGTTTTTTACCCTGTTAAATGTTTCTCTTACAACTTCAAAATATTACAATAGAATCATTACAAATATCTACAACTTTACATCTGAAATGCTATAGCAGATTCTATGTGCTCAGAATAAGATTATCTAGCTTGTAGCATACCTCGGTAACCCATATTGTAACTCGGTAAACCCTTTTGTTTACTTTGTTCTTCGACTGTTCACGGATAACCTTCTCAGTGACCTCTATGTGTCTCTGTAACAATCTTCCTTCATGCATACACACACATGCATTCATACATATTCATCCACACTCATTTCTCTTTTCCCATGCTGTATAAATAGATCTCTTACAGCGATGATCTAATTCATTGCTTCGATCTTACAAAAAGATTTCTCGAATGAGTAACTAAACAAAAATATTTCATTGGTTAGATTGACCTTGCAATCATACACAATCTTCTAGTGCAATTTCCAATGAAAAAACGGTTAGATGTGCCTCGATCTTGTAACACGTTTTCATGTGCATGTCCAGGTTCAATGTATTTGGTAAAACGTTTCACTCGGTGAATATCAACTCGGTGAGTTAACTTTACTGCTCGGTATCCATGAAACAATACTCGGTAAACAGCTCGGTGAATACTGCGTTCTGTGACTGCTTTCTTCTGTAAGCGACTAGACTATTCATACTGACTTCTCTTTGTGTACCGACTGCATGATTCGGTAATACTAACCGACTAGAATATATAGTATGACTTTGAATATAAAACTAATGGAAATTTGATAAGTAGTAAAAGGAAAGAACACAACAGAGAGTTTTAGCTGGCTCCCTCAACCAGAAGAGGACAAATAACACATTACTTCTTCCCTTTATGGGAGCGAAGGGAAATATCAAAAGCAATCACAGATTTAGATTTTTTCCTTTTCAGCGATATCCACCCTTCTTCCACCTTCACAACGAAATCCATCCAAGAAGTCGGGTGCAAAGGACCTGAGAAAGTGTCAGCCAAGCCCAAAGGACCAGCAGCATCCAAAGAGCCAGCAGCTTCAACTTCCTCCCTGTCAGCAACGGGAAGGACAACCACATCAGAAGAAACACCAGCCTGCGACCCACAAGCCCCAGTAGCCACCATAGACCGTGAAGAATCAAAGCCACCCTCCCTAGAGGAAGCCTCCCCATCCGCCAGAGAAGTCGTAGTAGCAGCCAGGCTATCCTGAGCAACCACCTAGGAGAAACTTCGATGTGAAGAATTCTTCACAACATAATAATGTTGAGTTGAAGCACCATTCCACCAAGACACAAAACGTCTCTTAGTAACACCAAGATCACATTTAGCAACAACATGACCTGTTTTAAAGTACTTTCTGCACCTGAAGGGAATCAAAATTTAAATGTTGATTAAATTCATCTATACTAAATACTTTGTACTATAAATGTATCTACTCTTTTTACTAGTATTATGTGCTTTAAAAGCTAGGTGATACAAATTTTAACTATTGTCTGATTGAGAGAATAACTTATTATATAAACCTTTTGTTCTAAAAAAACACAATATATTTGAATAAATTTTAAAGAGTTGTCTTTAAGAAGAATATGTTATAATACCCCTTATAGTTTTATTCGTCATGCATTTGCCTATGTTAACAACTTCCAATCTTTCGTTGAAAATAAATTTCCTTAGGAGTCTCAAATAGAAATCGAATAATTTAAATTCTAAATTCAATAAATAATTTATGTTACTCAATATAATTTAAATTTTAAACCTTTCTTATATTGTATGCAATCTTCCTTTAATATAAACAAAGAATGTTGATCCACGATTATTCACTAACCTATCTCATAAGGAGATTTAACCAATAGTTTAATTTAAGGTGTAAGATCACTACTTGTTGAATAACCATTTTGAACTCTAAGTGTATTTGATCATTTTGTCCCATGAAATACAAATCTATTCCAATCCAACAAGATTCATTTTTCCATCACATAGGGATGACAAACTCCTTAACTAAATATTTATTTGGAAGGAAAATCTTATTTGCAAATTAAATCTCCATTTTTCAACTCTTTAATATAGGTACCACATCTCTTTAGTTATTTTTATTTATTTTTATATTTTTTGTACTTTACTATGTTTAAGGCAAATTAATTACATTACTCATCCCCTTATAAAGATATTTTGTTTAAATTTCTTTAAATAATTATTGTAAATTTACATTATAAATTTATTTTGGTAAGTAAATAAATTCTAATTAAAATTTACTTATAGAACAATTTGAACCAAATTTCATTCATTAAACAAACTTAAAATATAAACTATTTTGTTTCAATAATATAAATCTGCCTATAAACTCCATTCAAAGTAGGTTCTAATTGTCAATATCCATTTATTAAACAACTTTAAATTTTATTTATTTATTGTGATAATGAAAATCGATATTAATTACTTTAAACTCAAAAATTTTAAAGGAAAAACATATATATATTTTTTGTAATAATAGTGGGGGGTTGGAAGTGGGGTTCTCGTGGGGCCCACTTCCTGTGAACCCATCCTGCAGGCACAGGGCCGGTCTGCAAGGTGGGGTGTAGGCCCCTCCTTCCTCTACAGCCCCCTACTCATGCAATGGACCGCAAGTATTCTTTCCTTTATCAAAATTTGAAAACCAGGAATAAGGAATACAAATTCTATATTACTAAACCCTCCCATAACAAAATCTTTTCTTATTTAAACTACATAAATTTCCTTTTTCCATAAAAGAAAACAACATGCAAAGTAAGATAGGATGGAACCTGGATCAAGATGAATGAAAGAACCATGTTGTTGAATCCATCCCCTCTTCCCGGCCATCCTTTCTCAATCCACGTTCTGTAGATTTGTGAAGATTGAAGCAGAAACCTGCATATTTCTACAAAATTCTTCCTACAACTAACATGAATTTGAAAACTAATTTTTTTAACAATTCAAAGACCTATTTCATCACATAGAAACAAAAAAATGAAGTCCCCTTTTTCGAAAATCAAGAACTCAATATATAGAAAAGAGTCATTTTCCCACTACAAAAGAAATTAATTGATTTAGAGATTCTTTTCCCGAAATAATCCCATGCAAAAATGATTATTGTCATAGTGGGGGTTACATGCAAAAATTTGAATTTGAGATTTTCTTCTAGAACCTCCTCATTTCCTCCTACAATATGCGCTAAATAACATATTGAGAAAATAAGTAATTTCTAAATTATTTTCATGCAAAAATGATTGTTGTCATAGTGGGAGTTACATTTGCCCGTGCATTCAAAATTTGAATTTGAATTCTCCTCCATTTTATCAAAAATAAATTTTGTAACTCCTTTGTCATAAAAAAAAACCATGGATAGAATTATTCTTGTCATAGAATAATTTGCAACTCCCATGTCATATATTTGTCAAATACAATATTTATTCCTTGATATTTTGAATTTGAAAATTTCTTTTCTAGAATCTTCTTATTTCTCCTACACCATGTGCTCAATTAGAATATTGAGAAAATAAATAATTTCCTAGTAAATTATGACCTCACGAGTGTGTCACCACTATTTAATTTTTCTTTTTAAACTAATTGCACCCTTATTCAATTTTCATCTCCAACTAACATTGCTCATATAATTAATATTAATATTAATAATGGCAGTGGTAGTAGTAGTAATAATAATAATAATAATAATAATAGCAAGTCATATCAAGGTCCAAAAAGAGGGTTATGACAAATTGAAGATTCGAAACAAAATAGCTCTAATACCAATTAAAAGATTTGAAACAAAATAAGTCTTATACTGATTAGACAAACATGGAAATAAAATCAGAAATATAAATTCATCATAACATTAAATTAATTAAACATAAAACTGCAACAGCAAGACACACAACATTCAATTTATTAGATGAGTGTTCTCTTCTTTGTCTTAATGTTCGCATAGTATATAACAGTTTTATGTTTTATTAATTTAGTGTTCTCATGAATTTCTATTTCTGATTTAATTTTTGAGTTTGCCTGTTCAATATAGTATAAGAGCTATTTTGTTTCAAATCCTTCAATATTCATATTTCATCTATAGGCACAAAGATAACCTGTCTACACAACCATCACAAGTCATAACAACATCTTAATAATATATTATTGTAATTAGCTTTCGGCACAATGCAATAAGAGTCGTTCATGCTCTTTAAATATTTAGAGTCCTCATCTGCTTAAACTTGCATGGTTGCATGCAAACCAAAACAATGGTGAAGCTTTCAAGATTAAGAAGTATTTGAGAGTGCTCCATTAATTCGAAGATTTTTAGGGCTTCCTTGCGAAATCCATATTGTGCACATTCTACAATCATTTTATTCGATTTCTTGAAAAGACCTCTCTTTGAGGTATTTTGTCAAACAATTTATGTGCATGTCTATGATTCCACATCTTGAGCGCATGTGATTGAGATGTTGGCAAAGATTGTAGAAGTTGAATTTAGACCTATTGTTTGCATTTGTTTTTAAAGTTTCTAAAGATTTATCAATAAATCCATTAGGTGTGAAGTTGCCACCATAGTGTGCAATTAGATTAAAAAACACATATTAAAAAACTATATATTGTATTTCTTTCTCATATACAATGCAATACACTGGCTGAATTTATAAACTTGAGTGGATAGCAAAACAATTCTAAAAATTAATAGAAGTTTTTGTGTGCTAGAAAATTCTTATCTTATCTGAAGATTGAAATTAGAAAGTTTTCCAGCACTTACTAAGTTTTTTATTAAAGCAAAAGCAGGTTTTGAGGGGACCTGAAACCCCTTACAAAAAGAAAATTAAAGATAAAACTTTAAAGCCTAGCAAAAGAAAAAACGGGAGCAAGTCCACAAAATGGGTTTTACCAACAGGCTCCCACAACCTTAAAGAAAAGCTGCCAAAAAACCAGCAAGCAGCCAAAGAATAGAGAGGGGACCAAAGAAACTCCAGCCAGAAACCCACCAAAAGGAAAAATCAAGATTTGCTTTTAGTTCCACCTTTGTGCGAATGAAGATTCATGTCAAAAGAAGGCCCATATGTCTTGGATTTTTTCCTTTCACAGTAATCTAGCCCTCTTCAACCTTAGCAGCAGCCTCCTGCCAATCAAGAGAACTCATCACAGAAAGGGCCCCAACTTGAGAAGGTAGGCCAGCGCCACCCACCAAATCAGAGACAGTAGGGGAACAAACAACAGAAGTGTCAGAAGTATTCCCCAAAGCCATCGAAGAAACAACAGGAAGTGCAAGAGGAAATGAACCAGCCTCAATAGCCACACCAACAGGAGACAAATCTGCCTGAGAGGGAGCCGCACACTGAGGCACAATAGTCAAAGCAACCCCACCATCAGATATCGTATCCAATTGAGAAGAAGTCACAGAGCAGAGAGGGTCTTGCGCAACCAACTAGGAGAAACTCTGAGGGGAGCCAGATTTCTTAACAATCGTATAATGATGGGCAGAAGCATCTTTCAACCATGAAGCCGAAGATTTATTTTTCATGATTTCACACTGAACAGCCACATGTCCTGTTTTAAAACATCGTCTACATTTGAAGGAAATACCTTCATAATCCAAGGATTGAATCCAAGAGCCTTTGGAAGATTTGATTGAGATCTCCGCAGGAAACCCCTTAGACACATCCATATCAACCAAAATGTGGGCATAAGTGGAGTGAAGAATATCTAATGATTCATTATCCACCATCAGAAAAACCCCAAGAGCGTTACCAACTTCTGCAAGAAGAGATTCAACCCAAAGGTGAAGAGGGAGATAGGGTAACCGAACCCAAATCGGAATAATATTGAAAGAATCATAAGAAGGGTTGAAATTAGATTGCCATGGCCTAACCATAAGCATAAATCTATCATTCCAACTAAAGAGGCGATCACATAAAATTTTGTTTCTATCCTCTATATCTTCAAATTTAGCAATGAAAAAACCTTTTGCTATAGGATAAATGTGCACAGTACCCACCAGAAGAGGTTCCCAATGTTGTAGGATCCAGTCGTGTAACTCCGGGAGGCTGGGCCAGACGCCTTTGAATCGACAAATAAGAGCATGCTTGGAGAAAATAAAAGAGTTGTGATATTTCTCCTCAATCTCCTCATCCAGCGTAATGGAAATGGGATTTGAAACCGGAAAAGGCCTAAGCTTAGAAGACTACATCTTCTTAGCAGCATTAGCATCCCTACAAGCGTTCAGAATGACCACACTAGGACGCTTTACCCAAGCCATCGTACTCGAAGAAGCCACAACATCCCCATACACCTTAGCAGAATGAGAGGTTTGAGCATGAGAATCGCCTGTCACATTCTCCTTAGCCATCAAAGAGGGCGAAGAGAAAACATCATCCATGACTGCCACAGGCCTAGAAACAAAGGTCGCACCAGAAATGGCAGGCACAACCGAGGAAACCCTAGGCGCTACGGCAGACATACTCATGACCATCGTATGATTCGAAGTGTTAATATTCCAGCACTTACTAAGTTAAACATTATCATTTACAAGGATAAATATTATATCTTTCTAGAAGATAAACATTATCTCCAACACCCCTCCATAATGTTTATCGTGAGAGGATAAATACAAATATATTTCACATAGCAACTTCCTTGAGAGGAAGCCAATTTCTAATTTTGACAAATTTTATAATAGCCAATATTTTTGTAAACATATCAGTGACTCAATCTTCGGTTCCACAAAACTATAGCTCCACTCAACATATTTTATCTTCAGTTTTTTCAAAAAAAGCAATTTCGTGTCTTCATGCACCTTTACAATGGATCACTTGAAATTTAATCTTCTTGCAAGTTCACTATGTGTAGATGTCATATAAGACAATGATTTCTTTTTATTCACAATTAGTATCATTTTTCCCATATGAACACTTATGATTGAGAAACCTTCCAATCATACTTGTAATATTTTTCCACTTTGATCCACAACTCCATCCACATTCCATTTTCATGCACCCTGCCATAAACATATTCTTTGACTCTTTATTCCAACATGTCTTTTCAGAAAGATTTCTCAAACCGCAAATACTGCAAGAATGTAGATCCCAACACTTATCCTTTGTGTGTCATTTCCTTTTACAATGTGAACATTGCATACTCTGCATTCCTTGAACTAATTTGCTTGTACTTGGAACACTTGCATCATTCTTTCCTCTACTTGTGATATACCCAAGTCCTCCATATTTTGGCCTCATTGTTGGCTCAATAGGATTTTTCATTCCTTGGTCATGCTTTCCTAATCCTTGACCTTTATAACCTATTATTTTCATTATCTTTAAACCAACATTTTTTTCCTTATTATATTTAACAAGATTTTCAGACTCATTAGTAGACTCATCACGAACCACTTAAGCAGAACCACACTTACCAAATGAAGAACATGAATCATATCTATCACAAATCAAAGGTTTTGTTAATGTTTGTAGCTTCAATCGAATGATCATTTAGAATACATATAATATATGTTGATTAATAATAATATATTATTATGTTATATTATTATATTATTATTAATCATATAAAATTTAATATTCAATATTAATCTATTATATTATTCTAAATTAATAATTGATTGATGAAATATTATAATATTGATTAAATTATTATAGTTAAAGGAGAGACATGTCCGTTCAAGGACATGCCTCTCCAAAGGAATATATGTAGTATAATGTTATTCAATTTGAGAACACATAGAATTCCAAGAATGCAAGTATCAGATTGAATCAGATATATACATTAAAATACATCCAATAAAACCTGGGAAAATCAACATGGTATCAGAGCTCGGGCCTGTGAAGTTTAATTTGGAGGTTGGAGAGGGTTGGAGAATTCAGTTTTTTCTAGAATTTTCAGTCTGAAATATGCCATTGTACGGCCCTTGGTTGGCCTCAAAATGAGGACTATAATATATGGATGGAAAGATCTGTGTTTCTAGTTTTCAAATATGTTTATCTCATCAAATTTGATTCAGTTTTGTGCAAGATATGATGACTTTGGTGAAAGTCACTTGAAACCCTACCTAGGGTTAGCAGTTTTGGGAAAAATGTCATAACTTTTGTTTTAACCGTTGGATTTGGCTATAACTTGGAAGAAATGTTTGTAATTAGATTTTCTAACATCTCACCGACGAGATTGGATAAATTTGGTAAATTTCAAAAGTTATTAACGACTGTGTGTGGCAGATCATAATGAAAGTGTTAATCAAAATTGTGAAAATGTTCTACATCATTCAAAGGGAATTATGATGAGAGATGATTCATGCGTGATATTTCTTATATGGGCTCACCTTATGAAAGGAAGTGTTTTAAACTTAAGATAGGTATTCTATGTTTTATTAAGGCACATGAATTATTGAGTTTGTAATTTATGCTATAATATTGGCTAGTAAAATCTTGTATGCTTCTATCATTGGTATTTATGTTCGAGATAATTTAGTTTATGAGCTATTTGTAATCTCTCTTTGACATACCTTCAGGATGAAAGAACAATAAAATTGAATTAAGGGAGAAATAAATTGATGCTTATAAATGAATTGATGATTGAGACCAGATGCAGAGGGAGTCCGACATTTCAAAAGAGGACAAGAGGTTGATACAAGAACTTGAGCTTCAGAGGGAGAAGATGGTTCAGTCAACTTGTGACAATTTCGATCATAGTGATTGAGAGGGATTTTCACTATTGAAGGTGAAACACTTATGAGGTAAAACTTGATTCAATTGATTATTATACTAATGAAATCATTTAATGCCTTATGGGCCCTGTGTAAATCATAAGGAAGTGACGAAATCCAAATGATTTCCACTTGTATTTTTTAGGTTATTGGAAGGTGACGATCTTACAATAACTTGAGCTTGTGGATAGAATCGCCGACTGAGGCAATCCACGTGAGAGCTCATGGATAGAATCGCCGACTAAGGCAATCCACGTGAGAGCTCATGGATAGAATCGCCGACTGAGGCAATCCACACAATCCACGCAAGTGCTTGTGAATAAAATCGCCAACGGAGGCAAATTCACACCTTGAGACTATGGTTGATGCAAATACTCCCCTGTGATGAGCATCATATGGTTGATGCAAATACTCCCAATATCATGAGATGATATTTTTGAGTTATGGTGAATATCATGTGCCTTGATATTCTTGTTTATACCATACTTCCTGGTATCATAGTGAGATAATATTTTCTCTATTCCATAATTAATCTAGACTTAATGCATTTGCATTGATTTTATCTTCCCTAGCTAAGAGGGAGTGTTAATTATGTTTTGTGTAGCTATGGTGAGGGCCATAAGTGTTGACATGGGAGATCACTACACATTCTGTCTGATCATCCTCCCTAGCTAAGAGGGGGTGTTAATGTTTGTAGCTTCAATCGAATGATCATTTAGAATACATATAATATATGTTGATTAATAATAATATATTATTATGTTATATTATTATATTATTATTAATCATATAAAATTTAATATTCAATATTAATCTATTATATTATTCTAAATTAATAATTGATTGATGAAACATTATAATATTGATTAAATTATTATAGTTAAAGGAGAGACATGTCCGTTCAAGGACATGCCTCTCCAAAGGAATATATGTAGTATAATTTTATTCAATTTGAGAACACATAGAATTCCAAGAATGCAAGTATCAGATTGAATCAGATATATACATTAAAATACATCCAATAAAACCTGGGAAAATCAACAAGTTTTAACTTCAAATATTCATTACTTTTTGCAAGCGGTTCTCTTTTCAACTTTGATATTTCATCTTTTTGTAAACTATTTTCCTCTTCCAATTTTTTTTATCCTTTCTTCTAAATCTTTCTTTTCTTTTTCAAGCCATTTCAATTTTTCTTCCAAATCTTCATTCTTATTTTTAACTTTCTCTAATTCATTACTATTTTCACATGAAATTGTATTAACTTCGTTTTTGATTTCTTTAGGTTTTCCATCTTTTCATTATAATCTTTTTTAACTTCCACCAATTCTTCTTTAAGTCTCACTAAGCTATCATTTTCTTTCTTTACTCTCTTTCCAGCTTTTCCCATTTAAATAAAGAAACAATTTATTTGCACAAAAAAAATACTTGAAATTATAACAATTTGCTTTCACCTCACAAACTTTTCACACTTAACACCTGTTACCATAGAAACTTTCTTTGATTTTTTTTTTCGCTTGGCTTCATCCAATTTCCAACATCTTCCTATAGTCTTCTTCACAATGGTCTCCATGATCTACAAAATCTTAACACAAACATTTTTGCAGTTTGAATTGTTTTGCCCTGATCTTCTGCTTCAACCAAATCTCATCTTGCAAGATTCAAAAAAACTTCACTATACAAAATCACAAATGCTACCCAAGATTTAAAGATTGCTCTGATACCATATTAAAAAATTGTATATTGTATTCCTTTCTCATATACAATGCAATACACTGGTTGAATTTATAAACTTGAGTGGATAACAAAACAAGCTAGAAACTAATAGAAGTCTCCATGTGCTGGAAAATTCTTATCTTATCCAAAGATTGAAATTAGAAAGTTTTCCAACACTTAAGAAGATAAACATTATCTCCAAAACCCTCCGATGCATTTTATCTATATTTTACGCTTAAGACAGCTGCAAACCAGAGCTTTTATAATCTGTTCTCTGCTATGCTAAAGATACCCATGTGGTATTTCAAATTGTTTATTTTGCTGCAAGTGGGGAGGATGTTGTTGTAGAATTTGGCTTTCAACTGTTGTTGGAGTTTGCATGAAAGTTCTTTAAGCATTTTTAATGAATTCATTTACACACAACTTCTTGCATTTCACATGGTGACATCTCCTTGAGGGAAGAGCTTAAATCACACACACTAAGCTTACATTTTTAGACTTAAAAAGTGTTAAACAATCAGAGTTGGCTGACATTTTCTAGGCTTAATATGTTGCTTAATGTATGTGGTCACGCTAAGACTACACTTCTATTCTTAAAAGTGTTAAACACACGGAATTAACTAACATTCTCTAGACTTAATATGATGCTTAGTGTGTGGGGTTTAAGGATAGCCCTTCTTGAGGCGTTTTAGTAAACAGGTGACGGGCTTAAAATATTTCTTACACTTCCAAATGAAAATTGAAACATTAAAATTTTTCATTTCGAGTTAACACAAAAAAATGGCTATATCGTTTGAAATGACATCAAGAATATTCTCTTAAATCGGATTCTCTCCAAACTTCATAGTTTCCAAATTTTGATTGTTTCTTCTTTTCTTTTCTTTTTTCATCAACATATATGGTCATTTTAGACCATAATCAAAGTAATACATATGGTGGCTTGTAAATCTAGCACTTGAGATTGAACTCGACAACATCAAGTTGTAATGGTCAATTTTACTTGGATGTTCATAATGACTCAATGAAGGCCTTTGACTAAAACCACATTCAATATTGAAAATTGTTAAGAAACACGAGTATTTGACCAACCAAGTGATGGATTTAATACACAAGTTTAAAATTTGGCTAGTTGAAAATAAGGGGTAACACAAATATACAATATGATAAAAATCTATAAACTATAAAAATGGTAAGAACAAGAAGTCTTAAATGTGATACTAGATGTGTTAGCTCTCAACCTTAGACGCTAGCACGCCACGAGGACGTCTACATGGCTATAGTGTTGTTTGCACAGAAATAGCCAAAAAGCTCCCAGAAAGAGGATCTTAGTCTGTCAAACATATTTACTTGCACACATACAGACAAGAAAAATGTTGGAAGCAATATAACGGTTTACCTTACTTAAATCCCCCACTTTGGTGTCTCCACTTCCATAGATAACTAGACAAAATCGAAAGACAAAATAAAAATTAAAAAAACGTGTAAGGACTAGAATTTCCATAATTAAATAAAATTAGAAATTCACCTTTAATTTTCAAATAAATAATCATTTTCATATTACAACAAGGTTCATAATTCAAAATTATCTATATTCAAGATACAATATAAATGTAAGACCAATTTGGTTATGTACATAATAAAGTGACTACAAGTCAATATTACAATTTATACATTGCTGACTACAAGGTTGAAATACATGATATGATGAAAATAATGATACTATAAGGATTGTCTCCAATCGTCATGGATTCCTGTCCATCTGCTCTTGTGAGATGAACATGTGGCCCAAGCACATTTTCCACCCAACCATGAAGCATCCGCTTCCTTGGTGCTCTTACATTACAAAGAGCTCCCAAACCTTGTACGAGGCTCTAAGAAACTGGAATCAGCAAGCGGGATGGGATCTTAATGCAACATGAAAACATCTAACAAACATATCACATAAGATCGTGCAGTCTTAATTTTCATGATATGACAGGGATTAATGAAAGCAAATCAACTAGTATCACATTGATTTTTAAATGCATTGGCCAAAATTTTATGTCGACTCCCGGCAAACAAATCAGATGTCAAGATTTACCCTTCCCTCTGTTTCCATATTCGATATAAGCCCATTACCATACATAACTCTATTTGAATAAAATGAAAAACTACCCCTCTTCCTCATAAACAATTACATGCACGTTAACATATTTATTCTATATTAACATTTAATATGCAATTCTCCTCTCAATAGCAGTGGTAGCTAATCTGACTCCAAAAATGTCACGATTTCTGCATAACAAGAGGGTAAGTCGAAAATTACATATCTCAGCCCTACTCAGCACAACTAATTGCATCTTTCATTTTTCAATTGTGTATATAACACGAAGGTTAGTCAGCCGTTTTGGAGCCAGATTAGTTGCATCCCTCAATAGCCCCACACTAACAATCAAGCCAAATCTACTTCGTCCAACTCATGATAATTTCAATGCTAACTCAAAATTTTAACTCCCTTAGAATGAACTTCCCAAAAGTTGTAGCTAATCTAAGTAAATCCTTAAAGAAGAGTTACCCCTTTGTGACTCCCAAAATACTATATGCTTCACTAAGCACATTTATAGAATGATAACTAAAATTAAAATTCCATGTTAAAAGAAAGAAAACACTAATTATTAATACCGATCTTAACCCACTCTTTTCTTATACATTTTCGTAGCATTCATTTGCAGATCTACAAATGAGTGGTAATGATAATTATGTATGAAAGAAAATAAATACATACAGGATACCTTCTGTATAGAAACGTAACCATCGCTGGTAATGACAAAGTAAGAACAGTTTGGATTATCTGATTTAATATGTAGAAAGAGCAATACAATCTTTCATTCTTCAATATAGTTCAGGTAAAGTAAATTTAAAATATCAATTCCACCCTTAACATAATCTTCCATTTTCAGAACAGTAAGAAAATATCTAAACCTACTTATTAGTCTTTTGGCCCAAATAACAATAAAAAATAGTAGACAGAATAAAATAGGCTTTCTGTTTCCCGGTGAACAGTAAATTGTTTTATTGGTTAAAAATCTATCTATATGAAAAGTCAAGGAGTAATTTTATTTTTATTTTTTGAAAAGAATAGGAACGACTCATCCAGTTTTGCCTAGCCTATGATTTATTTGCAACAGCAAGTAACAGAAATAAATGATTTTTTAATTATATTTTCCATTAATATATTCTCACAATGGGGTTGCATGGGTTTACTAAATTTGTAATATCTATTCTTCTAGGATTTGCAACGATGGAACTATGCAGGTGAAAATTAGTAGATGTCAATTTGTGTTTTTAATACCTGCAACCAGTAATAGAAGGTGTATTCATTGGACCACATGCATCAGCGTGAACCAACTGCAATACCTTTGAGGCTCACCATGAGTCACCATGCTTGAATGGTCTCATGTGCTGCTTCCCAGCCTGACAAGCTCCACAAACTCGCTAATTCTAAGTTTGGATCTCAGGTAAGCCGAGAACACAATCCTCCCGAACAAGCTGAGCAAGGTAATGAATGTTCAAGTGACCATACTGTGATGCCAGAGACTGCTGATAGAAGATGATTTAGCTACAAAGGCATGCTCAAGAGAATCACCCGTATCCACAAGTCTGTATAGACCATGATCTTCAATGCCAACAGCCACAATCGTGCGAGTTGCACGATCAACAATCAAACACTTGTGTGAACTGAATACCACATCAAGCTAAGGACAGTGTCGCATAATCTGGCTCACAAAGAGAAGGTTCAGTTTCATGCCAGGAATGTAGTATACATTAAGGAATATGAGATTCCTCCCACCAGACTAAATCTGAATGTTGCTCTTGCCGACAACAGTATACTCCTCACCTCCAAAAATGACAAAATCGATGAAAGGTGAGAAGTCTATGAACCAATCACGCCAATGAGTGAAATCTTGAGAGGCACTAGAGTCTATATACCAAGCAGAAGATTTCACACGATCTACAAGACACTTCGCCATGAAAACGTAGAATGCAAATTCTTTCTGCTCTAAATGCTCTTCAACATTGGCCTTAGGCTGAGACCCTCCCTGCTTCGGTTGTTCGGAAGCCATCCGATTCCAACAAACTTTTATTAAGTGGCCATATTTGTGACAATAGTTACACTACACTTTCTTCTTCTTCGAGCTATCCTGAGACTAACTGGGGCCTTTCTGCTGAGATGATTAAGATTTGCCTTTATCCTTGTGAAAGGATTTGGCTGCGAAGGTTTGCTCGGTAGAGGACAAAGTGGGATTGCTACCAAACTATTGTTTCCAACAGTCCTGCTACATAAGTTTGTTGCACAACTCTACAAATTTCAAATCAACATTCGTTGAAGTAATGTTGAGAGTTTCTAAAGTGCTCATAAGATTTGGGTAGACTCTTTAGGGTTATAACTACCATATCCTCTTCCTCCATTTTCTTGCCAATTGCTTCCAGCTGATCCCGAATGTCCTTAATCTTTGTCAAATGCTCCTATAAAGACATACACTCATCCATCATGATAGAAAATAGTTGGTTCTTCAAGAAGAATGCACGGCTCTTATTTGATGTCTCATTGAGATCCTTCAGAACGGTCTAGATCTCTGCAACTATCTTGTCGAATGGCACTTGTGGCAACTGATCATCAGTAACTGAAAGTTTGATAAGCATGACCGATTCCCGGTTACACTAGTCAAAATTATCCTCATCTTGTCCACCTGTGGTAGGACAAGTCTCTTTACCCAAAACGAGATCAACAAGGCGACGATATTCAAAGATGGTCATCATCCACTGCTTCCATGTGTTGTAATTTTTGTTGTTGAATTGTTGACTGCCCTCCAACATGATGTTGGTCAATGACACCCTTTTTTACGCTTTCCAAAGCATAAAAACGAGAAATTCTAAAAAAAGGCATAAAATTGAATACAGAATCTGAGGCACATATCCCAATGCAAAAAAGAGGCAGAACCAAGTACAGACTTCACAAAATACGAAGTACTACTAGCACGAATCAGAAAACCCAGATCACTGAAACCCTGTTGGAAAAAAATGCAAATGTGAAACAAAGAAGTCTTGGGTTGCGAGTCTCACAGAGGTCACAGGTTTTTTATTTTTACCAAATAACACAATCAAAAATCGCAAAAAAACACAGATCGTCACCACTGAAAACACAAATCCATCACCAAAACAAATCCAGCCAAGAAATAATCTCATCAGAGGAGGTAACGGGTCGCTGAATTAATCTGCTAAAGCCATCGGAAAGAATCTGCGAAAACACAAAGTGTGTCGCAATTTTAAAAATCACACGGAGTGAGAGGTCACGAGAGGTCGCACAGAAAATAATAGTGGCAGAAGAAAATCGTGAAGAGAAATCGCAAAAACAATGGCAGAAAAACTAGGTCGCACAAAATAAAAACGAACACTACCACACAAACAAACCCACCAAAATCTAGAAAATTATTTTTGAAAATCTGCAGTCACGAAAAAACCCCTCTTTTTTAAAAATTTCAACAGGCCCGAAAATCTAAAAAAGAACTCCAAAATTCTAGTGTTCCACGAGCGTTGGGGACAGGGGGACGCGTTTCCAAGATGGGGGAACCAAGGGCCTAAATTTGGGGACGGCAAGGGGATGGCAGGGGGGGGGGGGGGGGGTGGCGGGGTGGTGGTGCTCATATATATACATATAGTACTTGAAAAACTAGTTTTGAAAAGATGTATAACAGTATAAGAATTAGATTTCAAATGAAACTATAGGAAATACCAAGATTACTTAGATTAGTAATACTAATTGCTAAATGCTAAATAAAATTTGACAAATGAAATTGTCAAATTGGAGATTTCTCATTTCTATCATATGAATATCAAAAAAGGAAAATGAAAAAATACGAATATCTGATGCCATTGCAAAGTCTATAATAATAAAGATGATTACATGATTCATCATTACAATGAGTAGCCAAATACAAATACGTGTAGCAATAGCATTACAAAAGAGACTAGAGTCAAAGACAAAATGACAAAACTCAAAATGTAGCTAATGGAGGCCTCTAATCATCTGCGAACTCCTCCTCACTGGAACTGCTGGACTCTTGAAGATCAAGGTCCCTCAAGCTCACACCAACTAGCCATGTATCTGAAGTGGTAGGATCATCCTCATCAATCTGTGAAGGCTCCTCTGGCTCTACATCCCATCGTGTCGCTGGACTCTCCTTGTACACGAGTGTCTTGCGGTCTATGAGACGCAAAGCATTGTGTACAGCCACAAGCTTCTCTGCTCTCTTAGAGGTAAGTCTATTCCTCTTAAGAGAGTGGATGAAGCTATATGTAGACCAGTTCCTCTCAGTAGTTGAAGAACTGGAAACCTGGGATAGCAAACGGATGGCTAGAGTGGTGGTCAAAGATTTCGGGCCATGACAAGTCCACCACAAAAGTGGGTCCTCCTGTACCATAGTGTCTATATCCATCTTTGCCGCATCTAAATAACCTCTAAGAGTGGCAAATCTTCCCCACTCAGTGCGCATTGTGTCGGCATCTTTGGAATCAAACATCTTCTCTATGCACCTAAAGAAACCCGCCTTCACCTCATCATCCTAAATCGGTGTCATTCTACCCGGTCTAGCCTTGTACCAATTAGGATTCAAGGCAAAGGCAGCCATATGCAAAGGAGTGTTCAACTTGTCCCATCTACTCTGAATGATAGGCCGGATTTGCTCATTGAAGAATGCTAGAGAGGGGTCCTTCACTCGCACAGCAGCCCTCATCTGGTCAAGCATAGAGTCAATGCACTCATACACCTCTCCAAGGTTAGGTGCATCCCCATCCCCATATCTGATCACCTAGAATACTGGAGAAATGATGGAGACAATGTATTTCGCATCAGTCCAAACCACATCACTCTTCACTATCTCCTTCACCCTTCTCCCCTGCTCTGTCTTGGCCTCAGCCCACCTATTCCACTCATTATTCATAACCATGAGTTGCAATGCCTCTTGCAACTCAATCATTCTCTCCAAGAGAATGAAATAGGATGCATATCTAGTCTCAACTAGTTTCAAGAACTCCTTCACGAAGGTCCTGAAGAGTGCATGTGAAGTGCGGTGGTTGCAGATAAACATCTGCACATCTCTCGCATCGGTGACCACTCCTCTAATCCAGTCAATCTTCCCCATGTCCTTGAGTGCATTGTTCATGGCATGCACACAACATGGGGTCCACCAAATGTGTCTATAGGCTGCCTCAACGAGTCTCCCTGCTGCTCTACACACATAGGTTGCATCTGTCACTACTTGGACCACATTTTGTGGCCCAACCTCCTCAATAGCCTCCCTGAGGACCTGAAACTGGAAATCAGCATCTTTACGATGCCCTGTACAATCAACTACTCTAAGGAAGTATGGGCCCTCTGCACATGTGACCATGACGTTGATGAGTGGACGATGGCTAATGTTCGTCCACCCATCCATAACTATGCTGCACCCCGATGCCACCCAACATGCCTTCATCTTCTCCATCAAAATATTGATCTTGGAATAGCATTTATCCAAGATCGAGGTCCTCATTTTCGTCTCCCCTGGTGGCACATGAGATGGTTCTCCCTTGGCCACCGTAGCCATCATCTCCCTATAATAAGGAGACCGTGTAACATGAAATGGAATGCCATTGGCAAAGAACTTGCCAATGGATTCATCTATCTCATCTCTCAGTTGCACATTAAACATATCAGCAATGGGGTTGCTCTGTGGTGTATGCAACCTACGTTTCCCAGCCCTAGCAGCAATAGAAGTGGAAGTAGATGGAGATCCAAACATCATTCCTCCCGCCTGCGAAGCATGAGAAGTATGTGGCACTGGCACATTCTGGTTGTCGTGAAGTGATGCCCTAGCAAACAAAGTAGTAGGCATTGAAATCTTTGTGTCATCTGGAACCCCCCAAAGCCTGTTAAACTCAATTTTGTACTGTATATTTTTGGGTTCCTCCAAAAACTTACAATGTTTCATGCCTTTTCCTCTCCAAAACAGAGAGTGTGCATTCACCCTGCTAATGCTACCCAACCATTCTCTGTCACAAATATTGCACTTCCACTTCCTTGTTCCCCCACTTGAATGTGATGCAGTGCCTTGTACTGATATTCGTGAAGCAAACTGTTTTAGAGGAGACTTAGGATCAAAATGACCCCTAGCATATGGTGCCAACAACTCTGAAGGGCAACCTGTACTAGCTGGTGCACTTGCCATAGAACTAGATTGGGCTCCAGGATCAGCCCCATGGTCACCCCCCTCATTTTCAAGTTCATATTCTAAATCATTCTCACTATGAGAATGGATTTCCATGTTATCTTCACTCATGCCTTGGGAGCTCATTGTGAAATTGACACTACATTTCACAAAATAAAAATAAAAATAAAATCAGCCTAGTTTAACAATATATTTTTAAATTTTTTTCCTATTCATCTCAAAATGAGATTTGATGTTGAATCTTGAGGGCAAAATGATGCCCTCAAGATTCAACATCAAATCTCATTTTGAGTCTTGAGATGAATAGGGAAAAAAAAACCAAAAATGACATAGAACAATGAAAATCAGAAAATAAAACAAACAAAAAAACAAGAAGAAGTTG